>NC_143573.1:33795000-34142500 GCF_054136105.1 Typopeltis vanoorti
GAACAAGCTGATTTTAGAGCAGATTTTATTATTTTGTTAAAGCATTTGACAGTGTTGATAGAGAAACATTATAATTAATTATTAAAAGTTATGTAATTCTTGACAAATGCGTGAGAATAATTAAGGAAATGTCTAAGGGAAGTAAACGTTGCGTCATTGCATAGCAAACAACAGCCGAATGGTTTGAGGTGAGATCTGGGTATAAAGCAGGGTTGTGTAATGTCTGTTTTATTGTTTAATATAATCATTGATTGGATTATGAGAAAAGGTACACGTGATAGAAGATGAAGTAAATTGAATCCTGTGTCACAGTTAAAAGATCAAGATTATGCTGATGACATAGTTTTGACAGAATCGAAATACAAATGATATACAAGCCAAATCGGAAGACGTTGGTCTTGAAATAAATAGGTTTGAAGCAAAAATTTATAAACTAAGCACCAAATGTCACAAAGAAATTAATCAGCATGCGGTACAAGAAGTTAAGAATTTTACATACTTTGGAGGAGATACGGAAGGTGGAACTGTTAGGATGTAATGCAAAGACTGACAAAAGCTAGTACTGGATTCAGAAAATTAAATAATGTATGGAAATCTTCAAAATATCTTAATAAAAAATAAAAATAATAATAATTATTATTATTATTATTTGGATCAAAGACATGGATGATGATCAAAAACCGGAAGTTACGTTAAACAGTTTTCAAACAAAATGTTTGCGTAAAATATTAAAAATGATGGCTCCAACGTATAACAAACGATGACTTATATAAGCCAAGTGATCAAAAAAGCATCACCAACGAAATAAAAAAAAAAAGATGGAAATGGATTGGACACATACTGAGAATGGATAGCAGAGAGATTTTGGGAGTGTCTTTGACATGGATCCCAGAAGGAAAACGGAAAAGGGGAAGACCTAAATTAACTCGGCAAGAGAATTATAAAAACTGATTGAAAGAACTGGAGAGAATCCGAACTGGTGGTTTCAGGACAGTGGACGAAAGGATCTTGGCCTTGTGTGCCATGAAGCACGAAGAGGACAAGCAATGACTACTATAATCAAGTACCCAACTGGACAACATGAGATCGAGGGTTAAAGAATGAAGTCGCACAAAAAGAATGAACCACTCTTCAATAAAATGTTGAATCGGTTACATTAATTTCTAATATTTGCTCCTCGTTTACAAATATAACAAATATACGTTATTTATATACACACTTATTTATGTATTTGTATAATATTCGTTACAATTTATTATATGTGCAATTTTTAGAGTTGCAATAATTTTAAATTATTATATATTTAAAACTACTACTTACATTATTATATAATAAAATGATTCCAACAAACATAAATTGAAATTATTATAATAAACAATATTTTTAATATATTTGACTGCATAAGCAGTTGCCTGCATTGTATTTGCATAAAACAACACTGCTTATAGTTGCATTTTTTGTTATAATCTTCGTAATTCGGTCGAATTCTTAATTCGTCGCATTCAGTTCATTTGTATTTGATTCAATTAATTTAGTTCTTGCAACGAATCGAATAAAATTCATTTAGGATGCATTTCACTTATAATTAGGAGCCACAGAAGCATAACGCATAAAATATATCCTAGTTATTGATAAAATACAAATATAATCTGACCATGAAAGCAAAAACCAGTCATATAAGAAAGAAAAAACTACAATCCTTGATGAGTATTATTACCACAGTCACAAGAATAAATACAAAAGCAAATAACATTACCTTTGTATTCATGTTTCCTGAACTTTGCACAAATAAGGATTCACCGTTGTTGGGAAGGCCCAGTGGACAACATGCACGTGCCTGACCACTACTCAGAACCCACCCGCACTCTGCGGCATTCATGATATAAACACAAAAGATTTCTTCGGGAAATGATCAGTAACGATCTTATCGGCTGACCTTCTTTCCGCTCCAAATTGGATTCGTCTTCACCAATTATAAGTCTCATTTGTGCCACATCACAGCATTACTTTTTTCAAATTGAAAAGTCGAATGCTTCAAAGCTAACATGACACAAAATGTTTCTCTAGGAGAATTGGAAGAAAACGGTCACGGAAGACAGCAACTTTTTTTCACTTCAAAGAGGAGGATAAAAAAAAAGCTTGACTAATAGGCCTGTCTTAATTATGATTGTATTTTCTTGTGTTTTACAATAAAAGAAAACAGCAGTCTCGGTTTTCTGATATTTTCAAACATGGGCAACCCTTGATCTACAGTCTTTGGGCTCGCATTCCGAACTCCAAAAATTAACTATCAGAATATTGAGTTGTTTATAATTAATGCACGAGCAAGTTATAGCCATGAAACGAGTGTGTTGTCTCCCATTTTCTTTCTTGGTTTATTTCTCTATTTACTTACAGGAAAAGGTCAGATTTCCGGTAAAAACGTGGATACTAGACCTTACCCTTTTACCTTTCCGATACTTTATGACGTGGAGCATAAATACATGGTTTAAAGAGATCGCAGTAACAGCAAAGAGTCCTGATCTCTACTCTCTGGAATGAAATAGGACGTCAAGTGGTCCTGACCAATGCGTCTTACAGTAATACATGGACCGCTGGCCATGCTAAAAGAGAATATCACATTCATATTCTCATAAATTGGTACAAAGTCACTCACAAGGACACTTTCTGATTAGAAATGTCTGGGCTTGAGTTCCATCTAGGAAGCTAGAAACATTTAAAATTAAAATGTTTCTTGCACTGGAAAGTCCTCGAACATTTAAGTGAAAGGAAACGATGTGGATTCGTATGAATTTGCAATAAAAAATTGAATCGCAAAAATCAATCGTTTTCACCTGAAGTTGAGTTAGGCTTAACTTTCCTCTAGGCTACAATAAGGTTCATAAAAAATGTATATTAAACGCTCATTAATTACTTAATTAATTGAAAATAGAAATCAAACCTGAAACTTAACCAATTCTGATCTCAGAATAACCATGATTTTTGAATGGTTTAGAAAGGCCAACAATACATAGCAATGGATAATTTATGTGAATAACTGAAAGAATCACTCAAACAGAATTCATAACGTCACATCATTTTAAAACAATCCTTTAAATTTTCGTTTGACTTCTTTACTTACAACAATTGGTGTAAATAAATTTCATAAATTTTGCATTTCACACATATTAACAAACAAACAAAAAAAACTTTAAAGAAATAGTTGCCGGCCTGGTTTGCCAAGTAAGTAGCTCTACCGCTTTCCAAACAATAAGCAGTATTTAAATCCTACGTGTGATTTGAATGTTTTTAGGTGGTACATGATTATCATTACCAGGTTCACTCGAGACCAGCGCGCAACTTACTAGAGCTTAAAATGGCTTGAAAGCGTTCCAGGTTTGGCCCTCTAGAGCAAGGGTTCAAGATTATTTAACCCTTATTCCACCCGCAGTACTAATATATGACAAGCTGGCAACCTTTGGAAAGTGAGATGCACATAAAAAGTAGATGTGCTAATAATATAAACTTTAGAGCTCCGTTTACAAAAATATGCAGACTATCCTTGTACTGCAATACAGTGTCAGAATTTCAAGATCTTCCTGTTTTGGTATTTCAGTAAGATTCTTGCTGAATAGCGATGCAACATCATAAATGATACGTAGCCGGAGCAATGTGTGATCTATACTTTTATTCTCCAAAATAAAAATAGGAAATTATTTATCTTATTGATTTTAAACCATAATAACGTTTCTCCTCCTCCTCCTCTTCCTCTCTCTCTCTCTCTCTCTCTCTCTCTCTCTACCCATCAGAATGCCTTTCTTTTTCAATCATTAGAATTCAGTTGAAACCTCAATTAAAACTACCAACAATATTAACATAAAAATTATCTTCCTTTTCGTGGATTTAATTAACTTGCGTGAGCAAAGGCAAAAACGCGAAATTTGATCTCTGAGATCGAATTATTCTATCGGTAAGCGGATGCGACGGACAAACTGAAGGTACACATCCTCACTGAAACATTACTGTGTTAACCAAATACTGGTTTGACTGAATAAACT
Source organism: Typopeltis vanoorti (assembly GCF_054136105.1). NCBI lineage: Eukaryota > Metazoa > Arthropoda > Arachnida > Uropygi > Thelyphonidae > Typopeltis > Typopeltis vanoorti. The sequence goes on from NC_143573.1 coordinate 33,799,038, forward strand.
GCATCCTTTCCTCTAAAAGTCACCGCATATATTTTCTGATTTTTAGGGCCTAGTTGGGCGAGTGGATAACATCTCTGCTGTTCAACTAACAGCCTTCAGAGTAAGGGTCTGAATATTTCTTCACCTCTACGTCCAAATGGTAGTAACGTGTTATTGATTTATAACATTCATGGGAAGGATTCATATCTAAAAAGAAAAACATATATTTCCCCTACTTGTTTTCCTCGAAATTATACCACTTAGGAGCACAGACTCGGAATTAGTCATTTTAAATTACTTTTCACCACTTAATTAATTACAAAAGTAATTGAGTTAATTAAGAGATCGCGGAAGACACCGAATTGACGACGGTAGCTTCCTAGCAGCTCATTTCTCTACCGATCGGTGATCATGAAACGAGCGACTGTCCTCGCTTCTGTGCACATTTATACGTCGATGTGACGTACAAGGCCATTTTAGGATTATCAAACGATGCATTTACTGATTTCAAATGTCACTCTATGTTATGAAGGGCAGAAGTCCGAAACAACTCAGTAAATACATCTAATATGCCCCTGCGCATAGGTGTATGAAGAAGCATGGATTTTTGTTTGTTTCCTTATCACACAGTTAATAAAAACAAAAAGGAATTGACTAATATCATACCACTGTCACTTCGTAAAAAAATACAGAAAAAATTATTAATATTAATAAAAAAATATTATTATTTTAAAACGCATTTTAAGCTTGGGCAAATATAATTAGGGTACAAAACATTTCCTAGATTTCCATGATTTTCATTTATCTTAAACTGACAGAACTTGAAAAAGAAAACTGCTGCCTCAAATCATTGACCATCAGATAATAATTAAGAGTTCGGAAACTGAATGATGATTTAATGTAATCACTAGCCAGTTTCACCAATCCAGTTCATAAAATGAACAATATGTTTTAACCCACACGTGCTCTAAATTTTAGAATAATATTTCCAAAAGAGGGCTAAATTTATGACATCGATAGTACTTACGCCCACTCAATATACTTCCTAATACATTTAACCAAAGGTTTAATATCAACCCAGTTTAATATAAGAGTTCTGAGGAAGAAGAAAATGTGTTTATTGGTAATCGCTGTAAAAAAAATTAAAAAAAAAAAAAAAGAAAATTAAACAAGAATGGAAAATTCTACGCCAAAGAATTTATTCTTTTTCTTTTAAACATAAATATTCATTAAATATTAACCATGTATAGTAAAATAAAGGAATAGCAAATGATGTCCTTAATCCAATACAATTGCTTCCAAACAAACTTGACCTCAAACCAAGTTTGAGGTCAAGCGTTAGCCTAGTGGCTTTGCCCTTCGCAACCATATGCACGGAGAAGGCGTGTCCTAGGTTCCATTCCCGTCGCCGACAAGAGGAGTTTAAGGATCTTCCTCAGCCATAGCCAAGTTAGTCAGTCTTGGACAGCAGGGTTTTTTCTCCCCAGTTTAGCTAGGGTTTTTCATCCCACAAACCGGCCCCGTGAACACACACGGATACAGTCAGGAATACCTAAGACAATCCCTCCAGTCACAGGTCTGAATTGTCAGCTATGCCTGTCCCGAGCCCGGATAAAAATAGGGGGATTGGGGGCTCACGGCCGTGGAATCACCATGCGAAATAAAAATAAAAGAAAAGCTTTATTCTCTCATTGCATCCTCAAAGTCAAAAATATCTTAGACAATTTAAACCAATTAAACTAATTCTTATTTACTATAATCATAAATTGATTTTGCATTCAACTATTAACAATGTAATATACATCAAATTATTCGATGGTAATTAAAAGCAACTAAAAATTCCATCGTATAATTCATTTGGGTCAATAATGCGTATCTTTTAGGGTTTAGGATCACAAGATGGTGGCAATTCTTTGCTATGCTGCCCTTTAGCTTAGCTAAGCCATCACTGCCGATCGCAAAAGGCTTTAGAGGATTTTTTTAAACAAAATCTGGAAAATAATAATGGGAAAAGAATTTTATAAACATTCATATTTTGCTGTCTACTAATCACTACTGGAAATGACTCAATTCAATGCAAGGTGCATTTTGCTCTATAAAGTAATGATTAGTAAAAATATTTTTATAAATACATATGAAAATTTAGTTTCAAAATATTTAAAAAAAAAGAGTTTTATTTCATGAATCTTGAATTTAATGTTTTATAATTGCACGCTCTATATATATTAAGGATAATTAAGGATTAAGAATCCTTAAGGACAAGAATAATGATTACGGATCATTAAGGAAATTATTATTATTATTATTATTATTATTATTATTATTATTATTATTATTATTATTATTATTCCTGACACCTCCAAGGAGTCCAAAGACTCATCGCGGGAGGACACCTACAACTGTCTCAACTGATACAACGAACCTCTACTACGAATCATCTCCATCAACGCCATCTACCGCCCACCTCCACCACTACCACCACCACCACCACCACCACCACCACAACTGGTATTCTATGTCAATAAATTGCGTGTTTTCCTTCAGAACACACGCAATGACATTAACAATCATTGTTTAAAAATGTCATGTTTATTTCACGCGTTATATGGACATCCCTTAGAGATCCATCCGTTCGATATATCACAAATAAACAATTTGTGACTAAGATTATATATACGTAGGGTTTTGCCTTTAAAATTTTCATTTAATTTATTCTAAGATTGTAACTTCAGCAACTTACATATGCTATTCAAATCTTACATATATCATTCAATCTTATGTCGCAAGTATCCTTAAAACAACAAATTACATATGCTAATAAACATACTGCGTATGTTAAATCACGTGATCATTCATCAACTGAAGTTTTTGCATTCGCTTTTTGGATGTTTTTTAATCATTTTAAACATATTTTATATATGTTAACGTGATCTAAAATTCAAAATTTCTCATAGAAATCCTTCGACGTTTGCGAGTATAATTGTGTAATCTTTAGAAGCTGTCGTAGAGGCTAACATTTTTCAGAATTCCCCCTCAAGTGCGACACCTTTTATAAAATTAACTAAATAACACAATTAACGAGTAATGTAATTAAAACCTGTTATTTGGCATAGAAAAATATTTGTTGAACACACTATACGTTAATTTTTGTTAATGGATTAAAATTATATAATTAAAGAGAACATTGCTTATCAGGAAGCGTTGAAAACGATGTTGAATTAGTGGGTAATGAACAATTCTTTGTCTCTCTTACGCGACTTTGAAAAAAATATTTTTTTAATCTACTTGGAGAGCGTTATAAAGATGGAGAGGCTCACAAAGATTTTTTTTTTCGTTTTGAATGGACGTGGCCTTCTGTTGCAGCGGCAATAAAACAAAATCTGGAAGTGTACGATGCTGAAGGTGACCTATGCATCTGTATTCTACTGATCAAGCTTGAAATCGACCGAATCTCCTCTGCACAGTCATCAGACACAAGAATGTCACCACTTGGTGACATTCTTTCGCGTACTGGTAGCTTTTAAAAGGACACGGAGCATTTAAAATATAGCTACTATATTCTTAACTCGTTTTTTAAATCAAAATATCTTGTTATAACATCAGATGAGGATAAACTACTCTATTGATACAACCACATATTTTTCTATCTAAACGTATGTTCAATGGGAATCTGAATTACATATTCCTAATGGATACATTGAATCCTTGGTATTAGGCTAAGGGTTTATAATCATTTCGATGGGGAAAAAAACAAAACTGTCCTATGTCACTAAAATATTAAAACGATGAAGAGCCAATGTATGAAATTCAATCCTGTAATGAGTACTTTCTATGGATTAATTTTAAAAGAAAACTTAATATGTGCAAAGAAAACATCTCAAAAACAGCTGATAGTTTCGGAAGTAACTTAAATTAATATTTGCTTTGTTAAAGCTATTTATTGACTTATACTGAAACTAAATGATATAATAGATGACGTAGTAATATTTCACTTAAGATCAATGCACATTTTACCAAATGTTAAAACCGCGGCTGAGTTCACCTCTTATATATATATATATATATTAGGAAACTAGATTTAGTACAGTTCTATACTCCTATATTTTTAATTCGATTATTCAAAGGTGTCTTTTTAATGAGCGATTTAAAAATAGTCAGGCAAAAAGTTGTCACTGACATCTTTTCGGAAAAGTAACTGCTGACAGTTAATCATACCTGACAGCCTATCTTATTGCAGAAATTAGGTCATCAGGTCAAAAGTGTTAAAACCATTATCACCGAAGATTCGATGAGTTAATCTATTTAAGAAGAGCAAAGTGATCCATTGAAAAGAAAAACGGTCTTACAACTTTAGAAACTTGTGAAGTATTTAGTTACTGACAAAAATGACAATGAACATAAATTTAATAAGTTGAAACCTACGAGAAACTGTAGAAAGGATTCGAATGATTTTTTTATCTTCTTTCATATGTTAGGTTTCCACAAGAAATCTAATAAGTATGAAACGCTGTATAAATGCTTCATTTTCGGTAAAGTTTGCAAAAATTGCTTAAACATCTTAAGGTTTCTGATCGACTTTCCTAAAGTTTATTCTCACTGGTTAAAATAATTATATTCATTTTAAATCTAGCATTTAAAACATTTAAATGTATACGAATGTCAAGAATCAAATAGATCAAAATATTGGTAAGAACATAGCCAGTGTTATATAGAGAAACGACAAAAATTTTCCTTATTGCAAAGGACCCACCAATCGAAGAAATACGTCTAATTGAAAAGCGTGTGATGCTCGTTCTTGATCTTAGCTGTTTCGTCATAGATCTAAACAGCAACAGCTGAAAAGGCGAGAAGAAAATTAAAATTGATTATAATTAATTAAAATAAGAGGACGCGAAAAATCGAATAGTCTACCTTAATATTAATTGTATAGTGACTTAACTAAATTTAAAATCCGAGTGAAAGAGTTGTATCTAAAATATTAGACATTTTAAAACGAATTTTATTCCAAGAAATTTTCTATGTAAATCCGATAAAGAAAGTCATTCTTTAAAGTTACATTTAAGGTGATCATTTCTTTTTCCCGAGACTCAAATTTTGAAATCATATGATCCAAATGATATCGGTATTATTCAAGCTCCTCGGCAAATCGCAGTAGATTTTATAACCTACCATTAACATGCATTTATAAAGTATAAACAGGTATTCCAAGAGGAATCTGCCAAAGTTCAGTTGTTGAGCTCTTGAATGATTTTAAACAACAACAAAAAAACGTGATATCAACAAGGCTCTGTTTCTAACGGATGTGAAAATATGGTAATCCTAATAATAAACTAGTATATTGAAGCTATGATCATCAAGCAAACATTGTCATACTTCGGACATATTATGCGAGTAAATGACAGTCTGGAGAAGATGATGCTTGCTAACGTTGATGGAAGCAGGAGAAGAGGAAGACCAAGAATTAGATGTGTGGATGGAGTTAAAGAAGCAACTATAGTGCGTTTGGGGGTTCTGAAAGACATGGTCAGGGACAGATCCGAATGGAGAGTATATGTTCGTGGAGTCGCCAGGAGTCGGGAACGACTCGATGGATCATAACACACGCACACACACATACTGATAATCGTTTATTTTAGAATTAAAAGATGCAAAATGTTTAAATATATTAAAAGACATTCATAAGTTGGAGAAAAATCCATTATTTTAACCAATGAATTAATGAAACTCATAACAGAAGCTCAGAATGTCTGCCTTCTGCATATACCATCTGTTATAATACTCGACTCTCTCTCTCTCTCTCTCTCTCTCTCTTTTCGTCGTTTATCAGTTATTTCGAATGTCTGCATCATCCAAAATTTTCGTCTGTGCATCCCTATCATTAACCTTTTCAGCGTACCCTCACACTTTCATGTGACCTCCGACTCAATAGTCTAAAGGGTTGAGGTCGTGAGATCTCGTTGAATAAAAATAAAGACGTCTGCGACCAAATCCATTTGAAACAATGTGCCACTTAAAGAATAACCTACAAAATATCTGGAAAGTCTTTATTGCAAAAAAAAAAAAAAGAAAACTTATATTTCCAAACTGAGATGATCTTTGAGCATATACAGTCCTTTAATTAAGTCTCAATACGTTTAAAAACTGCATTAGAAATTTGTTTTAAATGTTTCGTGAAGATTTCCATTAGCCCATAAACACTCATTACAAGTATTCTTTTATCTGAAGAAAAATAAAGCGTACTTGTATATATCAGGGTTTGCGAACATCCATCGATTATGTACTCTCAGTACATAATCTTCCTCTTCAAGGCACTTCAAGGTGTGCGGATATTCATCAAGAACTTCAACCAGGACTATCGTACTGCTCGAAGCATCTTATTTTGAACTTAGCGATTAATTTCTCGTGCTATCCGCACCAAAGAGTACATCCATTTCCCCCCGCAGACATCAATTTAAAAAAAAAAAAAAAAAACTTGTCAATTAGAGATAATTACTGTCAGGAAATCTCATTCAGTATTCGTTCGTAATATATCTCGCGTTGTATTGAGAAAAAACTAAAATGAAGTGAATGCCAGTAAACTCTTCGTTTGAACACTTATCTTGCATCTTAGTAAACGAACAGTTACACATAGTTAACCAAATAAAACACAATAAAGCGCTGTTGTACAAATTCTTGAATTGCTTGCGAAAATTAAGCAACGTTATTAGATAAAAACAAACAAACAAAATTTAAAAAATTCGGCTTTAATATCCATTTTAGCTACAAATTCATTATTTCCAAGTAAAATTTGCAATTTGGGTAGCCAAAATAAAATTTTTTCATTTGTTGTAATCATTCTATATTACCACATCCTTCGGAAATTATAGGAAGTCTTTTTCTCGTGACAATTGCAGTACCTTAATTATTCTACACAGGCTCCATAGGTCAGTCGATATAGGCGAAGCCCTTTGGTGGGAAAGACCTGGGTGCGATTCCCCTTCATGACGCGAGGAACCTTTATCGGTCTCTTTCGACTAAAGGTGAGTTAGTCGGTCTCATACGGGTTTTTTAATCTGGAAACTTGGATTTTTCGTCCCCCAGAACAGGCAAACCGGCCCCGTGAAAACACACGCAGATTTACAGCCACGAATACTTATGACCCAGCCATAGGTATGATTCGTCAGCCCGAATAAAATGGTGAGGGGTTGGGGTGAACTACCCTGTAAAAATCGCACTATAAATACTTTGTGGCAAGAATACTTGCCTACTAATAATCCTATGTATATAGAAGAGTGATTATTGTTGTACATTTAATATAGAATATTAATATTAATAATGAAGCGTGTTCATAAATCTTTGTAATCGTACAAAGATTTATAAACAAGATTTGTAATCTTACAAAGATTTATAAACAAGATTTGTAATCTTACAAAGATTTATAAATAGCGAACTTACAAATCGAAAAATTTTTTCGATTTGTAAGTTCGCTATTTCATACAAAAGAATTTTTATATCTTGAAATAATTAGATGCCAACACGTTTCAAATATTCCAAAAAATACTCAGAAAATGTGAACACGTTGGAAATCTGGGCTATTCAAATCGGAAATCAATTAGTACTTCCAATATTTTTAGATCACGTGGTTTCTCCAGCAATGTACAGTCAAAAATACGAATAAAACACAGCTGAACTTCTCTTCGTTCTCATTGCATATTAAATATTTGTGCATTGAAATACTTTTGGTTATTGTAACAGTGGGTATCTATATTCCAAATGCGTGTCTTGTCTTTAACACTGTTCACCTCTTTCGGCATTATAATGTAATTTGTTGTAACAGCTCTGACAGTGGGAGATAAAAAAAGAAGTTATCTTTGAGATTTGTTCAAAGACAACATAACAGAATTTATGACGTCCTCTAGTCATGATGGACAAGCGGAAAAAGAAGAAGCATTTCTAGGCTTTGTTTTATTCGCTTTATTCTTGTTGAAAGTGAGGCAGAAAAAAAAAAAAAAGTCCTATGACATTTCAGTCAGTCATGCAAAGATTAACATCGAAAAAGAACCAGCCTAAAGGATGTCATAAATTTTGTTATGTTTTCGTTGAACAAATCTTGAAGGTAACACTTTTTTATATATATAACTAGCACACAAGAAACGTGACTTACAAGGTGATATGGCAGTTGGTGCGTGAACTTCAGGCACGTGTCTCATGCTGGACCATTACAGTGTGATAAGTACATGGCACACTAGCACAACAGCTGATGTATTGTAGACTCGAGATAGGAGATTACAGTGGAAATGTTGCCTGATAGTTGTACTATCAGGAGAAAGGGTCCATTTGTATTTATGAGGCTTTTCCATGCCGTTTACTAAGAGCCATTCCTTTTGGAGCCATGTTCTTAACAAAAAAACCGTAAAAAATGCTATACGGTGTCTCGTTGTTCTCATGTATTTGTATATATCAAGGGCGTACTTTATTGTTTTGTAATACTTGTTGACATATTGTTTTATATTTTAATATATAAATATTTAATGGGGTTTACTGCAAAAGTCAACTGTACTGCATATTATTTCTAAAAGCAATATGCGAATAATGCATCCTACTAAAATCATTATCTCTCTTTTTTTTTTAACTATGCGCATGCAGTAGTGATAATTACACGCGATAGGACAAACAGCATCCTTAAAATGGAGAAATCCTGTCCTTGGGGAGGGTGGGGGGGGGGGGGGGGAGTTCCAAATTTCGAGAACGTACGACATAAAAAGTATTGGCACTGATGTTTGGATATGTCCATGCTATTATTATTTTCGAAAACATGTAGTGTTAGAACTAAATCCCGATATTGGGCGAAATTTAATTAATATTTTAAGTTTTAAGTTTTTAAGTTTTATTTTCATTGCTATTACCTAAGCATTTCATTAGTGATAATCAGAAACGAATTAGCTTAGTTATATAATACTCAATAATTGTTCCTACGGCTTTATTACATCCATTTTAGAAGATGATTTACGAGAACATTGATGCAATAGAAAGAAGCAAGTCAAGCTAGAGCTGAATAGCATTTTTGGAAGTGAGAATAAGATTTTCGAACACGAAAGTCGACTGTCGCTGTTTGCGTTGTGTTGCAACGTTTGAAAATATTGTCTGCTTATGCATTCTATATTTAACCAGAATAAAGGAATATCTCTTCTTGAGTCTTCCGTCAAACTTTCCTCTTTTCTTATAAATTTGTTACAAGTAACAACTGTCAATCTTTATTATGTACTTTAATAGAAACTTATTAGTATTACTGACAACAGTCTATCGATGCAAAAAATTTTGGCGATGGATAACTGTCAAGCTCACATAAAGATTTGGACGAGTTTAGATGATAATGCAACATACATTAGCTTCTTTAAACTCGTTTATGTGAGTTGAAACCCTCGGTATATAAATACGCCATGATAAATAATAATCCATGGCGAAGAATGTACTTCTATCGGATACTCTAATTCTCCTACCTTAAAAAAAAGGGGGGGGGGGGGGGGTATGTAATCCACAAATGGATACAATGGCGTCAGAACTAACGGAAAAGTTTGGCTAAACTGGACGCTTTCCAATTTTTGTTTTCGAAAGCATGAACCACTGGTTCTTTCATTAAATGTCCCGAGAAACATATGACGAAATATTCAGGACGTGAAGTAAAATTGAGGTTTGGATTAACTAAATACAATCTTTATACTGTGTAAACTTTGCTGATTCATCTGATGGACAGCTGCTCTCCTCAAACCCATCCGTGCTGCACACTCCTGCCATTTTCTCTATTTTTGAAAGCTATTTCTTTCCTTTTTTACAGGATAGACGTGTTCCAGAAATGGTAAGTAATATTCTAGAATTTTATATAACGAATTATTACCCTTTCCATAATTTAGATCCTAATATTTCTTCTTAACTGCATGACATAGAATCCAGTTTAGTTCGCGCTGCTTAGAAGAAATCTTACGACAACGAATCTAACGCTGCGATTCTATAAAACTTTGGACAGTCTACGATCTAAATAAATCCAATGTCTATTGACCAGTAACATTAGAAATTACTGAAGAGAAATGTTTCAAACTCTAATGTCTATTGTTCCTTTTCCCCATCATCCAGAGTAAACTTCCTTGAGTGCTGTGGACAGATGCCAACGCAAACTACTTCGCATCTGGCATTTGTCCAATAGTACCCTGCTCTGCGGAATTAATTTCTAATTTTACTGGTGGAAATTTCTGCTTGCCATGAGTAATTACTTCCATTCTGCTAAAACAACTGCAATTGTCCATTGTGGAACAATGGACACATTCCATTTCCTGGATATTTCCAATGACGTTATCCTCATTTCCAACTACCACGCTGTCGCACTTTGAACGAATAAATGAGTCCCTTGAAGACTATGAAAGTGCTGAGAGATGGCTTATCGGAACAACAACTGCATTTATAGCTATTTTCACAAATACATCACGGGTAGTATAAGAATATATAATTGGATTCGTTTTATATAGTCTGAAATGATGCTATATTTTCAGACGTTGTTATATTAATGTTACACTAATAATGTAAAATAGGCTGGATGACCATCGCCCCCCCAGATTTATGTCTTGAAAATTTCTGTATGCGAAAAATGACTGAATTAACTATTGACAAACCAATATATAATCCAAATAAAGTTTTACGGATATAATATCGTCATAAATTTAAAATAAAATGTTAAAATAATTTTAACTTGTAGATCTGAGAGCTGGATTAGAATAAAACAATTGAATAAAATACTAGATGAAAATCTTGGGAAGGAATTTAACATAGCATTCAAGACTGTGTGACCATAGATAATTATATGATGGTATGGTCACTTACATAGAATTAAGGTAATAGGTTGGAAAAATAGGTGTATGACTCAGGAAGAAGATCCAGAGGAAGCTCAAGATCTAGAAGAACTGAAGCAGTAAAAATACCTTAGAAGACCGAAATATATGATCGAGGGAATTGGAGTCCTAACAGATTAATTTGAAGGAAACTAACAGTGCTTCATTGCGATGTTAAATTAGTGTATTTACGGGGAAAATTGCAGTTTTTTTATTTATTTTTAATTACTTTAGTTTCTCGGAGTCGTATCAAAGTAAGTACTTTTCGCTGTCACAAAGCTTTAAATCTTCTGCACCAGGGATTGCAGCGATTTTAGTATCAAAGAGAGAGTTAAAAGCATCAAATCTGCTGTCTTCCTACTGGCCTAGTTTAAAAAAAAAAAGATGAATAATGGTATAGAGTCTTTTTTATTCCTTGTGCGCTTTATTTTTTTTTAAATAATGTAGACGGAAGGGCGCCACACTTCTTCGGTTATTAAAAGATGCGTTGAGCCCGGTTACACATTAACTCAAATGCGACTGTCCTACTTTTTGTTTATTGATTCCTAGTAAAGATTTACATTAAAACTTTTTTCCCCTTTATTTTATTTTCTGTTGCGGACATGACAAAAACATCAGTGAAAATTTCAAAGTACATCGTCTAAATGGGATTTTTCACTTCAAGTGAGTTTATATTATAAAATTAAAGCTATTCTTCCTCCTTGCTTTTCTATTATTTTATATTCACAAGGTTATTTCAGTAATTTACTTCAGCAAATTCTGATTTTATTGGTGTCACTGTAGTTATATTGCTCTTATTAGTCACAATACTAATCATATAGTTATAATACTAATGTATCGTTCGTTTTATTCCAATGCTCGTTCTTGCTTACTTCTCAATTTTAATTGTGGTTGTATATATTACTTAAGTTGACTAATAATTAATTTGCAATATTTAGATCTACAAGTACAATTTTTCGAATCGTATAATTCTGTTTACTTTTCATAATTTTAAACGATAAATAGCATTATTTATTTTCAGCGATTCGTTTTAATGTCAGGGAGTAGTGTTTTTGCTTATTTTTATCCCTAGAACAAAATAGTATGTCTGAAAATGTGTTCTCAGATGGGTTTCTCTGCTTTGCCAAAAGAATAAATCGACTTTAGGGGCGAGAAATATCCAGCTACTTTTATTTAAAATCAGCTAATCAAAAAATTAGCCTTAAAAGCTATTATTTTTTATTATAGATGAGAAATGAACGTAGGTCTCGTCCCCCCCTCCCCCAAGTAAGTGAAAACTATAGTCACTGAAGGACACACACAGTACAATGCCATCTGATATATCCATATTTACTGCTTGATATATCCATAAACAAGATTAATCGTCTCTGTAGTGCAATTGGAATAATGAGAGGATAATGTGCTCTTTGATCGAAAAAGACCAGAGTTTGGCTCTCGTCGAGGACAGGAACTTCTGCATGGCTTTTCCAACTGAATATTAATCAGCTGATCTCCTACGCAGGTAGCATCTCCCCCCTTACTTCTCTCCCGGAAACTCGTCAAGATAAAAACCGGAAACCCTCCCGGTTTTCATCTCGCGTACAGGCAAATACAACCAGAGTACACACGCAATTAACAGGCAAAAATATGATTAGTGGCTTTGCGTGAATAGCTGATTGACTGCGGGGTTGTGTGTTGATAGACGTGCGTAAAACGGTGCATCGTGTAAGTGGAGTGTCCTCCTGCGATGAGTCCTTGTAGGTGTCAGGTAATGATAATAAATAGGGGCTTTAACTTCTTCGGCTGCAGTTATGTATGAGCCTAATGTATTATGTCTGGTAATGGCGTTTTTCTGGTCGGTTAGTTTTCTGGCGCATAAATCCTGAGTTTCTGGACGGCAAGACCCTGCCACCTCCTGCTAACTCACGTTGGGTTGGAAAAACTCTTCGCATCGTAGACGGCATTCGAACCCTGATCTTTCCATCGAAAGGGTGTGGTCATTGCCGAGTGAGAAATATCAAGGAATCATAACCAAGAATTGATTGGTATATTTATTATTCATTAGTTTGGTTGCTTATTGCCTCACAAACGGAGACCCTATCCTGAATTCCTCATTCACAAACATGCAAATATGCAGTAGCTGTGTATTGATTTAAATATCGGGAAAACTTATTTTTAGCTATCAAGGAAAGTTGCTATATCCACCATTTACTATTTTTGTTTTATTTTCCACCCGACTCGTTATATGCTGTCTCTAGAAAGTGGATATCTCCCCCTACTCTTCGTAATTTAGTCAAACCGGCATTCATCAATATTTCAAAACTGTGACGCTTCGCAGTTTGAACGATAACTGATTCAGCTATTTTCACTTACATAAGACCGCTCGATAAAGTTTTGGCAGGTTGATGTTCAGACTATTTCCACTACTCTGCTATCTGCCACCGTATATCTTTTAACCTTATTACCGCGGCATTCGATGCTTGTTTCTAGTCCTTAAAAATATCCAAGAAAAAAAAAAGAAAAAGATACGTACGTGAGCTCTTCTTGTATGCCAATTTTTCCGTCATTTGCTATTTCTCTTTTAGTATTCTCTATAAAATATACGCCATATGGCGCATATCTGACTTGCCGCTGTATTCCAGACACGCATCGAACAAAAGTTTTCCCTTCAATGGCTGGATGTGACTTGAAATACATACTGTTTACACGGCAGGTCAGAGGCGAGGAGAACTAAAAAGAACGGTAGCTACCGCCGGAGTGCTTACTGAAACCATATAGAAAGAAAGAAAGGAGGAAATATGTACTGATGCATATTTTCCCATATTCTTATCACTTCGGTGCATTTATTTTGCAGAATTTTGCCTGCTGATAGACTGAGAGAACCTTTAAGTTCGTATAGGATGTTGTCTGAGCCTAAAAAGAATATTGTTGAACACTTTTAACGAGGTTTATCTTCTCTCTCTCTCTCTCTCTCTCTCTCTCTCTCTCTCTCTCTCTCTCTCTCTCTCTCTCATACTTTCCAGACTGAGTCCATCATATTATTCCCCCATTTGCCACCTTGTTGACTAAATGGTTAATATACTTGATTTCCGATCAATGGCTGAGAATTCTAATTCTGCTATATATTCTGCTATGTTGAATTGTTTTTAGGTGACAAATGAATTTCATCGCCCACTGTGAAACCACCACTCCCCTTATGCAAGACCTGAAGTGGCTTAAAACAAAGTTTAGAGCGGAGTTAGCAAACTACAGTATATAAAAATATTTAAAAATAAATAAAATGTAAAAAATCCCAAGCCCACGCACAGTACTAATGTGCTATAAGTTGTCGTACTTTCGTGGATATGAATGAAAACATTATCTTAAAAGACGGATCAGCTGTTTTAGGATTATAATCATTTGAATGCGTATTGCTCGAATGTATTCTGTATACAAAGGAGGACTCAGGATGTTCTCAGGTGCAGCGGTAAAACGTAATAGGATCAATCAGTTTCCTGATGTTTGCTACACCTTTGAAATGGGTCATTTAGCATTTATACCTTGGATGCCACATCTTCCAACCTCCTGGAAAAAAAAAGAATTTTCTCTTGAAATGACAATCCATTCTCTCATTAAATTATTTTTAATTGAATCAATAGTTTCAAATCTCATTTCCTTCAGAGGAATCTTCAGCTTTGGGAAATGCAAAAGTTTCTGAAATCTCACACAAGAAATTGTGAAAATTCTTGGGAACAAAGTTTGTTGACATCATCGAATCTCCAAATCTATTAAACTTGGCTGACAAGTACCATATCCAATGTTGAAGTCCTCTGCTACTTATTGAATTGCTATTTCTGGAATTTGTTTTCTCCAACTTTAACCTGCATGTTGACCGAATATCTCCTCCATGTCTTCTCGTTATTTGAAATCTCGAAATCCTCCTCCATAACAATATAAGTTGAAATGCTGTTTGAAGCATTTCACAGGTCTCAGCGCCAAAATGAATGCATTGCTTTTGTCTACAGAAGAAGACAAATGCAATACCAAAACACTTCTGAACATTTTCAGACGAATAATAACAATTCAGTAATATAAGGATGGCTGGTACATTTTTATGATATCGAAAAGGAAACGTTGGTCAGTCTTTAGTACGTTAGTTACCGTGGATGGACAAGAAGGAACTTGTTCTGATTTTATTTGAATAGCTGTGAACTGCATTCCTTGGGAAACAAATACACAAGAGAGGGGACTGCTTCAAACAGCAGCAGCAATAGAAGGAATGAAAGAAGAGGAGGAAAATTTGTTCTGTGGGTTTGGAGTTGAACTTTGATGACTGCTTAATAGCCGTTTCACGTTTCAATGGATTTAATAAAGGGTGGAGGAATTACCAGTTCAGGTGAATCGCGGTGCCTTTGAAGTATCTGTGGAAGATGCAGCAGAAATCGAATGTCTGTGTGAACCTGAGTGTAGTGAATTGAAAAGATCGGAGTCAATAATCAACCTAACTGCTGTTTTCTATATTGCGCCAAGTGTTTTATGGAACTTTCAAGAGTACATCCTCAAATGTGAGAACAGTATTCAATGATGGGTGGTGGTCGGATTTCTGATTTGTTTAGGATTAATAGCTGTTCAGAGATAAAGTAACCCCTTGAGCAAAAGAGAAATCCTAAGTTAAGAGGTAATAGTTGTATTTATGCCAAGAGAGGCTTGATTTTAGACTATCGCAAGAACACGATCTCGTCTTATATCAAAAGCAAAATTGAAAAAAAAAGGTCCTTTTTTTGTGGGAAACATGACAGAATTATGTTTTGTTTGCGTTGAAATCAACCTTGTTGATTTCAACTAACAAATGTAATGTAAATTGTGCTATCATCAGCAAAAATTGTGTGTTGGATTGGAGCGGAAGTCCGCTGTAGCCGATATATAGAAAACAAGTTGGTAAGTGAAAGAACTTGCGCAACCCCAACATTCGTTGCAAAGTTAAAAGATAGGATTCATTCACTATCAAGCGTGTGCCTCCAGTCAGACAGTTGGCAACCCACTTGTAAAAGTCACAGACAGATCAAATGATAGGAACTTATTTAAGTTTTGTGCTAGATCCGATCAAAAGTATTGAAAAAACAAACGCAACACCCACTTGAGATTCACTAAAATTTTGCGAACGAAATCAAGACTAATAACTAGCTGTTCCAGGCTGTTAATGCGCTTTCTGGAGCTTAAAGCTGTTTAGCAGAAAGTGTGTGTGGGGGGGGACACACACACACCCAGAGAACAGAAAAATGACTAGTTGAGGTAGACCAGTTTCAGAATTAGTATCAATCTTAAAACTTTTGGATTACACTTTGTACACAAGGATAGTTACTGTTCCAGATAAAGAAAGCGTCTAATGTCTATATCGAGTTTTTCATGCGTACTTCTCATTCAAGTGGTGCAAATAATTCCTGGTTGAAATAAACTGCGTTTGGCATTATAGAAATCTGTTTATCCGATTGCCAAGATGCTGGTTTCTTAGATAAATTAATCTTTCTGTCTTTTTCTGTCCACAGCATATCTCTAATTACTTGTATTAATTAACGAATGTTCTGATTAATTAATCTATTGCTAATTACTTTTCTGTCATTTGAAACGTTCATTAAATTTTCATCATACTTTCCACTGAACGATACTAATCATTGATTCCCAACAGGGAAGAGAAAAATTTAAACAGCGACATCAAAACGATTTTTTTAATTTTCTCCTCTATTATTATACTTGTAGATTCTTGCACTAATACTTCAGTAGTAATTAAATAATTAAAATAGTATGCTTTGGAACGAATTCTAAAGATCCTCTTTTACATTTTGGAGACAATTCGAATTATAATGCTTAACAAAGGCTTCGTTTCAACTTTTCTTGTTTTGATACATTGTTGATGATGATGAGAGTGATTTGGTTTCGAGACTTTTCCTCGCGCAACTGACACTGCAAATGGTGCATGTTACAAATAACTGTAAGATCTGCAAATTAACATCGGCAGTTTCAAATTGTTTTTACAATAATTAGCTGCTGTTTATGAATGTTAAACTTCTATAAACAATCACGAATTACTGGAATTAAGAACCGGACTTGTTTTCTGGTATTTTGGAATTAACTGCTGGTCTGGTTAGCTAAATGATTAATGTACTCGCTCTCCAACCAAGAGGTTACAGGTTTGGAATCTCGCTGTAGGTTGGATGCTTGTGATTGTCTTTAGGTTAGAGATGAATTTTATCTCCCGGTGTGAAACCAATGCTCAGTTCATTGGAGGGAAGCCCGAAGTTTGCAAAAACGTTTCATGTTTGGTTTTTAGAGCAGGTTTCCGGATTATGCGAAAAAAATATACATTCCTAGACATATACAAACATTTTAAAAAATCCTTATTTTTTTATTAGTAATAGTAGGTGGAAGAGTGGCATAAAAATAGCGAACTATAGTCTAGGTCGCCTTTGCTATAGTATGATGCAGTTGTACAATGGAAACATGAACTAGACACGACAGTTCGCATAATGCGAACGATAGATCCAACAATTCAATGTTGATTAAAAGTAAAATCAATTTCACTAAAGAAGTCTAGTACTAAATTTAATTAAAATTCAAAGCAACCGATCAAAGTGGCGCTACTTATATGCGCGTTACAGAGAACAAGACACAATGAAACAAGATGCATCCCTAACGTGCACGAAGATTTACAAATGAAAAGTTCAAAGGATAGCTGAGAGCATTTCTTTTTCTCGTAAGAACTAATGTACCAACAGAAGTGATCGCATGTCAAATGAAATATGCAGTGACAGTATACTTCAAAAGAAAATCAGTTTTTATCCACATCCAAATAACAATGCCAAAAAATATTTAAAATTCTGTTAGAAATATTGCCTTGCATGAGTATAAAATAATAGTTAATGAAAACTAAAGTTGTACCTGAGTTTGTACCTAAAAGCATGCTCTATAACTAGAGTGAATCTTTACTAGCCTCGGTATAAAAAAATGTACATTATCGAAACCTTATAAATATTCTATAAGTAAAAACACGTATATCAAAATGCGATTAAAATCACAACGATGACAGAAACATTGTCTGAATGTAGGATAAAAACAACGATTAGTACTTATAACTGCACACAAGATGGTTCGTGAACTTGGTTTATCTCTTCCAGTTTCGATGCGATATGAGGAATCAATAATATATTCGACCGCCAATGGAGAGAGTTGTGCTGCTTTTAGTCAAGATTTCTGCCGATAACTCAGAGACGTTATCAACCGATACTTTAAAGGCTAGATCTCAAATGATAGAAAAATGCAGTAATGATGGAGGTTAGTGAAACAGGGAATAAATTGATCGGCAATGTAACTTCGAAATTGGCACGTAGCTGGTCATAGATGGAAGAGGGTTGTGATCGTATTTATCTAACCGTACTGACATTTGGCGATGAACTCGAACAATTTGGCAGAAAGAGCTTTAGGATACCAAGATGGAGCTTCAATGGTTCAAATCAATGTTGCCATTTGTTATCAGAATAGTACACTTTCCACGTCGTGTCTTTTAGTTGAATCACGGTTTACGAAAGGATAGTTTTCTCTTCAGATGCAGTTGCAATTCGTTTTACGCATCATAATTCTTCCTAGTCTTCCTTTTTAGCATTAATGCTAGTGGTCTGTTAAAGTCTCCGTCCATCTCATCCTGATTTATTTTTAAGAATTTCCTTCGGGTCTTGACCAGCTCCTATCTTCACATAAATCCAATTATTTTCATGCTTGTTTGAAGTTCATGAGAGGAACTATCCACAGCTGATTATATCTGCATTTCATTTTCTTTTTTCATAGTTGGTCTAGAAGATTCTACAGTTCTTCGCATGAATCTCCATTACAGTCGCTCTCCTTTATACGAAACAAATCATGTCTGTTAATTACTGATTCGTATTTTGTCCAAAATAATTTTTTATTTGAAGATTATGATGGTTAATAGAAGATGATCACTAAAGATATAAATCGAAAATAGAATAGAAAAGAAGGAAAATATTCATAGGCGTACGAAACTAAGCCACTGCAATATATAACTTTCCAAAACTACTGCTGATGAACATAAAACTGCATTATTTATTGAACGTACGATAATTTATTGGCCATGATTCCCTTATGGGTGATCCGTAACTACCTGAATTCCAACCAAGAAATAATTGGTTGGCGTGCGTTATGGTCCACAGTTGCATGTGTTTCTTGGAATTTCCGGGCGAAAAAGTAATTCCCTGTCTGAACTGATTAACTTTCTTGGTTGCAAAGATATATGAAACTGTTCACGTGTGCGATGGGATTCAGATATTGCCAAGAACGTGGAACGTGATGAAACTGCACCACCAAGGCAACATTCCAACTTTGGTACAAATTATGGGCTGATGCATAAAGTATTCTTCTTTCGGTTTAGAGTTTTAAAATATTTCGAAATGAACATACGGCGCAACTTTTTTTTTTTCTGGACGAACCAATTTTCTCCCCCAAAAAATGGCGCGCGCGCGCACACACACACACACACACACACACACACACACACACACACACACACACACACACACACACACACACACACACACACACACACACACACACACACACACAATCTTAACATTGATTCCAAAAATTTCTTTGATTCGCCATTCTTCAGTTAATGCTTGAAGAAAATGTACGTCTTTCCTCTTAAAGAGACATATAATTCCCATTTTCTCATTACTGTGTAACATAATTCTAATATTTAGCGTCTGTAAACACTTCTTTTAGCGATAATGCATTGTTTAAACAGAAATATGAATCAGAATGTTGCATAATGCATAAATTCTGTTTTTAAGCTACAGTGAAAAGATTTAAGATGGTGGCGCCACCTATTATAAATCTGAACTAAAATTTTACAAAACTGAGCTGCATGTTTACATGAAAAGTAGTTGCACTTTAAATGCTATACGCGATTTAAAAGCGATAATCTCCCTTGGAATTACCATAAAAGAGCGCTGAAATTAATTTTTTTCTATGAAGTCTGAAACTATACGGAAGGTCGCATTATTTAATTACTAAAAATAATACAAGTAACAGCTCTACATTACCTTTTTTTTTTCATGAGAAAAAATTGCTAAAACTATACCTTTTTAAAACATACATAACTTCATTATGTATTAGGCTGTTATGTATTATCACCAGTGCAGTTTTATTAACAGATGATAGCATAAGGCGTATTTTATTCCTTCTGATTAACAGCCACATCCATACTATGATTTATGCATTCTCTGCACGTTTCCTGACTCCTTATATTTGAGAGGAAACACGTGGTAAGTCTGCAAATGAATCATAACGAACGCTTGACCTGTCTCTAAGCAACAAACTCGATGTTTGCCAAACTATAGTTTCCTGAAACTTATGTGTTTATAGCTATTGTTCAGGTGCTTATTTGGGTGGTATTGAGTGCTCTCTTTATGGCAACATATTGCATATTTTGAAACAATGTTTACAGCGTACAAATAATGTGGCTGTAGCACATTAACATTCTAATGATCTTCTATTGTTATTGTCTTTATAAACACAGCTATATTTATATATATATACACACGTAAATACTAAACAGGGAAGTTTAGTGCCAAGGTGACAATATTGATAAGTAAACACAAAGGATATCTTACAGAAGCTGCAGACATCAAAGAAAGATGGAAAGAGTATACAGAAGCCTTTTACAGAAAAGAATCCAAAATTACTGAGAAATTTGAAGAGTAGGATTATACACAGGAGCCATTACCGCTGGAGAGTTGAAGTGAGGTCGGCACTGCAACAGCTATCCAGTAAGAAAGCACTAAGAGGAAACTGAATACCTATTGAGCTGCTCAAAGCCCTGGGAGAAGAAGCAGTTAAAATTTTAACAGCTCTATGTCAGCGAATTTGGATCACAACTACATGACCTAGGGAATGGAAAAAATCAGTTTATATACCTTTATTGAAGAAAGGTATATAAAAAAGGCGATGCACGAGAGAGCGAAAATTACAGAACTATGACACTGATTTCTCATGCTAGTAAAGTCTTACTTAAGATCATTCAGAAAAGACTGGAACCATTCATGGAGAGAGAGAGAAATGCCAGATGAATAGGCAGGATTTTGAAAAGGCAGAGGAACAAAACAGCAAATCGCCAATGTGAGATGGATAATAGAAAGAGCACAGGAATATCACAAGAATGTCTACCTTTGTTTCCTTGACTATAGCAAGGCTTTTGACTCCGTATATCAGGTGACACTGTTGAATGTGTTAAGAACAATGGGAGTACCAGAGCATTTCATTATCCTTCTGAGGAAATCTTTATTATGAACATGAAGCTACTGTCCGAACAGATCTTGGAGAAACTGTATTTCACAATAGATAAAGGGGTGTTACAAGGATGTATTTTATCTCCGTACCTGTTTAACACTTTCATTGCCAAGCTGAAAATTGGAATTTCGTGTGGTGGCCAAATTTTTATTTTATTTTATTTAGTTAAACGTCCACGCGATAACACGTGATCGGCTGTTTGGTGAGAACTCGCATCGCGCGATATCGCGTGATTGGCAATGAACATGTTAACTTGTACAGCGAATACAATTAAGAATGGTTAAGAAGGGGCTGGAGGAGTCTTCAGTTTGGAATCAAAATTGGTGGAAGAAATATTAATAATTTGAGGTATGCAGATGATACCACCTTGCTAGCAGAATGCAAAGCAGATTTGGTGGAACTTATTATGAAAGTTAAAGAAGAAAGTGCTAAATATGGTCTTAAACTTAACCTCGAAAAGACGTAAGTTATGGCAACATGTGAACTTAATGATTGTGAAGTAAATGGGGAGAAACTGGAAGAGTTAACAATTTTGTGTTCCTAGGATCCCGAATTGATAAAGACGGGTACTGTACTGAAGAAGTTAGAAGAAGATTATTACTCGGAAAGAAAGCAATGACAAATTTAAGCAAGATCTTTAAAGATAAAGATATTAGATAAAGATAGTAGCTGACTTCAACAAAAATCAGAATCATGAAAGCAACGGTATTCTCTGTAGTATTGTATGGATGTGAAAGTTGGACCCTGAGAAAGAGTGAAAGAAGGAAGATAGATGCATTTGAATTATGTGTTTGGAGACACTTACTAAGAATACCATGGACTGAAAAGTAAACCAATAAATCAGTGATAGAGAGAATAAAGCCAGATTGCTCCCTCGAAGCTATGATCATCAAGCAACGAATTGTCATACTTCTGACATATTAAGCGAGCAAATGACAGTCTGAAGAAGATGATGATGGTTGCTAAAGTTGATGGAATCAGGAGGAGAAGAAGAAGACCAAGAATTAGATGGGTAGATGGAGTTAAAGAAGCAACTGGAGTGCGCTTGGAGGTTCTGAAAGATATGGCCAGGGACAGATCTGAATGGAGAGTGTATGTTCATGGATTCGCCAGGAGTCGGAAACGACTCGATGGAACATAACAACAACAAAAATACTAAACAGCTGAGATATATAATAATTATCTTTCGATGTCTGTCTCCTTAGCGTTTGGTTTTAATCAGTATGGCCAACGCCCATAATCTGACCTAAAAAGTAAAACATAACATCTGCTAATTTAAAATCTAGCTTGATAAATTGTGATATGGTCCAAAATATATCATAGGAAAACATTTTTCAAATCCTTTTGCAGTTATTTAAAAAGATTATAATTATGTACTGGCTATTTACCATAATAGGAAGAATAATCACCAGGAAGACTCAATTAGTATGATATATGCTTAGTCTACAAATAACGCCATTAAGATATATTCAGTGAGATGAAGACATTGTGATTTGTCGCGGCGTATGCAACTTGAATATGTTTATCTAACCATAAAATTTGCATACAACATCATGTTTCATGGCGCAGTTTGTTCCAAGTTATTCTAGACTCTTATATGTTAGTGGAACAATGATGACTGCTTGACAATTTCACTCATAAAGAAAGTCTTTGCTTTCAGTTTCTGACAGGACATAACATGTTTTCTATTCAGCACATTGAGCAAGTAATAACACATGAGGTAATGGATGAAGATTAAACAGATTATAATACTTTATTTGTTAAAGACGCGTTTCTCTCTGCTCAGCGATCCAAGAATTACTAAAGATCAAATTGCTGCAATAAAGCAAATAGTGCAGCATCAAATCTAATGAACGATAAATCAAGAGAAGAGCAGCTGTTACATCACAGTATATCACGCATATTTACTACTACTGGGCGCGTGACGAGTGCAATTCAATGTCTTGTAAGTTGCCTTTAATTCAAAAATTATCTTTTATTTCAGTATAATTGAACGGTAGTAGTCATTATATTAGATTTACGTAATCACTACAGTTTTGGAATAAATAACTTTTATAACATTAAGTGATCTAAAGGATTTATTCACAGATGAATGCATCCACAAGTTGTTGGCGCTGTTTGGAATTACGGCTTCAGCAACTAAGTCTATGATGACGGCGTAGTTTCAAGGTTGGTAACAGCATGAATTGCCCAATTTCGATATACTCAAATGAAGATCACGTCACATTTTAAAAACCGATGGAAAGCATGCATTTTTCCAAAGCACAAAAAAAAAATGGAAGACGCATATATGGTTGAAAATATCAGCCAATTTGATATCTACTTTCATTTTTTTTTTTTTTGTTATTGCTTTAAATGTCAGTCTGGTTGGCCGAGTGGACAGTGTAACTGTACTCCAACTAACAGACTGTGGATGATCGTGTGCGAATATCTCTTCAGGTGGTAGATAAATTTCCTCACCGTGCATGACACTCACTACTAGCAAAAATTGTAAATCAAACTGCTGTCTACAAAATTAACTCGCAGCAGGGAGGATGAGAAGAATATCACAGTTTTATCATTAATGCTCTTCATTTTAAGGATATTCGTTATCAAAATTAAATAATTGTAAGCAAAATATGGAGATCAATGTTATTAAAGCTATCTTTAAAAAGTGTTGGATTATTCTTATAGCAAACCCATGTCCATTTTAAAATGGACATAAAAATACTTCTGCAAGAATCTGATTCAAATGTAAGTTCCGTTTTTCAATACTGCTAATACGAAACAAACAGAAGGAAATGTGATCCATATAATAACATGAGCAAAATCCACGTGATAAACATCTTGAGATAAGTGAATGATTCCACTTTGTTTCTGGAAATTTCCAAGAAACAAGACCCTTTTTGGTTCAGATACAAACGAGATAAACATAAACTAACAAATGCAATCCTATTTCAAAAGTAATCCCACTTTTATAGCAGCACCGCCCATTCGGAATATCCTTCCAATAAATCACCCGAACATTATTTACCGTTTGAATAAAACCAAAGCACCAATCTTTGTCATGCAGAATGGAAAGAATATATCCGATGGATGCATATAAATCTATTCAATGCCACTGTATTATTCCCAAAAGAATTGAATATTTTTCAACTCCAAAATAGGTTTACTTGAAACAGTTGAAACACTAACTTCACCATACTATGTACATGACGCCGATACAGGAAAATTAAGATCCTTATTCTTAACTATTTTTATTATATTTCTTATTATAAGAATAGGAGTAGTCTAGGTTTGGATTTCACCTACATTTTCATATATTAGTCCAACTTATGTTTATATATTAGTCCCAAGCAGCACACGTTTCAGGTGCATTTCAAAATTGGATGGATTCCTTACTTTGAATATGCTCTCTTGAAGATTAAGTACTGAATGGTAAATGGTTACTTTAGAATCTAGATTCTGTGTGATTCGTTATAATTATTTTCTGATAAATCCGCTTCACTTTATGACGCGTTCTTCGACTTAACTGGGAAGGTCTCCATAAGATTCGAAGCTACTGCTGAAGTTTAAAAAGTTTACAACATCGTTAGTTCCAATCTTGTTTCTTGATTTCACTTCACAATGAGCTTAAGAGTTCAATTCATATGACTGAGTTTTTGAAAAGAAAATAAAGAAGTCCATTTGCCGTTTTAAATGCCTTTAAAATCATCAGCACTTCTCTGTATCGTGTGTTGGTTACGTTTTTTTTTTAATTTTATATAATTTAATGTTGGTGAAATTACTTCTTAGGTCAGCTCTTTGCTTTATGCGGATGATGTTATACTTCTAAATAAATCCGCTACAAGTCTGCAAGATTCTCTGACTAAATTGAATAACTGTTGTAATAGATGTGGTATGAAGGTCAGCAATAAAAAGACAAAGACAATGAAAATAGGCGGAATCATTGAAAATGTCAACTGTGTTATGAATGGAGAACCTGTGGAACAAGTAAAACATTTCAGCTACTTAGGCACACTTTTTAGTGAAGATGGTAAATTAAATATTGAAATAGACAACAGAATCAACAAAGCTGGTATGGTGGGAAGTCAATTGAATAAATTCATATGAAATAAGAAAGAAATTAGTCGGAACACTAAATTAGCTGTATACAAGACAGTGTTCAAACCAGTTTTAACTTATGGATCTGAGAGCTGGGTCAGAAGTAAAACACTTGACCAAAGACTAGAGACCGCAGATATGAGAGTCCTGAGAAAGATTAGGGATGTGAACAGATGGCATCAATGGCAATATCATATTAAAAACGAGGATATTAGGAAAGAACTTGACATTGTCAGCATCCAGGAATGCGTTAGCAGAGCTAATCTCAGGTGGTACGGTCACTTAAACAGAATGGGAGAGGAAAGATTAGCAAAGCAAGTGTTCTCTGCCAGGTTGGCAGCAAAACGACCCAGAGAAAGACCAAGATATAGGTGGATTGATACGGTACAAAGTGCCTTAGACGATAGAAATATAAGATCTGATAATGTTGGAGTCTTCACAAGTAACAGACTGATTTGGAGGAAAATTGTAGATAGGAAGTTGGTAATGATGTAATTTTTTCATGTAGTACTGTCATATCCTGTACAACCCTTGAGGGTACATGGCAGGAATTTGATGATAATGATGATGATGATAATATCATAAGAAGTTGGCTGGTGAGCAAATCACTCATTATTCATAATTAGGTTGGAGTAATATTATGTATATGTATATAATGCTAGAACGGTTAATCCTATTGCCACATTCTGCTATGATTATCAACGCAATAGCTCATATGTCTTTTAAAAAAACGAAAAATCGAGTTTCAGGATGAAATATTTCTGTCATAGACAACAGAGATAGCTAATTCGGATAAAAATCCTTTAAATTAGGTTCCTTGCATCCTAAACAGGATTAGAATCAGGACTTTATGAAAATGCAATGAAAAAGTAAACTCCATATACCACACTTATAGTAATTGCAATATTTCTTTCTTGAGATTATAGGAACCAAGTAAACCTAACGCATAGCTGTATCATTCTTCTCTCTCTCTCTCTCTCTCTCTCTCTCTCTCTGTGGCTTACTTTTATGATGAGCTTTTAAACTCATCTCATTCTTTCCTTTTCTCCCGCGAGTTAATCAGTTATAATCTGATTTTTTTTGTGGTTCAGGTGTGTATTTAACGACGCATCATTTTCAGCAACGCAATTTATCACGAGCAGTTTTAACTTAACCGTTTTTGACACAATAATTCCAGGTATGGCAATGCAAAACAGGACACTGGGCTTATCCAAACAATAAACCCCTTATCGTTGCGCATAATAGACGAAAGAAAATAATGCTGTATTGATTTCGTTGTGCGAATTAAATTTATTCTCGTTACCAGCACGCTGTTCAATGTGGGTATTGAGCATGAGGCATAAGATAAGGTAGCTCCCTCTTAACCATTATCGATCTAATGAGTAGAGCAGAGAATGATAGGTTTTCTAATTTTAGAATTTGAAGTCATTACCTAGAGGGGGTCCCTCTCTCTCTCTCTCTCTCTCTCTCTCTCTCTCTCTCTCTCTCTCTCTTAACAGCGTCGTGAGAACTTTTTTTTTATGAGACATTAGAGAAACTATCACAATGATTGCCTAAAAAGAAAAAAAAATAGCAAAGAGATTTGAGATTCGGTCTTGAGAAAGCAGCCTCATCATCTTAGTGGGATTTCATAATATTTAGAGCTGAATTATGTTATTCAACACATTAAACCATCATTCGAAACTGCTCTTTTTATGTCTGCATGCACAAGACTAACGGCGCCATCGACGTTCATAGAAAGCTTAACAGTGTAAGTTCTATTTGTTTATTATTCTGCATAGTCTGACGCTGCTTTAGTTCTAACACGAAGTCACCATTTTTTTCTTATCACTCGCGGGTTTTAGTTTTTGTTTTTAATTAAGAAGCTTAATCTCTAATAGCGAGAAGACTGTCAGCATGTTTGAGCAGTGAACTTCAATTTTAGCGTAGATTTAGAAAAGATTACATTTTGTTAATGAAGTTTATTTCAAATTCTACAGTGCACGATCCACGACTTAATCAACATGTAAACGTAATAAAGTAATTATCAGAGGCTGTATTTTGTTCTTTCTACAATGCGACCTCTTTTCTGGAACAACATTCATATAAAGTACCTCTAAATCGCCCTGTTTTATTATTTCTCTGGAGATTTTCATGCTAACTCTCAAAAGTAAATATTTTACATTAACTCCAATATTTTAAAACTATAAGCGATTCAATAATTCACCACATTCAAAACTATGCAAAATTGATCTTTTCTTGAAATATTTTACTACATTTTAAAACAATCTTTTTTTTTTTTGTCTAGATCGGTGAAGCAATAATGCTTTTCATCTTCCCCGTTATCTGTAGAGGTCAAAGTAAGGATAGCGTGTTATTGAGCTATGAGCTCTGATCATGGCAGGAAGGTAACAGCAATAGCCGAGCCTCAGTGAGGACTTCATTGGCTACAGCATTGCCATCCATTACCCTCTCTGGGTACCCATTTTAGTCGCCTCGTACGATATGCATGGGCTGCAGTGGAGCTATTTTTAACTAAAACCCTGTTTAAAAGTTAGAACGATCCCTAGACCACTCCACAGGGGGCCGAAAGATCGTCCAACTCGGCGTTGGCCCACTCAGTGACAGGCTCACCCTACCACCGAGCAGAGCCGCTCATATTCCAGGAAGAGCGTCCACCGACAAGGCCCCACACGGGTCACGCCGGAAAACACCCTCCCCGGAGACTCAAAATACTCTCTCAGGGCAAAACCCCTAAATCTAAGCCCCCCCCCCTCATCGGGGGAAAGATTTGAAGAAACCTGAGAGAGCGAAACGCTCGAAACTCTGCGTCTATTTTAGCATTTTACAACATGCATGAGCTGCAGTGGAGCTGGTATATAAGTAAAGTCCTCTCTAAAAATTAAGACGATCCCCCAGACCACTCCCTACGAGTGGCCGAAAGACCGTCCAACTCAGCGTTTGTTCCACTCAGTGACGGGCTCCTCCACCGACAAGCCCCTCACGGACCACGCCAGAGAACACCTCCCCAGAAACTCAAAATGCTCTCTTAGGGAAAATCCCCCGAAATCTAAGCTCCCCTCACCGGGAGCAAAATTCCGGGAGAAACCCAAGAGAGCGAAGCTCTACGTCCCATTTTAGTCGCCCCTTACGACATGCATGGGTTACAGTAGCGCGGTATATAAGTAAAGCGCTCTCTAAAAACTAAGACGATCCCTAGACCACTCCACAGTGGCCGAAAGATCGTCCAACTCAGTGACAGGCTCAATTTACTACCGAGCAGAACCGCTCAAATTCCAGGAGAAAGCATCCACTGACAAGGCCCCTCACGGGCCACGCCAGAGAACACCCTCCCCAGAGACTCAAAATGCTCTCTCAGGGAAACTCCCCCGAAATCTCAGCCCCCCCCCTTACCGGGAGCAAAATGCCGGAAGAAACCTAAAAGAGCGAAACTGTCGAAACTCAGAGTCCCATTTTAGGCCCCTCTTACGACATGCATGGGCTACAGTAGCGCTATTCTTATCCCGGCCACCACACGGGACAACTTCCTGAAACGATCGTCCTTATCCTTATAAGGACTGGCTTAAAGGGGCGAAGCAAGAATGCTTTTCATCTTCCCCGTTATCTGTAGAGGACAGTGTAAAGATAAGGTGTTATTGAGCTATTTAATTAAAGCTCTGATCATGGCAAGAGGGTAACAGCAATAGCCGAGCCTCAGTGAGAAATTCATTGGCTACAGCATTGCCGTCCATTACCATCCCTGGATACCAATTATAGTCGCCTCGTACGACATGCATGAGCTACATTGATGCTATTCTTATCCCGGCAACCACACGGGAAGAACGTCCTGTGATTCTGTATATAATATAATATATTACTTATGAATAAAAATATTAACTTTACTCCTATACTCGTGTTTATTTCATTTATTTCTTGTCTTTAGATCATTATATTTTTATTTTTCAATTGAAAATAAACTTTCACAGTTAATGTTAGAGAAAATCTCTATTTCTAATTTATTTTAATACTTGTATACACTTTTAGATACGACACGAGAGGCTTTCAGATATACTTGATTCCGAATGCTTTGAATGTACATTCCACTCTTTTTCTATTCCTTCCCCCTTTTTTTTTTGGCACAAACTCTCGAGCTATTAGGTTGACGCTAATGCCGTCTTATACACTTTTTAAAGCAAACAGAAATAAGGAGGGAAAACGAAACAATCAAGGCAAACACGTTTTACAAGGAAATGTTTTAAAATATTGACTTGGGAAGAAATAACAGAACTTAATTGTTTCAAGTCAAATAACAAGAACATCGACACAATGATGAAATTAAAAAAATAATAATAAAGTTCTTATTGGCGCTTATTGGTTTAAATGACGTCACACTGACTACGAATCTTCAACAAATCCGCTTCATAAGAGGAGATGAGAGACATTTAATAACAATGTAAAGCAGCCATTTTCCTCAAAGCGACACCTTGTGGTGCATACAGAGTTTGTCTAATATCGCACCACCTTCCGGATCCTTTGCTAATCGAATAATAACCACACAACATCCAATTTCCCTACTTATGATTTATGTACTTGCCAAAGATAGTTTACGTGAGATGTGAACATCATAGTAATTACCAGAAATGATCGCATTCAATTAACGTCAAAGATTCTGCATTGTTGGTAACCAATGACAACACGTTATTCACACGTAATTGTTGAGTCATTTTAAAATTATGCACGCCTTTATCTTCAAATAATAAAATACTTTTATAAGACAAGCAATAGCACGCAGTTGAAATAAGATTCTTCCATTGCATAAATGAAAGTAGGACGTTTATTAAATAAGTTTATTATTATTATTATTATTATTATTAAATTGCATTAAAATATATAGCGACTAATTCTGTGCTTTTCTTGCCTTTAAATTTTAATATGAATGAAAAACGTATTGCCAAAATTGTTTATTTTAAATCAGAATTAAATGAGAAGGAAGGAAGGAAGTCAAGTCGTAGCCATCTTATTTGGAATATCATCTTGAAAGGACTGATCAAAATACATGGTTCGCTGTTTTGCATTCTATTATTTCCTAAATTATCCAATATCATATTGCTGAAATATTTCTTTCTACTTTCTAAGAAGTTTTTCTTCCATTTATTTTTCTCCTACGTTCAGCTTCGACATATTTTCGGACCACTTTTCTTTTTTATATTATTTTTGAGAGAAAATAAACATCTGTCCCTCGATATGCTTTGTTACGTCCTCATTATTATTTTTTCTTTTTTGCGGTTCTGTACCGTATGGTATTGCCAAGTATTCCTATAGTACTTGGTCATTCTTCCCTCAATATTCATAGGATTCCCTCAATATTTCATAGGATTCTCTTTCTAATCCAATCTTTAGTAATAATCAAATAATTTAGAAGCAGCAATGGATGGCATTTTTTAATTTTTACGCGGTAATAATCATGATAATGAAAACAAATGTGTTCACTGGTAAATCCTGATAAATTCAATGTACATCACTCATCTTATGCCCGTTTAGCGACATGCACAAGCATCCATTCGGATAATATTTTTATCTGTCTGTACGTATATAATCGCTTTGCTCTTACTGGAAGGATTTTACTGAAATTGGTGTTTTGGAACTTTATCAAAATGTATTGATTTGTCTCCGTTTTAGTTTCAATTGGATGCAAGTTGTAGAAGTAGGCAGAACTTCGAACCAGTAAGTCAAAGACCAACATTTTCTGTCCATACTTTTTTTTTTTCATATTTAAATTTAAATAAGGAATACGCATTTGATTTTCAACTAAATATCGCTGCTGCCGGTTTATGGCTTTACGCTGCAGAACTGCTGTGGAATAAAGCAGAGTGCATGAAACATGACATAACGTACATAAATTAAATTAAAAATTATCGATCCTTTCATTAGCAGAATTTTGGTCAAAATGTGTGGAATCCCCACCAAATTCCCCCAAGTATCAAAATTAATTTGGATACTTTTTTTTTTTTTGAGTGGTGGGGATTTTACTAGTCCAGTAGTTTTATGCAATTGGAAAAAATAAGATGGTGGTATTTTGCCTCACACTACTTTAAAATCTTAACAGCTATCTTTTTATTCGTGCATCTGATTGTCAAAAATATTCGTAAATTTAGTAAAAAAAAAAGCACTTTTATTTAATACAATGTTTACCTTTCTCATAAAGTTAATGCCACATTAGTTTTCTCTGTGTTCTCTAATAAGAACATGCTATCTTTGCTTCTATTTCCGTAGTTCAGCCACCTGTAGTATCGCTGATCTTACGTATAATCCTATGTCAGGTTAGCGAGCTAGCTTTCCACAGAACACGTGGCGATAACCTTGTCACTATGCCACTGATCTGGAACACTGCTCTCTCTCCTACATCGAGCAGCCCCTCCTACCCTCGACCGAAAGCAAGTGTGCTATATTTAACTCATGCCGTAACAAGTTCGAGGCGACCATATTATGTAGCAGCTCACTTTAATTGGTAGTCAGCCTTTAAAAAAAATAAGAAAGTCAATTATGTAAACCTCCATGAATAGAGCTGAGTTAAGATGTGAGTAGGACTGTAAGATGAGTTAGTAACGGGAAATTGCTTGTCTGTTATCTCTGCAAAGGGTAATTAGTACAGTGCTATGACGTTTATTTATGGATGGCTCCTAATGATAAGATTTTCAGTATTAGTTTTGACCTCTACATTTTAGACGTTGCATATCTTTTCGAATTCTGGAGAACAAGAAATATTGGGCAACATTACAGCCTGGTGGAAAGGAAGAAAAAGCGAACAGAGTTTGATTTAATGTGTGTGTGTGTGTGTGTGTGAGATTCCAGTAACTAAAACCTTCTATAGAAACCTATATTCTACTTTTTTTTAATTATTTCTGGCTAGTATTTTACTTAGCTTTTAACGCAATGCAATACGTGATATTACTGTTGTGTGGAGGTATGTTATGTTCAGTTGTTCTTCTTTAATTCTATTGCAAACGAAAGCTATTCACGAAATTTGTAATAGGTTTTCCAATATTATGCCAATGTAGCTCGCCGAACTGTGATATTTCCTATAGAACTGATAGCTGCCGAAAATGGCTGATAATGTTAATTATAAATCACGATTTATAGTCCTTATAAGGACTGGCTTAAAGGGACGATGCAAGAATGCTTTTCATCTTCCCCGTTATCTGTAGAGGACAGTGTAGGGATAAGGTGTTATTGAGCTATTAAAGCTCTTATCATGGCAGGAGGGTAACAGCAATAGCCGAGCCTCAGTTAGGACTTCATTAGCTACAGCATTGTCATCCATTACCCTCCAAGAGTATTGGATTGAATGAATAAATCCATTCAACCACCCACCTTCGACCCTTGTAGTTTGTCATTTTGATCCTTTTATTACTAATCCATCCAGAAAACAAATAGGTGTGTAATGCCATAATTTTAAGCATTTGTATGCCCAAGATTGTAGGTTGTTCTTTTCCTCAGATTACTTTAAAAAAGCGTAATTCGTCGGATTTAAGAGTTTTCCTAGCCATACGTTTATAATAAATAGCCTTCCCAAGAAAAAAAAAAGTTGAAAAAGTTGACTAACCTTTCCTACTTTCCTATTGCATAATAGCATCCATTTCTGGTAGATTACAATTAAAATATTAATTAATGCTTTTTGACAGTGTAGCTCCAGTGCGATCATGAAAATCAACTACTTCAGGGGTGAATTACTTGAACATAATAAAAGAATATCTCCAAGGATTTGAATTTCTCTCATTAAAAGTCAGTTCTATCTTTAAAATAAACTGTTCAATGAAGTACCTTAATTTTATCAGCTAAGACGCATAATGAAAAGCTGCACAGGATTAGTCTGAATATTGTTAGGATAAAAAAAATCTTAAGACAGTTTTGATAATTTTATCGCTTGATTAGATGATATTACTTGATAAGAAAAATGTTCATTCACCATTTCCGACTGTTGCATGCAAGCCTTTAGGTGGAGTCTTTAGGTGGAGTGTCTTGAAGAAGTCAGTGTTTGGTCTCGAGGGTTTTTTTTTTTCAGGATTATCTCTCCATTAGATCCATCCAACGTGTTAAATTTATTTCTAACTCTTCGTACAAAGAATACAATTTCTTTTCAAGCATAACAGTTTTAAAAGTAGTTCCTTGTTTTACATAACAAACTTCAGCCGCTTCGTATACTCACTTCAGAAGCTTACCAAATTATGCTGAAGTGTGATTTCGCGGTTACCACAACACGATCTGGTCGAAGTGGTGAATATTCTTGAGAAAACTCTCTTTAAGATATTTCTAAAGAGAAATCTAATGGACACGTCTAAAAGAAGGTTTTAAAATTCTTATGCACAGAGAATATAACTTATTCCTTGAATGATACAATAAGATTTTTCGATTATTTTCCAGTTGTTTTCTTAATTCTGTTGATCGCAATTTTGATCAAATTCTGATAATGCTTCGCGGAACTAAAATTCCAATCCCCTACGTTTCAAGAATTGAAATTATGGATTAAAGTTATGTTTAATTGTCAATTCTTTAGAAATAATACAATGGGCGGAAAATCGGGGAAACTTAACCGAGGCATCGGAACAACCCTTACAAATCCATTAGACTATAATACACAGTATTATCTGTTAATTGTGTGCTGCTACTAGTTTACCTCTTGCGTGGGAGCAAAAAACCTGAGTTTAAGGGGGGAGAGGGAAAAAACCTGTCACCGCTGTAAGACTGTGGGCAGTTTTACATCATAGACGACTGAAAACCACGCCAGTAAAACATGCTGTCCTCATAGCTTTAGTTTGTTTCAAATGTAATGCTAAACAGCTATCCAGAAGACCGATTGGCTCACCTTCAACTGAAAAGTCGTTATAATGGTTCTCCGCCTCCTAGGTGGGACTAAGACTCATGCCTTTCTACCGAAGGGTGAATTTCATGTCGACTTCTCTATGAAGTCGAAACAGCCAACACATTGGAAGAGAGGCTGTTCCAAAGGATAACAACAAAGCGAATAAACGAAAATAGGACGAAAGTTTGTTCTGTGAGTTTGTAGTTTAATTGTGAAGGGATGGCGGATAGCCACCATCCTTTTACGGCTGTAAGTATTTGCTACTAAAAATAAATCGTTGTTTGATTCTTTTGGGCTTAATAATAAGAAACTCTTAACATTAACGTACATCACTTGACACGACCTTCACTCCATCCGAATACTCAAGACTATTATTAAACTTTCGCGAGATTAGCATACACACGACATTAATTCTAACAGGTGTGAATAATGTGTTTATATTAAATAAATCAATACGATTCTTCGACGTATTGACTTATTTAATATAATAAAATACCTATAATCTAGCAAAGTACATACGATTACAATTATCAGACATTATCAGACATTGTGAGGAATAATAAAAATTCCTCACAATGTCTTGTGAGGAATTTTTATTATTCCGAGTATCAACTTGCTGATAATTACACGAATTCCAGCTTTTCAGCGTACTAAATACTTTTAGAACAGCACAACCTCTACCACTCAACTTATTTTTATCATTTCTGATTCGTCTATAAATTTTCCCGTGAGCGAAGCTATCCACCGTCTTGTTATCTCTTGCCAGAATGGTAAAAAGGTTACGTTACCTGCAAGCATTGTGAATTATTTATCTCTCCCTAAAGTCTTTTAAATTGTGAACTAACAAAGACAATTATCTTTCCGATATGGTTCCATTAAGGGTTAAGTAGCGATCGAGGTATAAAATGATAAGTGGATAATGTGAAGAATTAAAAATATTTCTGGAAGAAAAAAAAACGGAACAGCTTTGCTTATGAATTATCTTTTAAGTTAATACGATCCTTTGGGTCAATGGGGAAAAATAAGTTGAAAGCTAGATTAAAAATATTCGTCTTAGTTTCAAAGTGCATTTAAAACTAGCTTTATTGTTTGAACCTTCAAAGCAATAGATGTGTTTGAGGGAGGGAGGGAGAGAGGGGTCACATAAATGTGTGTGCCGGGATGGTCTACATTTGAGAAAGTGTTCTGAGATGCAGAGATTGATTGATGCTATGATTTATTATTCACAATGCATTAAAGAATTCATCGGCAAAGAAGATTTCGAATAATGTCATTCTTTTAAAACTAAACAGAAATACTTTCTTTGCTGAAAACAACGTTAGCATATTGGCTTGTTTATGGTCCATCTTTCTACAAAGAATTTTATTCGTATCGCCATCATTCCGATAAATGACCAGGACTCCGAAGATATTCTTCATCGTTTACAGGAATTAAGATCTTAAGCCTTTTTAAACATCAACCAATCGAAGCAATTATTTTTCAGTCGGAGCTTCATTTGAGAATTATGTAGTAATCGTAGAGGAATTAATAACCAATTAATGTTTTATAGAAATAAATTTTTACTTTAAGGTTAACAAATTTGCGTGCTTTAAGGATTAAAATTTTCATTTCTGAATGAATTACTGTTGCTCAATATTATTGAAGGTTTTTTTTTTTCACGCATCGGTTAGCGTTTCGTGCTAGCGCCATCTAACGACAAGAATTAATATTAGTATATGAATAAGCATCGGTGAAATTATTTGCCATAATAAATATTTATTAGCATTTTATATATTATAAAATCATAAAATAAATTTTAGAAAGATATATTTTCTAGCTCATTTTAAAATTATTGCAAATAACAGGCGAATTTGCTTTCCTGACGTAGAAAAACGTTTGTTTTATTCTAAAAATGAACATTCTGGGATGAAAGCATACATAATCGAATGTTTACACTGAGCAATGGAAAGAGCGATAGATGGAAATTATTCTGACCAACTACCTGTGAATTGTAATGGTTCATTGAATATTCCCCAAAGATGCACCAACAGAAAAAGAAAAAAAAAAGTAGATGTGAAAGGCAGTTGGATAAATGGGGATGGCGATCCTCCCAATGATAACCGACATGTTAACAATGGCGTGACTCGCGCTCAGTCGACTGCCACACCCAAGGTTTCTTCAATCCACACTAGTAGAATAATAAAATCATTAGGTCAGCGTTAGGGTGCCAAAGCACGAAACACTACGGAGAGACAGAGAGATTATTCAACATTTATTCTTCTCAAAATGAGAAGGTTATTGGAGCAAAATACTTCATCACACCACATCAAAAATCGAAGAACTTAGTTAAGCCTTTTTCACCTAAACCTCTATTATGATCTAAAGGAAATCAATATAAATCATGTACCTTATTTCATCTACGTTTTACAACTTAATTTTTTGCAAAAGTAGAGTTTCAGGATAATGATAAAAATAATTAGTACACGAATCAAATGGACTGTTCCCATTAATCACACCCGGAAGGGTAGCCTAAATATTTTATTTTATTTTTTATTTATTACTGTTATTATTTTTTACGGAATCCAAGAGGTGGAAGCCATTTTTTTCCAAGACCAAAGAAGCTAATTAATACAAAAGTAAACCATCAACAGACCGAAAATCTTCCGACATTGCTCTGCAGGACAGTTTTATTCGGATCATCTGATGTCTGATGCACGATAGACACCGTCTACGACTTTCCCACGAAATTCTTATGGTCAATTCTGTCTTTCCCAGACTGTGCATAATTTTTCTCTCTGTTGCGGTTCGAACAGCTTCTTGAGCGGTAGTTTACAAATTCATGAATTAACTGCAGAATACGTTAACAGAAAAGCAGCTGCTTTATCGACAAGCTAATTTGCAAAGCAAGTTTCATATTAAGTCAAAAGCATTTTAAAAAGTGAAATTTATTCCTGGCTCTACATGGTCTTGTAATAAACTCTTTTGTTTCTTGAATAAAACTGAGAGGCCTTAAATTGATTCTTATATTCAAAACATTGAACCTTACGCGTATATTATAAAATATACTGATGTTTCTGTTGAAACATCAGTATATTTTATGAAATAAGTGACGACAGTCGCCTAAGATAAACATGAAATAAGTGACAACAGTCGCCTAAGATAAACATGAAATAAGTGACAACAGTCGTCTAAGTTACGTCATGTCTGAAGCGGTTAATGCAATCAGGTGCTTCATATCAAATTTTGCCACGAAGACGTCATCTAATTATTATGATTGAGAACTATATGATTTATAAACATTTTCTGAATTCAAACTGTAGCCAAACCTATTAATTAATATCTGCATATCCTTCTCAAGTTGAATATGATTTTATAATGCTTTCAAAATAAATATCCTTTGATCATGCGATCATCGAACGCTTTGAAGTCATCTTGAGAAAATATCGCTTTCTCAGGGTATCGACAGGATAAATATAAAAACACTGAAATTGAAAAAAAAATTAATTCAATCGAAATAGTAAGAACAGGGGTTGTTATGGCAAAAATTTAAATGGAATATGTACGAGGGTGGTCTGAAAAGTTCTCGGCCTAACAATGAAAAAAGGAATTTATAATTTCAAAATTATTTTTATTTTTATTTTTCAACATAATCTCCCTTATGATTAATACATTTATTCCAGCGATGTTCCAGCGCCACTATCCCCTCCCTGTAGTGGTTCTCAGTAAGATCTGCAAATACCCCTCTACAGCTGCAATCACCTCTTAATGTGAAAGAAAACGCTGACCAGCGAGGAAGAGTTTTAATTTTGGGAAGAGATCGAAGTCAGAGAGAGCCAAATCTGGGGAAATAGGGTGGATGTTCCAACAATTCATAGTGCAGATCCCTTAATTTTCTCATTGCCAAAATACCTTTGTGGGTAAGTGCATTGTCCCGATGAAAGATGATTTTTTTTCTTCTGCAAACCTAGTCTTTTCTCAGGATTTTTTTCGTCTGGTCTGGTTTAGACCGGATCAAATTAATATTCCCAAGTTATTGATTTACCCTTTTCAAGATAATTAATAAACAAAATGCCTTTAGCATCCCAAACACCAATGCCATGACCTTGTCTTCTTTGGTGCTGAACAACCGGCTTCTGTCCACTGTTTTGACTGCTGTTTGGATTCTGGTGTGTAATGGTGAATCCAAGTCTCATCCATAGTAATAAATCGACGCATAAAATCAGTTTTGTTCTTGTCAAAACGAGAAAAGCACTGTTCAGAGATTTTCATGCGAGTGCGTTTTTGATCTGCTGTGAGCAAGTGCGGCACCCATCATGCTCAAATCTTTTTAATTTGCAATTCTTCATGCAAAATATATCCTACACGTTCTTTTGAAATGCCTATAGTCTCAGCAATTTCATGGTCTTTGACTCGCCGGTCATCCAATACCATATCGTGCACTTGATCAATGATTTGAGGACGTCCAAAACGCAACAACACTTTTTGAAAGTCTTTCACGTGGATCATCTTCAAGGCTGGTACAGCCACGTTTAAACTCGCCAGCCCATTTCTTAATTGTCGAAAAAAACAAGGGATACAGACAATACTTTTGTTTCAGACAGCTGTATTGCAATTTCGCATGGATGCTTATGACAGATGTACCAACTTAGGAAAAAACAATCTCCCGATAGTGTTGCCATCTATGGTCGAGGTCGAGAACTTGTTAGACCACCCTCGTACATAAATGAAACGTTTTTCGGAAATCTGATTCGCACAATGAATTGTCACTAGATGTATAAACAACAATCCTGACTTGGATGAATGATGAAATATTTCCAAAGTGAAAAAGCGAAGATCATAACAATTCTTATTCGTTTACTAGCGCAATTCCCTCAATTTCATTTTCTGTTCATAATTTTTCTGATAATTCGAAATATTCCTAGATTTAACTGGTGTAGTTTTTTTAAGTTTTATTTTTGAGGGACTTTCTTTAAAATAATAAGCTAAGGAACAGTATAACTTTCAATATGTGTAATTGGATTTAGTTTCTGCGTTGTTTGTAAATAACGTAATGAAGTCAAAACTTACATCAGGTCAGAGATACTTTTAAATACACCAATAAAAGTAGAGATGCGGTCCTAGAGAGGATCGTAGTTTTCAATTAGCCAGTGTACTATTTTTCCAAGATATCCCCTGGGAAGCAGAAGCACATTCAGTGCTCTCTCTTTTACTAAGAAACTTCTGTTTGAGAAGTTTTTTTTATTACTTTATGCCCATTTGTTTGCCTCCCTGAAACTAGTTGAGTCTAAAATTATTTAAACTAAACTTTGTTTAGAAATTAACAGTTCGTTTTAAAAATCATTTTTATTAAAATAAAACACAAAAAGGATATGCTTATCTTAATTAAATCTTAAACCAAGTTTGGTTAACTGTTATTTACGTTATAAAACTAGTCCTATGAATTGCCAGTAAACGGAAAAAATATCAGCATCATAGAAATCTCCAGACACGCGCAGGACGTTAAAAACATCAATATAACAGTGAAAAGAAAAATAAATCTGGAAAAATAGCAGATGGCTGCTGTCCCTTGAAATAACCTTCACCAACCGTTTTAGGGAGGGGAAGAAGTAATACCAACACATTCTCTGTCTCTGTATTTTTAGGAATCAACTATTTTAAGTTCATGTAAACAGAAATGTTTATGAATAGCACTGTAGACTCAGTCACCGAATTATTTCATTCAGCAACATTGTACCTGTGCGTGCGTGTGTGTGAAACGAAACCTTTAATATCAAGATCAATAATTTATTGAATTTGATTTAATGGCATACCTTCTTAAAGTTTTCAGTATTTTGGGACTATATTAGTATCTTGAATGCTTTAGTAAGCATTTTCCCACCTATCCTTAATGGTTGGAACAGTTTCACGCTATGAAAGCATAATGTGGAGACAAGTAGACATTAAATATGCAAGAAACGATGATGGAAAATGTTCTGCACTGTAAGCACAAACTCATCCATGTAAAAGATATGTGTAGAATGTTACTTAAATTTTGATGGAGCAATCCTATATCTGAATTAAATAAACGACTGTAACGAGTCTACATTATATTCCTAAATGATAACAACAGTTTGTGTGCCCCTCTCAATTGCCTATGCTTGACTAATGACCCATAAAGGCAGGTGCAGTGAATATAAATTAAATACGCCCAATAAGAGACGCAAATGACACTTGAGAACTGTGTGTTATTACACATTAACGTGATCCTATGACGACTAATAGCTTCATATATTTCGATGTTTTTATTGTGTTATGGAATCTCCTCTAACTTTCTTTCTCTGGCTTATTATTGTTAGTGATAATTTAATAAACTGTATTACTTTCCCAAACAACAAAGTACGTTTTTCAAGGAAGTGAAACACGATATCTGTCTTCATATCACAAAAAGAGTTATATGAAAGATTTGCTCATTATATTGCACGTAAACGTTTCTTTCTCTATTTGCAATATAGTGCAGCGTCATGGGCGTGGCAGAGAAGATATCGGAAACAGAATACCGTTTCCTGCATGTAACGATAATGTGTAGAAGATTGTGTGACTGGTGGCGACACCTAATTGTGGGTGTCGCCACCAGTCACACCATACCAAAAGAGCACTTCTTTTGCCAAGAAAACTTCTGCACGATAAATCTTATCGAAATTATAACTCGAATTTTTTTTAATAAGAAAACAGAGTTCTGGGGGCGGGGGGATGCTCACCTTGCTTCCTGAGAGTAGACAGAGGAAATGACATTAAAAAAAAAGTGATAATTATCAGATCTGTATATTCTCCTGATTCCAGGGGAAATATTTTCAACAAGGTTTGATCAACGATGGATGCCTGTCAGTCAGTGGCATCCACCGTTAATCAGATTAGGCTGTTTTCAGTAAAATGAAAAGATAGATTGACTGAAC
Source organism: Typopeltis vanoorti (assembly GCF_054136105.1). Lineage (NCBI taxonomy): Eukaryota > Metazoa > Arthropoda > Arachnida > Uropygi > Thelyphonidae > Typopeltis > Typopeltis vanoorti. The sequence continues at coordinate 33,840,020 of NC_143573.1, forward strand.
ACTTTAATAATAATGCCTGGCACGAAAGTATGAAATATTCGAGTGGTTACCACAATGACATTTTGAATAAATAAAACGTAGACTGGGGTTTGTTCAGTATTACTCTAAAGTGAGTGCATCACTGCGTGTTCTTTGGACAGTTTTTCTGTTTACCAGTGAGAGGAAAGAGAAATTCGAGTTTCCACAAATGAGCGATACATGTTTAGCTAAATATGCATTTGTTATTTTCATTTAGATTTCTGTTTACCCAATATCATCAATGAATGTGATAAAAGATTTCATAATGGATAGCTCTACCAAAGGAAAGCTATATTGGGGAGCAGAAAGAAGATAAATATGTAGGTAAAAGGAATCTATTTAATTTACATGTTAAGATTAATATACAGATATCTCAAAATCTTTATGCGAATGAAACACAGAGTTATATTTATAATAAAAAGTCACTCAAAGTTCCCTCAGGTTCGATTTGCGCTCTAGGCGACAGTATACTACTGGAAAGCTGTAGTAGATTCACATTTACGAATTTATAATTATATCATTTTATATATAAATGTTTTTAATTTTTATGATTTTCATAAGTGAAATCTGGACAATAAAACAAAAAGACAAACAAAAATTAACAACAGCAAAAATGAAGTTTATGAGAAAAACTGCAAAGTATACCCTATTTGATCACAAAAGAAACGAAGAAATTATGAAAGAATTAAACCAAGAATCAGTAATAGAAAAAAATAAAAAATATAAACATAAATGGATGGAACACGTTCAAAGAATGAAAACAGAAAGATTACCAAAACAAGCCTTAAAGTACAAGCCATTAGGGAAAAGAAAACCAGGACGTCCTCTTAAACGATTCAACGATGACTTCTAAGGCTGGAACAAGCCACTCTAGGCCTAAATCCTTGATGTGCATGATGATGATGATGATGATTTTCATATAAAAACATTTGTATAAAATATAAATAGCTGTAGTTTATTTATTTAGATGATAATTTTAATAAGTGTAAAAATACAATTATTTTTACTTATTATACACCTAATAATTAGTTTACACGTTTATTATATAAATATTAGTATATAATAATATATTATAATAATTATCCCCGTGTGGTTGCCGGAATAAGAATAGCACCAATGTAGCTCATGCATGTCGTACGAGGCGACTAAAATTGGTACCCAGGGAGGCAGTTGCCAATGGATGGCAATGCTGTAACCAATGAAGTTCTAACTGAGGCTCGGCTATTGCTGTTACCCTCTTGCCATGATCAGAGCTTTATAGCTCAATAACACCTTATCCTTACACTGTCCTCTACAGACAACGGGGAATATGAAAAGCAATCTTGTTTCGCCCCTTTAAGCCAGTCCTTATAAGGACTGTTATAAATATTATAATAATATCATAATAATATATGTATTAATATTAATAGATATATTTGTGTAATGTTGATATATATACGCTCCGCTAGACACCAAACATGGAACTTCTTCAGGTCCCCAGTAGGCGGAGCGGTGGTCTCACGCCGAGTGATGAAATTCATTTCCCACCCACAGAACAATCACAAACATCCACGTGATTGTCTGGATTCAAATCCACGACCTGTTGGTTAAAGAGCGCCACGAATATGGAACAAATGTTGAAGTATTTCATAAATATGATTTAATGAGATATCAACCATATATTTCAGTATTGAACCAGTCTTCGTTTTTCATATGTTTGTGTGTGGGGGGGGGGCGAGCTATGGATTATTTATTTATTTTATATTTTTACCCAAACCCTGCTATAGAAAACAGAAATGGAACCACTTAGCCTTCAATAAGCCGGACAGTAGTTTCATACAGGAATTCATCTCGCACCTAAAGAGAGATCACAAACATCTATGTCCAGAGTAGATTCAAAGCAGCAGCCAATTGGTTGGTTGGAGACCGGGTACGTTTACCGCTCTGCCAATCAAGCCAACAAATGAATGCTTAACTTTGTGCTAATAAAAGCAAAATGTTCCTTTTGTACTCACTACGCATGTTGTTGCTTAGATGATCACTATAGAAACAATATCTAAATATAATGATACGTTTTAAACAGCACGCCAGGCAAGAGGAAACATCTAATGACAGAATGTCAGCGTTTCTTTGTATCAAGAATAGATGAATTAACAGTAAAAATAGGCATATATTTCTGGTTTCGGTGGTCAGTTGGGTCCTAAAATTAAAAAATCGATTATAATAGAACGGTAATAAGCATGTTCTTGTATTTATATTTAGCTCCTAAATGCAATTTCGACTCCAGATTTTGAAAATAACTGCATATTCTATATGCATGCTTAAATATCTTAACGTTATTTTTAGAATCTGGTTTCAGTAATTTGTTATGTCACGAATTCTTAGTTTATAAATAGTTAGTTAAGCATCTTGTTATGTTTCATTTATATATACCAGGTTTCCGGAAGAGCTAATAAAACTCTCAAGGAAACACATTTGAATTTTATGAAAATGTGGCGGAAGCCGAACATAGACACCACCACCTCCCATCACTCGCGTTTGCTTCACTGGCTGTTTTGGTAAGCGGAAGTTGTTCATTTTGTCAAGTAGTGGAGCTGTCCAGTGCTTGAACTGTTCGTTGTAACAGATTACATTTAACAACTTTGTCTACATGATAAACTAATATATACATGTCAGCATCAATTTATTTCTGGATTTGGCAGAATATAGAATACTTTTTATGCCCTCTTTTTTTTTAGGGTGGTGTAAAAATTTATATATATATATATATATATATATATATAAATTTATATATGAATTTATAATTTTGCATGTATGTTATTATATACATAAAATATTATAAATCACATATTTATATTTATAACATATCATATCTTTCTTCCACATTAATAACGATAGTGTATAATTCTGAGTTGCAACACAAGCACCTTATAGTCCTTACTTACTGGCTTAAAGGGGCGAAGCAAGAATGCTTTTCATCCTCCCCGTTATCTGTCGAGGACAGTGTAGGGATAAGGTTATTGAGCTATCAAAGCTCTGATCATGGCAGGAGGGTAAAAGCAATAGCCAAGCCTCAGTTAGAACTTCATTGGCTACAGCATTATCATCCAAGGGTATTAATCACCGCATCTCGAGGTGTTATTGAGCTAATAAAGCTCTGATCATGGCAGGAGAGTAACAGCAATAGCCGAACCTCAGTTAGAACTTCATTGGCGATGTTTAAGTAAAGCCAACTCTAAAAATTTAAGGCGATCCCTCGACCACTCCATAGTGGCCGAAAGACCGTCCATCTCAGCGTTGGCTCCACTCAGTGATGGCCTTCCACCCACACGTGACCACCGAGCAGAACTGCTCAAATTCCGAAGAAAATCATTCACCAATAAAGCCCCTCACTGGACCTTGCCGGAAAACACCTTCCCCGGAGACTCAAATTGCTCCCTTAAGGCAAAAACCCTAAGAGAGCGAACTCAAAAACTCATCGCCCAAGGGGGTAACAGCAACAGCCGAACCCCAGTTAAACTTCATTGGTTCAGCATTGCCATATGTAAAGGTAAAGCCGTCTCTAAAAATTCGGACGATCCCTAGGCCACTCAATCGTGGGCGAAAGACCACCCATCTCAGCGTTGGCTCCACTCAGTGATGGCCTTCCACCCACACGTCACCACCGAGCAGAACCGTTCATATTCCGAAGAAAAGCATTCACCAACAAAACCCCTCAGCGGGCCGTGCCGGAGAACACTTTCTCCGGAGACTCAAATTGCTCCCTTAAGGCAAAAACCCTAAGAGAGCGAACTCAAACTCTCAGTGCCCCAGGGATAACAGCAACAGCCGAGCCTCAGTTAGAACTTCATTGGCTACAGCATTGCCATCCATTATCCTCCAAGGGTATTGGATTGAATGAATCAATCACCGCATCTCACGGTCAATTGATCCCTTCCCTCCTCACAAGCACCACTTCCATAGTCCTGCACTTATTTTTAAGTATAATTTATTAAAGAATGGTGTTGAAATAAAACTTTATGTTTTAAAATAATTTTCAAAAAAAAATATTAAAATGTATTTTAAAAGTTTATAAAACATTTTTTGTCATTTAATTATATAAGATATTATTCTTGCAATTAATAAATAAGACCATGGAGCGAAGTGAAAGACGCACGCTGCATGATATATCCTAACAATGGTTCATGAAGAGTAATGAACCAAACATATCTGTTTATAAGCATGAATCACATAGATCGGGCTTTCTATAAAAATAATTTGTAAATCAGTTTCTTGAATTAATACAGAAATCGTACATATAAAGAAATACTGGATGGCATAAATTTAAAAATATGAATTTTATTAAATTATTCCGACGACTGATAAAATAGATACTTCGTAATCAACACCATTATTTTCAAATAATGATTCCAATATAACAGCCATCGAAATCATTTAAAAAGTGCCTCTAACCTTGAGATCACAGGCGTGGAAGTTGTCACCAGCTCTACTGGCAAACTGAAAATCTACTTAACTTACAACCCTCCCCAAAAATCACTACTTCACTCCGACCTAAATGCCATCTTATGCGTCAGAGAGCCCATCATTATAGCCGAGGATCTGAATTCCAAGCACTCTGCGTGGAATTGCACAACCACCAACAAGAATGGTTGCATCCTTTTCAATTACTTGGGATCAAGCAACGCCGTTGTAGCAGGCCCCACCGAAACAACTCATCTCAGTACGTTTGGCACTGCTGACATCCTGGATATAGATATCCTGCAGGATATAAAACTTCAATACAGCATCATATCTATGGATGAACTATCATCCAATCACAATCCAATTCTACTACAGCTAGGAAATCAAGAATACCTGTGTCCTCCTCACTCCTACGTAGCATAGGAAAGACTGTCAACAGCGCTCAAGGATTATACTGGACCTGTTCCTCACATACGCACAAAAGAAGAAGTAGAAACTGCAGTTACAAATCTCACACAACAAATTAATTCTGCTATAACGGTAGCTACCTCCTACAAATCTGCCCGCAAGCCAGATCGTATGCCTGAAGACATCATGAAACCGATCAGAGACAAAAACAGAGCTAGAAAAAGATTCCGTAACACGCGTGCACCACAAGATAAAACAGCTCTAAACAGGATAAATGGGGCAGTTAGAGATGCACTTAAAACTCATAGAAACCAAGTTTGGGATAAAACATTATCCTCTATCTCACCTATTGATCACTCTGACTGGGAGTTACTGAGGAACATCAGAAATAAAAACAGTTCCCTCCCCCCATAATCTCAAACCAGGGCTTATTTCACACAGATGTAAATAAGGCAGAAGCCATAGTAAATAATCTAGAAGAGCAGTGCAAGCCCTCTCATAAAAACTTAGATTTCAATCACTTGTACAAAATCCACAGACAGGTTAGACACGCTTTAAATCTCCCAGATACCAGCGCTGATCATATTGCACACCCACATCACCTGTTGAATTATATGATATTATTAAGATACTTAAGAACAATAAAGCTCCTGGACCAGACGGCATCTCAAACAGGGTGGTCAAGCTGCTGCCTCGGAAAGCTGTAGTGCACCTGACCAGTATAATAAATGCAATCTTAGGATTTCACTATTTTCATTCCACCTGGAAACTGGCTGATGTAATCCCAATTCATAAGCCAGGCAAGGACCCACACCTACCGCAAAATCATCGTCCAATCAGACTTATCTCTAATCTGGGTAAGGTTGCGGAGAAGGTCATCCTCTCACGACTCCAAACCTCAGTAAATGACCTAAACATCCTCCCTAAAGAACAGTTTGGTTTTCGGCAACACCATAGTGCTACCCAGCAAATCCACAGAATTGTCGAATACATCACCACCAGCTATAACTGCCACCAGTACACAGGAGCTGTTTTCCTAGACCTATCCAAAGCATTTGACAAAATCTGGCATTTTGGACTCCTACACAAACTTATCTCAGCCGGTACCTCACTAAAAATGGTTCATCTAATCCATTCATGAATAGATCAGTGCAAGTAAAAATCAATGGTTTTACATCGTCCCAGAGCCATATATTTGCTGGAGTGCCACAGGGATCCCTACGGGCTCCATTGCTGTTTTCTGTATACATGTCGGACATCCCGCCCAATCCGATGACTTCCATTTTGGCCTTGTATTCAGACGATACTAACCAGATCTCTCCGACCCCATTTCGTTACCAGAAAGCTTCAAGAAAACCTTCTAAATCTGAAAGATTGATTCTCCAAATGGAGATCGGAATTCAACCCCCAGAAAAGCTCAGCCGTTCTTTTCTCAAAAAGGCCAATGTCTCCTTCAGGAGATGTGTTACTATTTAATACTAAAATTCCCTGGCCAGAAACAAATTACTGGGTGTAATTCTCGACAAAAAGCTATCTTTCAACCAACACATCAAGTCTATGCGCAAAGGCATCTAAGGCCATAGCTCAGATCTATCCGATAATTAATAGAAATAGTAAGTTCAGCAACAGAATCAAATTGCAGCTATACCAGATGACGATTCCTCCTATAATCACCTATGACTCTCCAGACTGGAGCCACACCTATAACACTAACATTATCAAGATACAACGAGTGCAGAACAAGTGCTTGAGAATGATTCTGAACGCCCCGTGGTATGTTAGAAACAATCAACTTCATAGAGATACAAATATTCCTTATATTTTCTCTTTTCTACAATCCTTAGCATCCAAGTTTTTCCTAAAGACGTCCACACACCCCAACGATCTGGTTCAGCAAGCTGCAGCATACGAGGCAACTGCCATATTCAAATATAGAAGACCAAAAGCTATATTAGCCTCCTTTAGCGATGCATGATCTCCATGCCCATTCAGGGAGAGCAAACTTCTCATAAATTTTACGCATTTATCATAAATGTCAATTGTCAAAAAGTGCCTACGATTATTTTTTTGTGACCCTTGGAGGGTAACGGATGGCAATGCTGTAGCCAATGAAGTTTTAACGGAGGCTCGGCTATTGCCGTTACCCTCCTGCCATGATCAGTGCTTTCATTGCTCAATAACACCTTACCCCTACACTGTCTTCTACAGATAACGGGGAAGATGAAAAGCATTCTTGCTTCGCCCCTTTAAGCAAGTCCTTATAAAAAGTGCCTACAGGACTCACCCAGGGTAACGGATGGCAATGCTGTAGCTAATGAAGTTTTAACGGAGGCGGCTATTGCCGTTACCCAGCCATGACTAGAGCTTTTAGCTCAAGAACACCCCATCCACACATTTTCTTCAATCAGATGAAGAGTCAAGGACTCGGTCCATCTCCCAAAAAAAAATTAAAAAAAGAGTGCCTACAAAATTCTTGTTATTAAATTTTTGTCATCTAGAATTCTTTGTTATTTCTGTATTAACACTGCAATTTTTACATAAGGCTCAACTCTGCTATTCGTGTTATCATGCTTATAAACGCTGTGTATTCCACTCCTTGGAAAGTTTATGAAAAAAAAATAATATATGACATCAACGCGTCACGCTAAAGATGATAAACTTTCTTTACGTCGTGAAATATTTGTAGTTTATTATGTATGGATAAGGCCATTTTTTTCCATTTATCTTTGTAGCAGGATAAAGGTATTTCATAATCTGAAGAGCCAACTTCTGCATGATAAAAAATTCTCATAAAAATATCTGCTGCATCAAATGCAGAAGAGATTTTTATAAGATTTTTAAAGCAGACATCGAAAAAGAGTTTCTGTAGATTCTTCTCAATATTGTCTTTATTTAAATCTTCGTGTTTATTTCTGGAAAAAACAAACCCGATTCTGTACGAAATGTTCTCAGCTTGACAAAACAAACTTCTCCGTAACACCATCACAGGTTTACCTTGAGATACGATTGCATTCGTTACCACTCTAATATTCCGTGATGCGTGTGGGACTTTCTAATCCACAATCCACGAGGTCCTTGTCACGTACAGGCCACACCTAACATTGGACGACCGCCATCACTTTAGATAGATGCGCATCGCTTGATAAGCGTTCTGTCTTCCTCCCTCCCTCCCATTTTCCCCTTTCCTCCTCCTCCCCCCCCCCCTCTCTCATGCAGGCTAACGGCGGAAGGATTGATTCGAGGAGAAGACACCCAAGACTGCAGCAAGCTTGGAGAAGTTTGGCGTTTCGTCTGTGCCAGCTTCCCGCACTGCAGTCTCCGTGCCGGCAGAGGACTGCGGATCTAGTACGTTGCGTGCAGTGAGAAAATCATCGTTGCTAATCGGTCTGTCAGTCATTTTGCTCCAAGGCTTCTCCCTAAACGTTCAAAGAAGGTGTAGCTTTTATTATTAATTTTTTTTTCCTTTTTTCTTTTTTTTACTTGGGGTTTTGCAAGGCGATGCATAATTTATTTGGAAGAAGGATTGGAAATGTACTCCCATATGCTTCTACGAACTTATCTTTCCTCACATGGAAGTGTTTTTAATTTCTTTTTCATTAATTTGATCATTCTAACTTCATTTTAATTAGTACTGTTTTCAGTTTGCATTTAGAATTTAATTCTATGAACGTCTTATCATTTTGATTAAAAAATGTAATAACTAAAATTAATTCTCGGAATTTATTTTAATTATATTTAATTTGTAATAAAAATTGTGCGATATAAAATACCTCATATAATTACCTATCTAATGTATGGAATCCACCGAGTAAAATTTCGTATTTTTGATAATAAATTATAATGAATAATTTATTTATTATAAAAATTCATTATAAACATATTTTAGGAATAAAATTACAAATAAATTTGGTATTATATTATATTATATTATATCTTATTTGTAATTTTATATATAAAATTAGATCTTTTATATATATATATATTTATTCTTACAAATAAGATTAGATCTTATTTGTAAGATTAGATCTTACAAATAAGATATAATACCAAATTTATTTTCCGATTGAATAACGTCATCGTATTACAAACATTAGCATAATTTATAATAACAATATTATAATGCTGGCTTTATATTACAGCTGAACAGCGTAATCCAAACAAAAACAATTTAAAGACTACGTGAAATAAAACTGTCGGATTGCTATTGATTAAACAAAAGTGAAATTTTATTAAAAACCGTAGTTGAAAGATCGATATTTGGTGTCCGCACATCACTGAAATACGAGTTCATAATAGATTGCATAAATACACGACATTTCAGTAGTTAAATATTCTTTAATTATTAATATTTAAACGATAGGAATATGTTTATTGGAAATTTGAATCTCTGGACAATAACAGAGCGGTACAATGATTAGGTAATTTTCAAGATAGAAAACAAAATCACTGCAATGATATTGGGAGATATTTCCCGTCTGTGGATCTCGTTGCAAGTGATCCAAAGTTGTTATATACTCGTATATACGGAGCAAAAGAATGGGATAAAAATAAATAACAGTGGACTTGTCTGTAGATGTAGAACTTAAATGGTATATCAATTATTCTAATTTTCCCTTTAACATTGCTTTAACTCAAGTTGCGAAAGTGTATAGTTCTCCATATTATTGTATCGATCTCAGGCTCTTCTCTTATTAATAATTATTCTTTGACTACATTTTCTGTATAAATGACTTAATTTCAAACATTATTTAGATATTTCTAAATATGCGAGAGAATTTACTAAAATAAAGAGCCAAAAGCTTAGGTTTCTGCCTAGTCGCTGACGAAAACCAATGAGTAGGAAAAACCTTTCGTCCTTTCCAAGTACTCTTGGACTTCGCAACCGTATCTCGAGGATAAGGTGGTTAGCCCTATGCCTCCCGGTGTGTCCTATGTCTGTAGATGCGTGTGTTCACAGGCCGGCTTGCCTGTTCTGGCGGACGAAAAAACCCCCTACTTCTGTATGAGACCGGATAACTCACCTTTCGTCGAAAGAGACCAGATAAAAGTTCCTCATGTCACTGACGGGAATCGAACCCAGGTCTTTCCGACCAAAGGGCTTCGTCTATACCAGGGGTGTCAAACTAGCGGCCCCGAAAGCAATTTCTTGTGGCCCATGACGCCTGAAGCGAAAGATGAAAAAAAAAAAGGATGGGTGCTTTTATAAAGAAATACCGTATTTACTCGAATATAACTCGCCCTCCCGTATCACTCGCACCCCTGATTTTACTTTACGAAAAAAAAAATTAAAACGTTTTGCATATACATCGCACACGATGTAAAAAAATATTCTTTATTTTTTTAGTCGTCGTAATCATTATACTATTATTTTATGTCTTGTAATGACTTAGAATAAATAAAATTTTTGTTATTAATTTTCCAATTTATTTATACTCATTCTTTCACTACCCTTCGATTCTAATTAGTGCAGATTTTTTTATTCGAAAATGTTTTTGCGGTCCACTTGAGATACACTTTTATAGCAAATGACCCGCTGTACAATTGAGTTTGATACTCCTCGTCTATACCGACTGAACTGCGAATGTTAGTAGACAGGATTAGTAACTATAATTTATTTTATTTTATTCAATACATTTATTTAATTCGTGGGTATTTCAACACAAAGTTATAGTGGCTTAATGTTTAGAGCATTAATAATATCGTTTTAGATCAAAATCTGTTTTAGACTCACTTCCTGGGTGAAATGACGAACACATTAAGAACTGTAAAGTCATTTCACCCAGGAAGTGAGTCTAAACACAAGAAAGGAATAAGCTCAGATATATCATTATTAATGTACTAGAACTTGGCAAATGAATTTTTAAATAAATAAATCTTCTAAACCCGTTTTGACTCCACAAAGGGATAGTCAGAGTTCATTTGATCCTAACTAACTGTTTGAAATCGGTGAACAGCCGGATTTCCCTCTTAGCAGTCCCTGACAGTTGATTTCACGGCTCCCGACAATTTTGAAGGCATCCAAACGAGAGTACAGCAGGCGACTGACAACATTTCGTGATTAGCCGACTTCGTCTTTTTATCTGAAATAATATGATAAACGGTATTTTTTGAGTTGAGGAATTAAACACCAGAGTGTTCCGGGAGAAAAAAAAATTTGCATACTTGCAACAATAAAAAAGGTCTAGAAACTTTTCCTCTAGTCAGAGACTAGAAACGAACTTATAAACGTCTTTTTAAGGGTGGATGTAGCAAGGTGGAACCAGAAACATTGCTAGAAGATAACACAGGCATCCAAAACAAAAAAAAAAAAAAAAAAATCTCCGAAGCGGAACCTCCAGTTCTAAAGAGTTATAACAACCCGACTTTTAATACCGTGACTGTAATATCGAGCTTGAACATGAGTATATTCTTGATATTCATATTGAAAGGTGTTTCTCATATGAAAATTTTCTTCTTTCCTTAAATCCGTAAGTTACTTTTGTTTTTAGTTTATCCATGCAAAAGCAATCCAGTTTTTTTCAAGAATTTGCCATCTTTTTTTTTTTTTAGTTTTCCATTTTTATTCCTCCCCATTACTTACCGCATATGGGACTGTTACACTTAATGACACTTCCTATCCATCGTTGGTTGGCACTTAACGTTCTTCATTTTTCCACATGACGTAACAATTCTGCACTTTTGTTACACATTCTAGTCATGTATGAGCACTCATTATGACATCACTATAATTTATGCCTGGTTGATTTCCAACATTGTTAAGAGGTGAACATCGCTTACCTTCTGACCGGTAATGATTTGCTTTTCAGACGAGACGAATAAATGCTAAGCAAGAATATTCATTGGAGGTCTCATCAGTGCTGTTATATAACTTATATATATAACACGAATATAGTATTTTCGTGACAGAGAAACGGCAGAGATGATTGCCTATACAGTTAAAAAAATCAAAGGAAAATCATACTGGGAATGTTCACTTAGATGTTATTCTTTAAATCGAAGGATTTCCTTTTCTATTATAATTTAAACCGTTATTATGGCGCTAATTGAAAATAACTATTCTAATATACTGCGAATGATTTACGTGAAGACTCGTAATCTCGCTGCATATAAGATTTATAACTCCTAATTATGTAACACTCTGTTGAGAGGCAAACATATTTAATTATTAATAGATTTAATTGTTTGGGAAGTCTTAACAGAATAAGTACATTCTGGTTAGGCAATTTTCACAGCGATTTGAGCAAACAAGAAACTTTGTTTGTTTTTACTCTACTTCTTCTTACGAATTGTGTGTTTCTTTATTATTTGCACTTTATGGCACAGGTCAGAGTTATTTATTATCACATATTTTAAATACACGTTTTGTTAAGTTGTTCTTATTCACATTGAAATTTTTTTGATCTTTGCGAAATTGTTCCACAAGATTAGGAACATCCATAAAATACATCATCAATTTGACTACACAATTTGTGGCCTTGTTTAACCGGGCGACGCCCCGGTTAAACAAGGCCCCCGTTGTTTTCGCCAGGGAACCAGGGCGAACAGCGAAAAGTCAGCTACTGGAACAAATCTGAAAACAAACCCCAACTCAACATCACCAGAGTTAAAGATCGGTACTATCAACGTAAGAAGCCTGAATGGCAAAGAAATGGAGCTAGCTGAGGAATTAGATAAGTACCAGATCGACATAATAGGGGTGACTGAAACAAAAAAGACCAAAACTGGTGAGATCTTTCTGAGCAATAAATACAAAATGTTATATTCAGGCAATGACAATCAAGGAAAAGAAGGAGTAGCCATAGTATTCAACACAAAATACGAGGCTAATCTTCTTGAATGGCAGTCAGTCTCAAGTAGAGTAATGTGGGCAAATATGAGAATGGGGAACTGGACAATGAGACTTATTTGTGCCTATGGTCCCACAGAAGGTTCTACTAAGGTAGAAGTGGAAGAATTTTTTGATGCTTTAGAAAAAGCAACTGACACAATGAAAAAGGAAAGGTTGATCCTTGTTGGGGATCTAAATAGTAGAGTAGGAAATGATTGTGAGACATACAAAAATATTTTGGGAAAATTTGGAGAAAAGAGCAAAGCTAATAATAATGGCAAATATCTGTTGGATTTCTGCTCAGGACATGGACTGGTTATTACTAACACCATGTTCCAACATAAAAATGTGCACAAATTCACATGGAGAGAAGAGGCTAGGAATAAGAAAAGTCTCATTGACTATGTTATTGTCGATAGTGATGTTTTCTCTCTGGTGCAGGACACCAGAGTGTACAGAGGATTTGAAATTGGAAGTGATCACTATTTAGTCTTAAGCAGGATAAAATTGAATTTCATATTGAAAAGAATAACATGTAAGAAAGTTTTAAAGCGAATAAAAGTTGAGCAGCTCTCAGATGTAAACTGTAGACTAAAATACAGAAATATTATTGAAAAGAAAATGAAAGAGTTTGAGAACAGGAATCAAACCTTGGAGATTCAGTGGCAAACTCTGAAGGAAACATTGATTGATTCTGCCAGAGAGGCATGTGGTGAGGTTGTGTGCAAGGATAAAAAAATCAGAACTGACTGGTGGACACAGGAAGTTAAAGAGGCAGTGAAGGAAAAGAAGAAAGCATATCAAAAGTTCCTGGCAAATAAGTCAGCTTTTACTCTTACAGAATACAGAGACAAATGTAAGAAAGCTAAACAGTGTGTAAAACTAGCTAAACAAAAGTCATGGGAGGACTTTGGCAAGAATATAGAAAATAAATATCAAGAAGGTGGCAAAATATTCTGGAGGTTGTTGAAGAAGCTTAGGAATGGAGGAAAGAGTGCTGTAAAAGGAATTAGAGATGATAAAGGTGAAATGAACAGGAGAAAAAGATATCCTTGAAGTATGGAGTAATTACTTTGAAAAACTGCTAAATGAAACAAACAGTGATGACAGCACAGTGATAAAAAACACTGACCAGGCATGCAGTCAGGAATACATATCCATACTTGAAGTAGAAAAAGCCATCAATGGCTTGAAATGTGGAAAGGCAGCAGGAGTAGATGATATTCGACCAGAAATGCTGAAGTATGGTGGTATAAGAGTCTTACAGTGGCTGCACTGCATAGTTCAGAAAGCCTGGACAGAGGGACAAATTCCCGATGATTGGAGTAGAGCTCTCATAGTACCCATATATAAAAAGGGAAATAAAACTGAATGTGAGAATTACAGAGGTATTTCCCTACTGAGTGTTCCTGGCAAGATCTATGCAAGTATACTTGAGAAACGGTTGAGAAGAATTGTGGAAGAAAAGCTTGGTGAAGAACAAGCTGGATTCAGGCCAAATAGAGGCTGTCAGGATCAGATCTTCACTTTACGACAAATAGTCGAGAAAGCATGGGAATATAACAAAGATCTGTATTTAAGTTTTGTCGATTTGGAAAAGGCATATGACAAGGTGCCAAGAGAGAAGCTATTCAATACGCTGCAGTTATATGGTGTCAATGGGGCATTATATCAAGCAATACTTAGTCTTTATTTGAGTTGTGAGTCAGCAGTTAGAATTGAAGGAAGTACAGGAAGATGGTTTAATGTTAAATCTGGTGTGAGACAAGGATGTACATTATCCCCTCTGTTATTCATTATCTATATGGATCACATTATGAAGGAATGTGGTATTAAACCTGATATCAAAATTGGAGATGTTAATGTCAGCTCTTTGCTTTATGCGGATGATGTTATACTTCTAAATAAATCCGCTACAAGTCTGCAAGATTCTCTGACTAAATTGAATAGCTGTTGTAATAGATATGGTATGAAGGTCAGCAATAAAATGACAAAGACAATGAAAATAGGCAGAATCATTGAAAATGTCAACTGTGTTGTGAATGGAGAACCTGTGGAACAAGTAAAACATTTCAGCTACTTAGGCACAATTTTTACTGAAGATGGTAAACTAAATATAGAAATAGACAACAGAATCAGCAAAGCTGGTATCGTGGGAAGTCAATTGAATAAATTCATATGGAATAAGAAAGAAATTAGTCGGAACACTAAATTAGCTGTATACAAGACTGTGTTCAAACCAATTTTAACTTATGGATCTGAGAGCTGGGTCAGAAGTAAAACACTTGACCAAAGACTAGAGACCGCAGATATGAGAGTCCTGAGAAAGATTAGAGGCGTGAACAGATGGCATCAATGGCAATATCATATTAAAAATGAGGATATTAGGAAAGAACTTGACATTGTTAGCATCCAGGAATGCGTTAGCAGAGCTAATCTCAGATGGTATGGTCACTTAAATAGAATGGGAGAGGAAAGATTAGCAAAACAAGTGTTCTCTGCCAGGTTGGCAGGAAAACGACCCAGAGGAAGACCAAGATATAGGTGGATTGATACGGTACAAAGTGCCTTAGACGATAGAAATATAAGATCTGATAATGTTGGAGTCTTGACAAGTAACAGACTGATTTGGAGGAAAATTGTAGATAGGAAGTTAGTAATGATGTAATTTTTTCATGTAGTACTGTCATATCCTGTACACCCCTTGAGGGTACATGGCAGGAATTTGATGATGATGATGAATTTGTGGATATTATGTTTCCGAACTCGAAATAGAGTGGATAGACGCGTTATCCACTAACCTAGTGGATAGTGCGTCTGGTCTCCAACCCAAAGCCCACTGTATCTCTGAAACTGTGAAAGTCTTAAAGTGAGGATGAGTTTCATCGTCTGATGTGTCACCACCTCCTTGCTTGTTTTAGGCCTAAGCAGTTTGAAAAAAACGTATCATGTTGTTCTATAGAATTTTTTTTTCTCGGCTTATACCGTTAGCCTATTCACGGTATAAACGCACAATACGAAATCCCACCCACGAAAAGTTGTAAAAAACATAAAAATCTATCTCTAGATCACAACATCCGCATGTTTTTCAAGGATTATTATCTTGTACGACACTTCAGTTACTTAGATCTTATTACTCGGTGTACAAAGTCTGTAAAGTAGAATTTTGCATCGAAATGAATAAGAGCTATCGTATGACAGGAAACACTTATTAAATTTTGAGAAGACACGTTAACACGATTTTAATAGCTGATCCAAGTATTGAATCGACGGAATATAAAAAGATTGTCGTAATAAATACCTCCATTCAAGGATTCCATAAAGGAGTTTACTTTGGTCCTCGGGTATCATTTTTTTTGCTGTTTACTCGTTACTTCCCTTAAGGCGACAGTGCATAAATTATCCACCTTGCCGACTTTCTCAGTCTTAAAGGTCTCTAGAAGGGTAAAAATTCAAAAAAAAAAAAAAATCATACACTTGGTTCTTACATCTTCGTATTTTTATAGACAACGATGCAGTTTGTTTTTATGCTTTATCTTACTTATCGTTAATCTCTTATTCGTTTATTCCTTCGCTGGTATTTTTTCCCCACGATAAATACTTATTTCGTTTACACTTTGTTCTGGAGTTTTTTAATGTTTCAATATTTCTTCTATAAAGTGATGTTACCGATTGCTCAAGTTTAATTAAATGCAGTTTATATTTTAAGCACAAAGTAAGCAGAAATTAAAGCAATTAAGGTTTAACTAGTCTAATGAAGTTTAGCAGAGCTAAAGACAAAATATACGGTGTCGAGTTTTCTGTAGGAAGACAATAATAGCTAAATGTTAAATATTCGATTAATTATCGTTCTCTGTTTTGATTAATCCTAAAGCGATAACAATAACAAGTTGTTGTCTCATGAAGGCAAACACATTGCTGGATGTTTCAAAACAATGAAGAGATAAAAAGCGTGACATAAAAATGTTTCAAATTTCGGCTTATCTTTTTATATATATAGAATATATTATTAATTTATCATCATTATTGTTATCATCTTATTGGGGAATATTTCCTGTCTGTAGACCACAATCAGCAATTTGGCATCAATCAAAGTTTGCGAGTATACCAAAAAATGAATGGATTAATATAGAACTCGTTTACAGATTTGAACCTAAAATGGAATTTAATACTTTACATTTCTTTAAGCTAAAGTTATGAGAATCGTTTCTTATATTATTGTACTAATTCAGTGCCATGTCTTATTAATAATTATTATTTTATTTAATATATTTATAATAAAATGATCTAAATAAATTTTCTGAATAACTATTCAACAGGAGTAAATTTTAAACCGAGTTATACAGAAACATTTTGTTTAAATTTAAATATTTCTAAGTTCTAAGGAATTAATTTAAAACTCAAAAAAGGAACGAAATTTGGGAGACTCAAAACTATAAAATTCTAGATCGAATCACATGAGTCCTTATAAGGACTGGCTTAAAGGGGCGAAGCAAGAATGCTTTTCATCTTCCCCGTTATCTGTAGAGGACAATGTAGGGATAAGGTGCTATTGGGCTATTAAAGCTCTGATCATGGCAGGAGGGTAACAGCAATAGCCGAACCTCAGTTAGAACTTCATTGGCTACAGCATTGCCATCCATTACCCTCCAAGGGTATTGGATTGAATAAATCAATCACCGTATCTCACGGTCGATTCTCTAATCACATAGTTCTTATAAGAACTGGGCGATGGACTGAGTCCTTGACTCTTTATCCCGTCATCTGAATGAAGTAAATCTGTGTGGATGGAGTGTTATTGAGCTAAAGCTGTAGTCATGGCTGGGTGACGGCAATAGCCGAGCCTCAGTTAAAACTTCATTGGCTACAGCATTGCCATTTGTTACTCTGGAAGTCCTGAAAAGGACTTTTCTCATTCTCTAATCATATCCTTATAGTCCTTATAAGGACTGGCTTAAAGGGGCGAAGCAAGAATGCTTTTCATCTTCCCCGTTATCTGTAGCGGACAGTGTAGGGATAAGGTGTTATTGAGCTGTTAAAGCTCTGATCATGGCAGGAGGGTAACAGCAACAGCCGAACCTCAGTTAAACTTCATTGATTACAGCATTGCCATCCATTACCCTCCAAGGGTATTGGATTGAATGAATCAATCACCGACTATGTAAGAAAAGGTGAAATCTCAAAAATACGGACGATCTCTAGGCCACTCCATAGTGGGCGAAAGACCGTCCTAATCTCAGCGTTGGTTCCACTCAGTGACGGGCTCCCCGACCACTGAGCAGAACCGCTCATATTCCGAGGAAAATAATTCATCGGCAAGTACCCCTCAGCGGGCCGTGCCGGAGAACACTTTCCCCAGAGACTCAAAGTGCTCCCTTAGGGCAAAACCTAAGAGAGCGAACTCATTTACCCAAGATAACAGCAACAGCCGAACCTCAGTTAAACTTCATTGGTTCAGCATTGCCATCCGTTACCCTATATGGGCATCTCATATAAAATCAATCACCGCATCTCACGGTCGATTGTCATCCAACTTTTTTCTCTAATCACATGTCCTTATAAGTAAGGACTGGCTTAAAGGGGCGAAGCAAGAATGCTTTTCATCTTCCCCGTTATCTGTAGAGGACAGTGTAGGGATAAGGTGTTATTGAGCTATTAAAGCTCTGATCATGGCAGGAGGGTAACAGCAATAGCCGAGCCTCAGTTAGAACTTCATTGGCTACAGCATTGCCTCCGTTACCCTCCAAGGGTATTGGATTGAATGAATCAATCACCGTATGTGTAAGTAAAGGTGATATCTCAAAAATATCGGACGATCTCTAGGCCACTCATTCGTGGGCGAAAGACCGTCCAAATCTCAGCGTTGATTCTACTCAGTGAAACTCGAGTACCGAGCAGAACCGCTCATTCCGAAGAAAAGAATTCACCGGCAAGTACCCCTCAGCGGGCCGTGCCGGAGAACACTTTCCCCGGAGACTCAAAGTGCTCCCTTAGGGCAAAACCTAAGAGAGCGAACTCATTTACCCAGGATAACAGCAACAGCCGAACCTCAGTTAAACTTCATTGATTCAGCATTGCCATCCGTTACCCTATATGGGCATCTCATATAAAATCAATCACCGCATCTCACGGTCGATTGATCCTTCCAGACCCTCTAATCACATCCTTATCCTTATAAGGACTGGCTTAAAGGGGCGAAGCAAGAATGCTTTTCATCTTCCCCGTTATCTGTATAGGACAGTGTAGGAATAAGGTGTTATTGAGCTATTAAAGCTCTGATCATGGCAGGAGGGTAACAGCAATAGCCGAGCCTCAGTTAGAACTTCATTGGCTACAACATTGCCATCCATTACCCTCCAAGGGTCATATATATCTCTAATCACATGAACAACGTGTGTAGAATTTAAATTTAAATATTATTTGTTCTTTTTGGTGTTTTTCTATTAATAAAGAATATACCTAAAAGATAAGTTAACCAAACATTTTATAGAGAATTTGATATTTAATATATTAATTACAATGATTATATATAATTTTTTAATTTGCATAATGGATACAGACTTATAAAAACTATGAACTCAATCTACTTTGCTATATGAATACGATAAGCGATTCAACATGGAAATATCTTTTGCAATCCTTATAAACACGTGGTGCGCGTGCGTGATAACTCCTTTAACCATTCTATGTACTGTTCGTGTACTTTCTAGGGCAGAGCGGTTTAAGAAACACGGTGATAATTTGATAAATTGCGATAATTTAAGTCATCGCGTTCGCGTGCCAGAATACGATAAAGCGTCGTTCGCATAAGAGAGGAATAAAGATCAGACACGTCATTCCTAATGCACTTGGCAACGAATTTACACTCTTGTAAGATAATGTCCACAGAGACAAGTTTCTACAAAACATTCTTTCACATTATATATTCCTGTTTGACGAATTTCGACGGAGCCATTCTTCGCTATCTCCTAATTGCGAGCTGTTATGCTAAAAACCTGTACGTTTTTAATCGCTGTTATTTTTCATGTTTTTTTTTTTTTTTTTTTTTTTTACCCTGCTGCATTTGTTGCAACTGGACTGTTACACTTAGTGGCACTTCCTATCCATTCGCTGGTTGGCACTTAACGTTCTTCCTCTTTCCACATGACGTAATAACAATTCTACACTTTTGTTACACTTCGAGACATGTCTGAGCATTCACTATGACATCGCTATAATTTATGCCTGGTTGATTTCCAACGTATTAAGGTGAACATCAGAGCATCGCTATCCTTCTGACCGGTAATGATTTGCTTTTCAATCGAGACGAATCGTAACTGAAGAGTATGCAATTTTCACCAGCGCTACCATTTAACTTGCGCAGTAAACGTAATTCTGATTTAAAAAAAAAAAAAAAAGCAACTTTCATTATAAAACAAAATTTGGCACTCTTCTTGTTAAACACTGATATCAATTACCGTTTGATCTATTACGTTCGCTTTTCTATTCCTTGTTTTAAAATAAAAAGGCTGAAACATTCTACTGATTCGGCTCTCCGAATAAAGTACAGTAAGTTATTTCATCATAAATTTAGAATTTAAACCATTATTATGACACTAATTGAAAATAACTATTCTAATATACTGCTAAGACTCGTAATCTCGCTGCATATAAGATTTATAACTCCTAATTATGTAATACTCTGTTGACAGGCAAACATATTTAATTATTAATAGATTTAATTGTTTTGGAAATCTTAACTGAATGGCCACGCGCTTGTTAGGTACTCCTCATCGAGTGATATAAGCAAACAATACAAAATATAATTTTTCTTCTTCTTACGATTGTTGTGTCGTCGTTAGAGCAACGAACATCTCTTTCTTATACATTATTTTACGAAATTTTTAACTCCTTTGCATCCTAAATTAAATCCTTTACAAACGAGCATCGTTGATATTTTATGACACAAGTCAGAGTTATTTTCCATAACATATTTTAAAAATAAAAAAAGATTTGGTTAATTTGTTTTTATTCACTATTGCTAGGGGAGAGGACAAAAGGAAATGAATAATTAAAAAACCAAACTCTGTGTGCTGTTTATAATAAAACAAAATCTAAACGAATTCTTGCTTTACAAAAAACAAAACAAATGTTTACATTTTGATAAGAAACTCAAGATGACTTTAAACCTCATCCGGGTATCGATGATTACAAAAGGTTCGCTATAATAAATAACTCCATTCAAGGGGTCCATAAAGAACTACTTTTCCTCAGGTATATTTTTTTTTCCTGTGTAACGTCACTTCCCTGAAGGCAACGGCGTATAATTTATCCCCCTTGCCCAATTCCCTATGCCTAAAGGGTTTTTAGAATGGTAAAACATATTTACATACCACTGTTATTCAAAAATATATTAATTCTATCGGTACTTAGGCCGCATTTTTATAGAAAGGATTCAGTTTGTTTTTATGCATTGTCTTACTTATCGTTGATCTTTTATTCCTTCATTCTTTCGCTTGTATTTTTGTTTCTTGTTAGCTACACGATAAGCTATACTATTCTTCATACTTTGTTCTGGAGTTTGTAATTTTTCTGTATTTCTTCTATACAGCGAAGTTAACGACGACTGCTCAAGTTTAATTAAATGTGATTTATATTTTTAGCACAGCGCACCCTGAAATTAAAACAATTAAGGTTTTAACTAGACTAATGAATTTGAGGAGAGCAAAGACAAAATTTATGGTAACGAACTTACTTCAGCTGTGTTGTTGTCTTTCTATTGAAATGCTGTAGAAACTGAAGAATAAATATTCTATTTATTGGATTTCTTTGGTTGTTTATTTTAACTTTGTTTAATAAATCTAAATGGAAAACAGTTGCTAACATGTGATAAACACAAGGACTGATAAGGTATGCTGAATGAAAAATGCTTAAAATTTCCAGATCTAATTAAAACACTTTGGAATTGGCTTAGGATTTTTTTTTTTTAATTTTCCGGAACTATACCGTATTGAAACAGAACGCCGAAGTAAGTAATAATAATTTTAAAAAAGGCAAACAATAGACAAAATTACAGTTCATTCTAATTATTACGAGACACCTCCAGGGAGTCCAAAGACTCATCGAGGGAGGGTACCTACTCTACAACGTCTCCACCACTCAATTCACCAACTACAACGAACCGCAACTACCATCATCATCTACACCAATGCCGGCTACCGCTCACCACCACTAGTATTTTCACAGACAATCACAAACATCCATGCCCACGGCGGGATTCGAACCCGCAGCAGATGCGCTGACCACTCGGCCAGCCAACCATGCCAAATATAAAAATAAATCTTCTTGTAGTTGTTAAATGCGTGTGTTTTCCAGCATGGAGAGCACCTCTGCTTAGCATACAGTGACTTCCAATCCACTTCTACCCCGTCAAACTCTTCAGATGGTATTGTTCGACGTGAGACCATCGCCTTTCTTATTAAAAGACTTTATAGTGTTTTGAAAATAGTTTCATCTTTGATTTTCTAAGGTTTCTGGATTATCTAACCGTTGATCTATGAGTATTAGTAACGTGCTATTGGTTTTCGATGGGAAATTTTCAAAAAATATTGCCAAACAGACTTTCTTTACAGCTTTCAGAACATTGAAAAAGAATCTTATTACGTCCAGACATAATCGATTATAAGAAGTAAACATCGTTATATAAAGAAAAATTGCTCATTGAGTTTCCCTTTCAAAAGAAATTTCAGTTCCTCGCAACTCCTAAAGAAAAATAAACTCATTTACACTGACTTCGATGCAATGTCTGTCCAATGTCTTTACTGGGCTGCAAAATCAGATGATTACGATGAGTAAAGCCGTCTGCATCATGGATTACACATCAGAAGTGATGAATGCGAATTTTGCGTTACTGTAAACTAGAGCAGCGCTTATATTTTGGACAGAAAATAATTCAAGAAAGGTATCTCAAGGTTACATTCTACTGCTTTAAACTTTGGTTGATATTGTAGAAAAAACTAATATTCGAAATATTCGAAGAAATTTCAAAGTCAGAAATGATGATGCAGGTTTTGGAATTTATTACTATAAGTCAAAAATGCATAACATTCCGTGGAAAATTATTGCTGACCTTTCTGGATAACCTTTATAATAATTTAATTCAAATGTAGTTCCGATAGAATCTTCATACTCTAATCCTATAGTACTGGAATGAAAATTACGACGGAAGCAACTGAAGTGTGTCCGTAACTGCGTGTATTATGCGCCCGATTCGCCTGCTTCTTGGGATTTAAACCTTGAAATATGAGAAAGAGAAACCTCGCCATCACTCACCTAATGAGACCCGATAAATCAAGTTTCGTATAGCAGAAGGATTTATGGAAGATACCAGAGAATGTGAAAGCAAGTGTTTTCTAAGATTCGCTTCTTCGTTGATATGTTCTCTAAGCAAATATTTAAAATTTAAGTTGTTTTTTTTTAATATCAGAAATTGTTTTTAAACTTATTAAAAATCTGAAATATATTTGAAATCAACGTATAATTGACTAGGGAAGCATTAAAATTGTGTGTCGGTAGTGAACAATTATTATCTCTCGAAAGAAGTTGCTTGAAACCCGCTAGCTGTGGTCTGTAATATAAATTGACAGCTGCAAGGTAATTACAGGCTCTAACTAGCTAATATGACCAAAATGCGCATATTGTGTGTCTGAGAAAATTGAACAATGGTTCAAGCAGATCGAACTGACGCGTCTCGAAGAAATATTAACAAAATCCAATCCATCACGCAATACGCACTTTTTATATGTGCCTACAAAGAGACAGAGCAAAAATTTGTGTTTTTAATTCTTAAAGTATTATCGATTTATATTATTACGAACGGTGAAAAATAAACACCAAGTTCAGAAAAAACGAAAGATTAATGAATATTTAAGCACATGGATTAAAGTAAAGAAAATTCAAATGCTAAGTATAATTGATCAATATTGATCCATCCCAAATGAGTCACGCATCAGAATAACACGATGAAGAAATACCAAACCATGAACGTGGTTTGTTTAATTTCGCATAGAAACACAAAGTTACAATTAGATAAATTGCAATAGCTACATGATATTGTAGAAAACCCTCTAAGAGGGATATTGGAATGGTTTAGAATGATTTTAGAATAATTTAGAAATACATTGCGAATACGAAACACAACTGATTACCGTGAAGAAGAAAATGAAGCAGAATTAGTTAGATTAATAGTACACACTAATAGTACAATTTAAAACATCGAGATCAATTTTAAATATTTAGGAGTAATGATGATGAGCCAACCAAATGAGATAGTAGAAGTGCAGAATCGAATAGAGAGAAGTAATATTCCCTCTATTCGATTCTTCTCTCTCTAAAGAAGAAGTTTTATTCTCATATGTATTCAACTCAAAATATATTCATCGGAAGATTAAAATAAAAATATGTAAATCAATAATTCCTCCAGTTGTTACTTATGGATACCGCCTATATATATATACTAGGGGGGGCTCTTCGTCCCCCCCCCGAGTTCGGGCTGGTAAGCTGGTTCTCCTTCAATTCTGATGACTCATGAAGGCAAACACATTGTTGGACGTTTCAAAACAATGAAGAGACAAAAAACGTGACATAAA
Organism: Typopeltis vanoorti; assembly: GCF_054136105.1. Taxonomy (NCBI): domain Eukaryota; kingdom Metazoa; phylum Arthropoda; class Arachnida; order Uropygi; family Thelyphonidae; genus Typopeltis; species Typopeltis vanoorti. Next base: position 33,864,341 of record NC_143573.1, read on the forward strand.
AACGTTTTAAATTTCGGCTTATCTTTTATATATACAGTATATATATATATAGAAGAGATATATATCACGTCACTTTCCACTTAACAACGCAGTAGGCTCAATATGATAGGCGGTTAATCCTAACTATAGTATCTTTTATATCGATCACAGTGTGTGTTCTCCAGTTGGTTTGTCCATTTTATGAGAGGAAAAACCTGAGTTTCCAGGAGGTATCACTATGTCGCCTCTCTATAAGACCAGATCACTTCATATGAAAAGCCCTTATAAAGGGACTCCGGTTCTTGATGGATTCTAAGAAGTCATTACTGAAGGAACGGCAAAAGAATGAATGGAAGATAGTCGAACTCGATCGTGAAAGAGATGTTTAAAGCTTTGGGTTTAAAACAGAAGAATTTCAAATATTTACAGGAAATTATCATTAATCCGTTGAAGATCGCGAGAGACAGGAAAATGTGTTCCAGCTGAAAATCTTCGTCGTACAGATTTAATAAAAAATTCAGACCCTCAGGCATTAAACCACCAGACTAGAGGTAACTACTCAGGAGTAAGTTAACATGGACAAAGCTAAAGCAGTGATATACACAAACCTCTGAGGAAGGCCAAACTTCTGTGGTGTTAGGTGTCACTAGGTGACGGATAAGATTCGTCGCCTTGCGTGATACTTTGCTTATTGAAAGCTTGAAATTGCCAAAACCCATCTTTGGATTCCAAATTAAAGTCCTGCTTAATTTCCTCCTATTTCTTACAGCATGCAATGTCTCTAAAATTACTTCAGATAATGGTTATTCCGCAATCGGTTGCTAGACCGCATGCTGGAGAGAGCAGCAACGCTTTAGTTGGATCAGCTAGCGAATTATCTTGCTATTCTGCCAGGTGTGCCTGGAGGGAATGTGAGCAGCGGTTTGTAAACGGCACTGCCAACGCCACGATTTCAGAGGAGTTGGGGAAAATTCTTCATGCGGTAGGGCTTAGTAAGGAATCGATTACTTCCTTATTGGGAAGGACATGGAAAGGACATCGAATATGCAGTATATTTTATGTCCTTTTGAATTTAACGCCAACCTTGAAAAATCAAGCAGAAAGAGATTAAGTGAAGATAAGAGCACACATCCTGAAGTCTTTCAGATTTACTTCACTAATATAAGTGACCACAGTTCCAACCTCAACGATGTTCATTTCAAACTTCACTGTGCAAAGCAACCCTATTTTCCCTAACAGAAACTTAATTTTCAGCTTTCTGAAGCACTACCCACCTTAATTTTCCCAATTACACTCTCCTTCACTCCTTGTATTTGTATATATTTTTGTTCCTATTACGAAAGTTTCCAAGCTTAGAATATCATATTTCTGTTTTTCTTTCCTTGGCTTCATGTCTTTAAATGTTGATTTTCTTAGTTCAGCTTTCCTAACAGTGGAATCATCTTCTTTGGAGATTTTAATACTCGTAGCATCAACAGGCTTTCCTCATCCAAATGCATAAACCAAAAGTAGACAACGCTTATAAGTTAGTCGTCGATGTTGTTCGTTCTCGGAGTAATTTACATCGGATTCTAGTGCTGATTTCTTCTCGCATCGAGAAACTCTGCCTTTCATTGTAAAAAAGCCAACGGGATGGGTTGATCTTCCTGCCTCATTTCGTCGGTTAGATTATTATTTTCAGTTTTCGGATGCAAACGTTTTCACTGAAACAATTCTTATTTTTATGCACGCATTTATTCCCCATTTCCACATTAAATTCTCGTCTGTCATCTTAGTCTTGGTTCTCGAAGAAACGTGGCAAGACTACAAGAAAAGAACCGGGTACATCGAAATTTCCATCTTCCTTTTCTATTTATACTAAGGTCAAAACAGCTTCAAGAAAACCATCGGTATATCCAAAACTGAATTTTGGAAGGATTAAAAATAGGAAACTTTTATCGTAAAGAAACGTTATTTCTTGATGACACTAATGGCCGTAACTTTTTTGAGACCATGACCATGCTTCCACCTCTTTTGCATTTCGATAGTTTAATTGCATCGTTATCCACAGAAAGGGCCAATCTGCTGGCCGCTTAATTTTCTTTTAATTCTTACGAATTGGAGGAAAATGACCTCCCTACTCAAAACGTAATCTATTGAATGCTCCTTTGGTTCTTCGTCAGAAAGACATCAAAAATATTGTGTAACGTCTTTTGTTCCTGATGGCATTTATTCACTTGTACTCAAGGCTTGTATCCCATACTTTGCATTGAATCCTCTCAACTATTAAACGATTTCCACTGGATTTCCGGCAGTATAGATGAACAGGCGACATGTTGCTCACCTTTGGACATCGAAACGTTTGTTGAATCTCAAGTTATTGTTTTTGATATTTCTAAAGGATTCGATCAGATTTGGCAAAAATGCCTTTTAAGTAAGTTTCCACGATGCAGTTTGTTTTCTGCCTTCTGCGACTCAGTCGACAGCTTACTCTCACGTTAGATGCATGTTACATGAGATGGTGGATCATCATCCCCTCTTCCAACTTCGTAAAAGTAATGTTGTTGTTACTCAAGGTTTTGCTCTTTCACCTCTTCTTTTCCTGCTATAATATCATTGAAATCAGCAGATGACTTTAAATCCAATAAACAGTTTTGCTGATGGCATATCAGTACCTTCCTCTTTTTCATTTGACTTGCCTTGCGCTACACAGTTTATTAAAACTTCTAGAGTATTCCATAATTCTAGAGCTTCCATAATCTTAAATTATTCTTGAATAGGGGCGAATTCTCCATGCTTGCTGCGCAAGCTCATTAATTGAGAAAGAAGTACTATTTATTTGTTAATAAATGCATGCATTTATAAGCATTCCATTTAGGCTTTTATTTTTGTAGACAGAAAACGTCTTAAGCTTGTGCGGCAATAATTGAGCTTTGCGTTGTGTATCGAAGACCGATGCTTGCTCGTCTAGTCAAAGATACCTTGGCTGCTAGGAGCTTCTAGGTCCTCGCAACAGCACTGTGAGTTCATGCGCGCGCATAGCCATTTTCGCTCCCTTCACGTCGTCTTAAACACAGGCCATACGCAGTCAAAGTAGCTCTAGCCAGTGATTTTCTCAAGTTAATTTTCCCAAGCAACACGCACAAGTGTGCGTGTTGCTTGGGAAAATGAAGTTACAACCAACTTTTTATGACGATGTTATTGACCAGTTCATAATGAAGAACCGTAAGGTAGAATTTGTATTCAAGTAGCTAAATTGAAAAAGATAAAATATCATTTGTAAAATAAATGTTGTATTTGTATGATTAAATGTACATAAATTTCTAAATATATAGTTTTAAATGGTCAGTAATTCATTATTCCGCTAATCAGACTTCAACTCCTCACCTCTCACTCCCTGAATGATAACAAGAGCAAGCGTGAATTTCAAGACCAGCATTCGCCCCTGTTCTTGAACTAGATTCTGGTTCTGTTTTACTTCTTATAAAAAAGGGAGAACGAAACTCTTTGTCACTTTTTACAACATCCAAATTCTCCAGACAGGATGTGATTTCTGTTCTTGGGATTATTCTAATCTCAAATCTCTCTTGAAGCAAACACGTTACAAATATTACTTCCTTAGTATCCAAATAATTAGATTTTCTCTTTCACACGAGGTGTTCGTTACCCTTATCTCTGAACAACCAACTGTGAACAAATCGCAAACCAATATTAATACTGTTCTTGCATTTTAGGAAATGCCCTGAAACACTTGAGTTGATACAGAAGAGAGCAATTAGGTTGATTAATGACCTATCTCTCTCTCTCTCTCTCTGTAATGCACTCCACCTTCTTTCTTACAAACATTCGATGCTTGCATTTTCTACAAATATTTCCATTGTCGCTGTTCATCAGAAATGGCATCGATAATCACCACACTCTTTTAAATCAGCTACAACAAAGCAGCTGTTCGATATCCTTTCGAAGTTCAACTCCAAATTCGAAGAACAAACTTTTGTTCATTTTTATCTATCCGTTCTACGACTGTCTTTGGGAACAGTCTTCCTTCCTGGGAACAAGTGATTAAACAAAGAATTATTTAAAATTCTTTGTTTAATCACTGTTTAAGAATTGATTAAAGAAAGAATTGTTAAATTGTTAAAAGAAAGAAGTGTTTAAGAATTGATTAAAGAAAGAATTGTTAACACTGGATTTCAGCATCTGTAGATGCTGAAATCCAGTGTTAACGATTTAGTTAACAAGTTCTTGAACTTGTTAACACGTGTTAACAAGTTCATTCTTTATTTTTTCACCTTTCTTTCCAACTATAGTGCTAGAGGTAATGCAACCTAAAGTACTAATGTACTCCAGTACGATTACCAATCTCTTTAGTTTATGAGAGAAACAGAAAATTGGATAAAATCATTAAGTGGTAACGTAGAAGGAGTAAATCTAAGGGAAAGTTGGTTGACTGAACAATTAATTAGGCAAATAAGATTTAAAGGCTTCACATAATCTAGAAAATGAAATCCCCCAAAATATAATGACTAAAGTAAATTAGCGATAGCAAACATGTGAATGGAATAAATAGAGAGTAACATGACCGATGCATTTTGCCGCTGACTGTAACAAGCAACCCAATTGAATGGACTAATGAAGAAATAAAACAAGCCTGAAATGAAAATATCCACAAAAACATAAACATATTTATTCTCCATTGATATTGAATATACTAAGCGACTATGAAAAAAAATCAACGACTTAAATGAAAGTTCATTGTTACCACCAGGAATACGGAAGAAGATGATCTTGGAACTTTTTCGAGCCACTTCAGACCTCCATTAAGTGGGGAAGTGTCGCACCGAGCGATGAAAGTCATCTACGTGAAGACATTCAAAAAACATCCATGCCTGTAATGGGATTCGAAGCCGTGATCAATTGGTTGGAAAAACCACGTGACTAACTTCACTCGTCCAACCACACCGCAGATGAAATGAATGGAAGGGAAGACTGAATGACACAGATAAGATTATATATTTTCAAAGACAAAACGAATAAGTATTTCCAAAACAATCATCGTAATTTCTGAAAATGAATAAGAAATATATATTTTTTTTAAATATTTAAAACATTCATCGAACTGTAACACCTTTACCTTAATTCTTAGCTGAACTGCAACATCCATATTCTCTAACTGCAAATTCTTAGTTAAAAAAAGAGTAGAATATTGAAATCTTCATACGAAGAGCCTAAGTAGAGAATTACAAGCGATATTTTGATCCACAAAAAGTGAATGAACATTAAAATAAACGCCAAAAGCGAAAAATATCTTTAAAATCTCAAAACCAAGGATTTCAATATGTCTTAGGGAAGGGAGAAGGGTCGGAAATTTTCTATTAAAGACATTCGCCTTTCTGTTAAACCAAAGTGTTACAAAATCCTAAATATTCAAAGAAAACAAAATTTCTAAAACATATAATTATAGAATTACAAACATTTTGGATAAATGAAACGATGATTTAAAACCTAACGTACAAAGTATGACGTACAAATATCAATAACATATAAAATCACACGCACACGTACATTTTACCGTACTAACAGAATAAAAAGCAGCCCCAGAAAAAAATTAAAGAGATCAAAAGTTGCAAAAAACTCATTTGATCCTAAAAGCCTGCCAAATAAATAAGAAAAAATAGAATTCTTCAGATAAACGACGGTAGACCTAAACATGGGGAATGTTTAACAAGAAAAAATAACTTACCAAAGTATTCCGAAGAAAAAGAAATAAAATAAATAGCGAGACTATCTACAAACTTGTGCCGTAAACTCAATTTGAAGTCTTTTTCTTGTTCCTTGATTTCGATTGCAAGAAAACTCTTTCTTCATCTGTAGTTTTAAGCGAATAACAAAAAAGAACAAAACCGGATGGCTATAACACAAAACTTTAATCGGCAGACGAATGATCAATATCGCAAGAATTGGGGGGGGGGGGGGAGAATACACAGTGCTCGGTAAATCATGCAACATTATAGAACTGTTTTGTCCCTTGCTGGATAAATAAAACTTTTTTTGAATTAACAAAGTTTCCCATTGTAAAAAAAATTCATGCTAATTAAATGTTAAACTTTTGTCATACGTGATATGATTGTTAAGTTGATTACTTCTTTAATTGTTAGTAATTGTTTAATTGTTTATTGAAACGGTTTCGTCTAACAATGAAATGTATTTGTATTATTAAATAATCATAGAATATTTACAGTGTTTCAAAAGCATTTCGTAAACGTGACTAATAATTTAATGAATTTGATATTATTGCGAATGATATTTCAATTAAATATTTTTATATATCTAGACCACATGCGAGCTTTGTAAGTTTAACCAAATCTGCTGATTCAAACATCGTTGGGTATAATCTGGAATTACTTCAACTTCATACGATGGATCGTAAGAGCAGTAATGGAGATTTAATTGATGCAAACGATCCTATTCCTCTCATTTTAATAGTAATTTTCAGTTCAAAATAACGGAGTGATACATCAATGTTCGCATATAATTCGCTAGAATAGCACTCTATCAAGATAATGGTAAATCTATGAAAACTGAGCTCAATATTTAAATTTATCCCGGTTAACGTACTCGGATTGACCATAAAAATGATTTTTATTTTATTTCGTATTAGTGATTCGTCAGTTCATGACAGGTTTCGGATATTAAAATTTCATAAACTCGGATACGTTGAGAGAGAGAGAGACTGCAGATAAAAATCTGCAGTAATCTAGCTTGTACAGGTTCCACCTACTTAGAAGCAACATTAATCACTGGGACTTAATGTGCCCAGATCTGCTGTAGGATATGTAGTGTAACTAAGTATCTAACAGGCGATGATATTAAGGCCTTGAACGGGATATTGATCTTAATTTTCTTCTTTTTAGGACTCTTTAATAGTTTTTATCTTACATGGTAATTATTTTTATGGAACTAAATTATTTAAGAAAAATTAAGAAATTAAATTTATACTATGTCAGTTAGAATCAGAATAAATACGCAATATTGACGCCTTATAAATGTATATTTATAAGACGTTATTAGTATATATTACTAAGTATTATTAGTAGTATGTTGTGCAATATAAAAATATTTGTACATGAAAACTTGGTATATAAATCATGCCGCTATTACTACTATTAGGTTTACCCCTAAGAGATTTACGGAACAAATTCACGAATTACATCAATTTCTAACTTACAGATTATGAGAGATTTGGTTTCTTTTGTAGGGGGGGGGGGACAGAGAACCGGAAGAAACAATCACAGATCTGAAGACCAACAGTTCCGAAAAAGAAAAAGAAAAAAAAAACTGAATAAGCTAATATGTCATATTCATGCATCAGTGGTTTTAACAGGCACTTTAGCGCCCACGGCCTTCCAAGTATCCTTGGATTTCCTAACCGTAATACGAGGGTTTATATCGACTATAAACCTCCAAGTATTCTTGTCTGTAAATTGTGTGTGTTATATTGGCCCGTTAGCCTATTCTGAGGGACAAAAAACCGACTTTCCGGGAGAAAAAAACCTGCTTCGATGAGACCGGCTAACTCACCTTTAGTCATAAGAGACCAGATAAAAGTTCCTCACGTCATGGACGGAAAACGAACCCAGGTCTTTCCGACCAAAGGGCTTCTTTTATACTGACTGAGCTACTGAGGCTCTTAATAAGCCATATATTATTTATTTATTTCCATGGAAATGTATCTCCTGAAGGCCGTCTACCTATGATTAGCTCCGTAGATGGGCTAAGGATTCCGTAATTTGGAAAATACATAAATGGATTATTTTCAAGCTACTTCAGACCTCTATTAAGTAGGGTTCATCTACCATCTAATGATACTCACAAACATCCATTCCTGTGGTTGGATTCGAATCTACAGCTTGGTGGTCGGAGAGCAAGTATGCTATTCGTTCTGAAAAATATCAGATTTACCATCGTACATATAGATTGGCAAGGATATATTCCTATTCACAGTGTCACTCTTTTCCTCTCCTTCATTGGTCCTTTCATCTTTTATTTACTTATTTTTAACAATTTTTCTTAATTTTAATTCTTATTGAGCAAGATTTATAGTCGATATAAATCTTATTTATATCGACTATCCAAAGGTAGTCGATATAAATGGTGCTGCTGTAATTGCATTGGTTTACATTAATAATCATGCCCGATGACACGAATAAGCATACATTTCGACTGTGTTCGCTTTATGACATTTCATGTGGTTGTGCGGTAACAAATACCATTTATGTCATCGCTCCTCAAATAGCTCAATTAAATGTATGGGGCCAATCTCGATCCTCACATCCTAAAGCATCTGAGCGAATACACTCCAGATGACACAATCGGTATCGAGGATAATGGGCGAGTAACGTGATAGCGCAAGATAGTTTATATGCTGCAGCTGACGGACTAACTTCGCCCGCTCACGTAAAGACAGCGGAGGTAACTTTATTAAGGTCATTTATCGGAGAGCGGGAATAAACAAGTTAGTGATGAGATTCATGCCGTAAAGTAGCCTTTGTTGCGCCAGACGATCCGAGAAGGTATTTTAAATAAGGATTTAAATGAAAGTGGGAGGGGGGGGAGTGAACGAATATTACATGTTTAACAAAGAATTCGCTGCAAGGATTGCAAGAAATGAAGTTGCGTGTACACGTCATAACAAGATTAGTACTAATGATAAAAGTAATAAATCTGCGGTAAAAAGGTGCGTGAACTGCAGCTCTAAGGCATCGAAATTTGGCTGCACGCACAAATCCAAGTACTTTTGGAGCGAAGGACATCAATAAAGGTGGCGCAGTTGTTAACAATGCTTGCAATTTTCCATTGTTGCATATTTCGCTTTTAAAAAATAAATAATATATGAATAGAAATTAAGATTAATATTTAGAAAAATAAACACGGTTTTGAAATTTATTTTTAATAGATAGGGATAAATATTAAATGCCCTTAGCCTACGTATTAGGTGTGATATTTCGATTCGGTTGTACGCGATAAGAAATGACCAGTTAAATAAATAAAACGAAAACTTTATTATGCATCGGAAATGCAATTAAAGAAAGCCCTCTTTACTTACAGCAAAAATTATAGTTCATATGTCTTACGGAAATAAAGTTGTCGCAAGACCAACGTTTCATATGCTCACTCAGTTGTAATATGACAACTGAGTAATATGACGTATCTTAAGTTTCCGAGAAGGAAAAAAAAGCTTAGATGTTTCGACATCCTGCGTTTCGATTTTTTTTCCGTTAGTATGTCGCTAATCATAAAAATATAACCAGCAGATAATTCTTAATAATAAAATCGACGGTCTCTTTAGCAAACTTTTACGTACTTGTTTAATTAAAGAAAGATAATAAGGTTCCGGCATAAGGATATAAAGAACCTACAAAAGCATGCATTTCCGATACGAGCACACCGGAACTCCGTTTTATCTTGCTGAAAAATGTGATCTTAAACACGAAAGTCAAATTGCAAACAAAATTTGTAAATTAAATACAAATAACGAAATGTATCTAAGGTAACACCGATTATTTCACTTTCTAAGCATGACAGGCAGGAAGATTAAAAAAAAAAAAAAAAATGGCTACATTGTTGCCAATGTTTTTTTTTTTTTTTTACTTAAACAAACTGCGGCAAAAATTCTATCACAGTAAATGAGAAAAAAATTTATTTTTCGTAAAATTATGTTTGCAGCTATTTCAGATGCATTTTGAAGAAAGAAAAAAAAAACGTGCGTCTAGCCTGAGCAAACCAACTTCGCTCAAGCCCGAGAGATTTTTTTGGTCTGATATTTGTAGTCCTTATTGCAAAACGCTTCCAAATAATATTAATATTTCGCCTTCGTAACAGTTACTGCATTTGTTGTCACATGATCTCAGTTTTGGTTTTAATTGGACCGTTTTAAATGTCATAATTTGGCAAAGTAATTCGAAACAATACAAACGTGTGTGTTCAAAACGATACTAAATAGAAAGAGAAGTCAATTAAATAGCTCTGTTCAATGAATGACATCACAACAGTTCTATTGCGTCACATTTTTTTCGACTGCTTCCGGTAATATCCATACTTGTTTAATTTTTTTTAACTGGTAAGTAAATAAGGAACGTGTCGGAAATTGCAATTTTTGTTAAAAATATCTACTTTTTTTAAAAAAATAATTTTTGCTGTTAAAGATTTGATTGCGAAATTTTAAAGGAAGTCAAATGACATAGCAAACATGACGAATAGGGGTTGTTTAAATATTTTTAGATGATTCAATGGGGCAGATTGTCGCAAATATGAAGATTTAATTATTTTTATTTTGAAGTATTTTTGCTTTCAGTTTTGTCTTATATAAACATAAAAGAGGACGTCGTAAGATGTTCCTTCTTTTAAATGCTATTGGAACATTAAAGAAAGACATGATGGAATATTCTTAAATAAAAATTCTTATGACGAATCTCAAACCTTTATGAAATAATCACTTTATAGTGAATATTACATTTCTTTTGTGGCATTTTAATGTGATATTGCTGCCGTTTATTAATTCCACTATCTTCAGAAACACTAAGCGATTCTAAAAGGAATTCTAAGTAGAAGTAAAATAAAAGAAATACTTCATTATTAATAAAGGACTTAATTTATTTAAATTTATTTAAACGATTTGATTAACATTAAACGTTGATGACACTGGCCGTCAATAAAGTTAGTCCGGGTTATTAGACGGCAATTTCGTGCAGAATTTCAAACTGAAAATAAAATTCAAAGAAACCAGTTGATGAAAACGAACTTCGAAATAGTTGTCACCCTGATGAAACCCTAAATCAAAAGCCCTATAAATGGAGAATGTAGGGAGAGCCCTGTCTTTTCAAGGAACTTATGCCGAAGGTTTTATAATATGTTCCAAAAGTATCGTTTATCCAAAAAAAAGACAAAGATAAAATATGCTTTAATTAAGGCGCAGGAATACTTTGGGATTGCCAAAGGTACGTTCACACTTTTTCAAACTTTTAATTTTCTTTTGACATTTCATGGGAAACTAACCTCTAGAAAAGCTGGAGGGATATAGGCATCCATGGATGATTCCCCCTATGTAGTTTTACTTCTATAAAAGAGAACTGCATAATATTCGATCCTGAGAGAATCAGGGCACCACTGAGATGACCAGTGCATCAGACGCACGTTGTTATCCTCAAAGCAAGCCACCGTACACTTTGCTGTGAGAACAAGATGTTCCCACAATCATCTTGTTGGAACAAGCAGCACTCTTCATCACAGAATTCCATAAGTGCAGAAAGTGGAAGTACTTCTTTCTTCGGTGAAATCCAGTGGACCAATTTAATACCACGAAAAAACTCTATCATCACACTTCAACCACCACTTTAAAGGTGGGTGAGGCATTCTGCTTGCATGGTTTTGCAGGATGCTATCAAATTCAGATCTGAAAGTAGCCTCTCTGATGTGGTCCAATGAAAACAGAATGCAGCGTGATTCATCCTTCCTCAGTCTTCTCTTCTAGTCGTCGTCGTTTACAGTCCTGTTCTTCACCTAAGCACAGATGCAACTGTCACTGAGCAGAAAATTCTTACCACGCCCATAGGAATTCAGTGAGCGCAACGGCTGTTACCGTTCTTGTACTCACTCGTTCACGTTCTTAGATCTCTTGGCTGCTCCACAGTTTTTCTTTCCAGAATTCGTGGTCTTCGAAGTTCCATACTACTTTAGCATTTCCATTCATTTTTACGGCATATCGTACTTTTGCGCTGGGTAACTTAAACGTCTCAAAAATTCTCTTATGCTCAATACGAAATCCAGCAACTAATAACCCCTAGCGCCTATACTATGCATTTGCAAGAGGTTCGCCGTATTGCCCTTTAACCTGGAAAGATCTTGGATTTTAATTCGTCCATGACATGAGGAACCTTTATAAAATGTTTTCAACCGAATCTAAGAGTTATCCACAAGTATTTAACAGTGATTTACTCGCTTCAGAGCCTCATTTAATGGGCCATAATTACCACTCACTTAACCCAATCCAATCCATCCGAAAACTTGTTTATATCTGAAGTCGTTAAGCTCTGTTCTATAATTCAAACAACAGCTTTGAATTATAATGGCAGCTTGTTCTGTCGACCGAGTTGTTGACGCTTCTGTTCTGTCTTCCTCGATTACTTATTAAATCATCGGCTTACTGGCGTCTCATATGCACTGACCTCACAACATCTGGAAACTCTGAAATGTTTTAAATGTTTGTCTATTTGGCTGGAAAATAATATCGGAGATTTTTATATAATCTCTTTTAATAAATGAGCAATATTTACTGAATTTCTTTTAGAAAAGAAATTATTTACATTATACTAATTCTAAGAGAACATTTCTAAGAATTTCACTGTTAATAATACAAGATAATTTAGGAATAATTATTAGAGCTGACGCCGTCCATAGTTTGTAAAAAAACAGGAACTGATGTCAGCTGATGTGAAACTAAGAGGCGCAGAAGTCAAAAAAGTAAACACTTTGCATGGACTTTGCTCCCAGAGTCATCACAGTCATTTGGTATGTTAAACATGGCTTCGCTTTTGTATATTCAAGAGGCAAACATTAGATTCGCTTTCCTTTTAAAACCTTAGTGAATACGAAACTTTAATCATACTATTATGGTCCGAAACCTTTGTGGTTTATAAAAGAATGTTAGCACTGTATGATGGCGGGTAGATGTTTGGGTCAACGAATGTAATATCGAAATGCTGACGATATGGGATGACCGTTCAGGCTGTCCAACAACTTCAACAGTAGAAAATAAAAAACAATGTGGATGGAGTTGATACTTTCATACTGGCATGCAAAATATTTCTGTTATTTCATGCTGCCAACGTGCTCAACACTAGATCATATATCATTATGCACTAAAAAGCAGTGAGTCGACTTCGATTTACGAAGAGATACACACTGCTGGCTGTGGGAGAAACAAATAAAGCTCTTTTCGGATATCATTAAATATCTCTTATATCACTGAAACTATTTGTGGATGAGAAATGGTTCGGAAGCTTAAGATCCCAACTGTATTGTGTAGTAAAGACAACGTATGATGCGACTAGTTGGATATTTACTCTATAAAGCACTGATACTAGTTGCTGTAGATAGTAAATCTTCGACTAGTCGCACAACAATCTGGTGAGAACATCTGTCCTATTGAGGTATTTGACTAGTTTCTTCTACTGCATGCATAAATCCTTAGGTGTTTTTTTTAACACAGTCCGAGTTAACACTAATTCGATTTAGCCATCGTTTATCATTTCATTCTGATTTTGAAATTTAACGCTAGCGGACTTGGTTCAGTTCCAACGTGATGTACGCTAATAGTGTTTCCTCAGAAAGAATCTGCGCATCAGAACCGCGCAACAGCATTGGAGTGTTAGAATGGTGACATCTGTAAATTTACAGCCTCCGTTTGATTCTTCAAACTTTTGTATTCCGATTATTGCTGTTTTTATTTATAAACAGAAACATGTTGAAAATAAAATATAAATAAATATGGAAAAATCACGAAAGGAAAAATCATCCATTAGACATCCATGTAATTGCTAGCTGAAAACTGTTGGATGAACATTTAAAACTAGAAAAACAGAAATGTAATCTGAGTAATTCAGCAATCTCTATCGCTGTTCTATAAACGATGGTAATTTTTTTTAGCGCAATATGCTTTGAAAACAGTTCACTGGAAGCGAACGCTGAGGGAAACCTTACCGAAGGCGAACGTTTATTTTTCATATCAGGGGATGCAGTATATACCAGAGATGTACAAAATTTACAGAAACAAACTTGATAGTGATTTCTAAATGTAACTAGGGAATACTCAATGTAAAATAAATACAGAATAAAATGGCTTCATTATTCGTTCAGTTGCTACAGGCTGCCAATTGCCCACGGATGTTTAAGGCCTATCTTAGACACGCGTACGAATTCATGAATCTATCAGAATGTTTAAAAATATAAAAAATGGTTCTTCAACTGTTAGAAAGCTAATAATTTATTAAATACATGTTTTGGAAACAGTGAATTTTAAATTAAATTTATTATAGCTATCAGCATTTGGCAAATTCATTGCGACCTCATATGACTAAAGAAATGTTTAATGTACAAGGAAATCGTGGTTTTCTAGATTTAAATTGGTAACTAATATCCTTGATTTAGAGTCTAGAATTCAGTTCTAAATTCTGTATTCGAATATTGTAAAGCTTGTATGACATCTCAGAGCATTCTACGCGATTCCATAAAACAGACCAATCAAAATAAAGTGACCTCTAACTTAAACATCTGAATTGTTAATTGGCTAAACGCTTTATCCTCGCTTACACAATTATTTAGATTACACGAGAGTAGGAGTCAAGGATGCTTAGAAAAGCTACCCCTACGCATTAGATAAAAGTAGGTCATAGGCCTGACTCGAGTTTCAGATCGTATGTTGTACATGATTATTGTAATCCTACTAGTACGACTACGAGGACACTCCCTTCGCTCTTTCACCACACCTGCTGTCTGAAAGCAACCTCTCATTAGATTACCAAATTGGATTTTTAAATACAAGGAACACGTCCATCTTTTAAATCAATGTTAAAATTAACGTTGATTTAAAAAATGGTTAAAATTAATCTAACCTGGCTAATGTAAGCATAGCGGCTTACAGACATCAGCTTTACGAGTTTTAATGACCACGTTTCATTTTTTTTTCTAACTCGGTATTCCAAAATTAAGCGTAACCTGATAAAGAGACAATCAGAACTCCTTCACTCTATTGATTAATGACAAGTCAAATAAAGGAAGGAACTTCTCGTAGACACTAGTGTGCCTCTTTAGGGCCATATTTAATTACACCATAATGAATGAAAAACATAAATGATGAGGTAACCTAGCCACACATTTATTTTCCATTTACAACCTTGACACTACTTTTGTGGAAAGTATTAATGGTATGAAATATTACCTCGATGCTAAATTTATCACAGATTTTTAATTTTAGATGAACATCGTTTAAAATTGGGATTAATCTTTAGAGCACACGTACGTAGCACAAATATTCGATGAATGAAAAAAAGGACCTTATAAATTCAAATAAATTCCTTAATGGCGTTTTTAAGAAAAACGTAAGTCATATGCATTTCTTATAAAACTGGAACATTGATTCATTCGACATGAAAAGTGTTACATTCCGATAGAAATGATATTTCAATGCACACGAGATGCTGACAGTGAAGCATCGTTATATGCCACTCTCCTCATTCAAGCGCTTATCTTGATATCTGAAGCAATTTTGACATTGGATAACCTTCTATTCATCGGTGGAGCGTAATTTACCTTTCCCGGTATTGATTTTTATGCCGCCAGCATAACTCTCTGAAAATAGTATTTCCATCATCAGTGTTTCCCAGATCCCTAACATATTTTTAAAATAAATCTGAAGCACGTTTCAGGATCACTATATTTAAATTTGGTTATTTTAGAATATCAAAAAAAAAATAAAATAAAATAAACCAGATAAGGTATATTAGGATATCGATCTCAGATCAAGTCATTAATATGGGATAAAACGATGCGAAATATTTCCTTAAAAAATTCATTTTATTATTTTTTTTGTTGCCTTTTATTAATAGAGAGGTTATTTTATGAAAAAATGTCATTTTAAAGTCTAGAAACTGCTCAATTTTAAATTTAAATATCCTTTAGAAATTAGTTTGAATCCAGTTGGATTAATTCAAATGAAATACTCAAAATTTTAGAATTCTTAACAAGTCTATTAATTAACGTAAGAAGTGTTGATTATGTTAATTATATAATTAGAAGATTCATTGATTATATTGGTGATCCCGAGTTAATTCTGCTCCCCTCTCTCGAAAGGGGAACACACACACATATGGAAATTACACGAGCAACACTCAAATCGCACATTCCCTGTAAAACTACTTCCTCTGTACGCAGCTATGTTATGCACCAACTATGCAAAACTATCCAATAAAATCAGAGAATTATATCATTCGAATATTTTATTACATTAAAAAAAAAAAGAACAAGATAAATAAAATGTTTAAAATTTTTTAAATATTACATCTCAATCTAAATAATTTTCGCGATATAATTATTCATTTTTTGAATTTTTAAAAATTTTTTTGATTTGGCTAATATTATAATTAACACCATTACCTATAATTAATAAGTTAAATTTATGGTTTAGTTTTTTAGTATATTTTTAATTTCGAATGAGGACTCGAAAACCGAGGAGTATGTGAATATAGTCCTTTTTAGGACTTCCAGGGTAACAAATGGCAATGCTGTAGCCAATGAAGTTTGAACTGAGGCTCGGCTATTGTCGTTACCCTCTTGCCATGATCAGAGCTTTAATAGCTCAATAACGCCTTATCCCTGCACTGTCCTCTACAGATAACGGGGAAGATGAAAAGCATTCTTGCTTCGCCCTTTTAAGCCAGTCCTTATAAAGATTTTTAATTTTTATTTCTATAAATAATACGTTTAAGCATAAATATAATAAAATATTAATACTTCTAATTTCTACAAGTAAATATAATTAAAAAGTTATATTAATATGTTTTAGTTTATTTTTAATGCACGCCATCTAAATGCTATTGAAATTCTGTTAAAGCTTTAACAGCACCAAGTTTTAGGCTATTAAATATTTTTAGATCACACTGATTCCTTATCCAAGTAACTTCATTTTCGTGTGAAACTACTTGATATGTACAGCAGACTTAAATAGCACGTATATGTTCCTTGTTATCAAATAAAGACATTTTAGTTAAGAATAAAAATGATATTTCATATCAGGAAACATTTTCGTACAAGATGATTATAAGCCATTTGAAAGATAATATAACGTTCAGGAAAGCAACGATATGTCAGCTGTCTACACTAACTTAGTTTGCCATAATTCAAGTACCTTTTCCTGTTCATATATCAGCTACCGCTAACATGTTCTAAATATCTTTTTCAGCGTGCTGCAGAAACACGCCCATCGTCAAAAATTACATACAGTACCTGTAAGCTTCGGATTAGTACTAACTTTTAGGCACGAAATCTTCTTTTAACAGCAGAATTTTCTTGTATTTCTGCCAAGCCAGATATCAAATTTTGCTAAGAAATAATGCTAATGGCTACGTATACTAAATGAGTGACATGGATAGATGGAAAATACATTAGTTTAAATAAAAATGAAATATTCATTTTTATTGAATTTATTACTTTGTTAAATAAGAATTATTTAATATTCAAGGACAGGTTCTGAATAGCTTTTGGGAAACGATGCATAACAAATAGTGCATGTACGTGTGGCATTTGTGTGTGAAGGCTCGTACTCATACAGCTGCATTAACGTGCTTGCCTCACCATACAAACATCAAGGACACACCCCTAAAATGGCGAGCCATTGTGTAGTTTTACGTGTTTTGAATACGATGTGTGTGTGTGTAAAAGTAAGATGATATATATATGAATATATAAGAATTTGTTTACTGCACGCTAAGGTCCTTGCACGCTTCTTAAAGTGAATAGTAGTAAATAGAACATTTATTAGAAAATGAACAATAAAAAAAGATAAATAAACACAAGAAATACTGTATCCAGAATAATTTCAATTTAATATTTGAATAATACGACATTTTAACTTTGAGCATAAGGATAATTTATTGCGTTTGGTTTGCCGCAAATAATATAATCAAACAATGACCGTGGTACGTTAATTTAATGCTTAAGTAATAACGTCCCCAATGGTCATTTTTATATTATGAATAAAATAAAATAGAATAAATAAATAAAATATTTTCTAAACTTCTATGCTTGTAATGCATTTAGTGATTAAGCACGCTTACACAAGTCAAGTCAGAAATATTCATAAAGGCAAGATTGAATTGTTAAAAATCCCACTTCTACATCATTTTGCACAATCCGAGAAATGCTTTCGCCAAATTACTTTAAAAATCTTAACAGAAAAACTCTCTGTTAAGCAACAATTTCTACTAAACTGAGCATATCTTCAATTTTGTTTTAATTCGATGGCTTATAAACTTGTATTTGCATATCAATGAAATGATACAAGATTGACTTAGAATCTAAACGTTAATCATCCTCATCTTATACCCATCTTACTTCTGGAAAAACAGTAATAGATTTAGACTAAAAATTTATGCCTCGGAAAGACTTGACTTAAATCCAAAGTCTGTAAAAGAAAAGGAAACGAAAGGCAGACTTTATCTAAGTTCTGACAAAGATTACATATTGACTATTTCTAAATTATTTAAAGAAAATGAACAGACAAACTAGCCAAAGAATACACGGAGTTTACAAAGCATGGGGTATATAAAGGATAGTGGTATGTAATACAAGATTTAATATCTAACCATAATATATTATATAAGTAAAGGTTAGTAAGTAGAACGATTATTTGCAATTTAAAACCAACTAGTAGTTGGAACTCAAGTTAAAGACTGCTTAGAGTCGACTGAGCTCCTTTACTCTGTACCAGACAGTTTCCATGCTCTGAAAATGACAAATGGAAAATAAACAGTAAAGTCTGCAAAAGATTATTCCAATCGAAAACATCTTTGTATCTAACCAATTCTCCTTACGACTACTCACTTGGCCAGTCAATAATCTGATTATGTATATTAGTGACAGGATTATCTTGTCATTCAGCTGAGATTATAGTTATGTAATAATACATCCTCTGCGATCTCACTTACAAACAAAGCCATATACGTGTAACATTCCTCACGTCACTTAGTTTTATTTTAGTCCTAATATGTGCGAATATGAGAAATATTAACACAGAGATCGGCTAAATAATAATAATATACTTATTACATACATACGATTATTGTTATTTCCAAAGCTTTCTTTTTGAAAATCTTTTTCTTCCACTTTAAGGAACAAGCAAAATTCCAATAGAATATTTCTTTATGTATTAACTCAAAAAAAAAACACATCAAGGATGTACGTAATTGTATACTGGGCAGAGGCATGTGTATACTGGCCTCTGTATATTGATCAATCTATTGATCAATAGACTTAGCGAATAACGGAGAAATCAGATGTCATTCTGAAAATATTTGTAGATAACCCACGGAGAAGAAGAAGAAGAAAATAATCTGTATAAAAGTAAATGTTAGGACATATTACTGTTAGGATAATCCCATTGCGAGAAAAGTACTGAATGGGTATGAGTTCGGTTAACTCGCCTTCAGTTCTCATAAATGTTCCTAGAGTTCTTAAAGAGATTCGAACCGGAATCTTTACAATTCAAATGGCGATAGGTTGTTCTTTCGACCTCGCTATAGAAGTGCTACGACTCTTAGAATGATTTCAAGGTTTTGATAATGTTTATCTAATGAACAAAGTATTTGTTAATGAGCCCATATAGTTTTTATTATGTTATTATATTATATTTTATAATAACAATAATAATAATAGTTATTATTATAATTGCACATTCAGTACTGTTTGGAATGGCAAAGAAGAGTACACATTACTTTAATTTCAATAATCATTTCTAGAAATTCGAATTATAAAATCAGAAATATCAATAAGTATGTTTTTTGTCAAAAATTCAGAGTCATCATAAGAATAGTAGAATTTCATCTAATCTTTCTTCATATCCACTAATGAATTGTTAAGAAACAATATTCATAGCATATCATAGAATATCATCTATATTTACGCAACATAGCCGGTTATCATTTCAGTTGAAAATTATTTTGCTGTGCACATACTTCATAATATTCTGCTAGTTGAGAAAAGATGCTTTTCGTCCTCTGTTTTAGTCAAATGAGGAAATATCATATAAAAGAACCATATATAACAAAGTGTCTTAAGTTTTGATCACAAAATTTCTCTCTCTCACACACACACAAGCACAATGCAAAATAAAATCTTCCAGAGCTAATCGTTTTCCTCATAAAGGTGCAATTAAAATAGCAGATGCGATCGATTTTATAACGTTCATTAATAAAATCCAATTGTTTTAAAAAAAAGTTCTATTATTCCTTTGGTACTCAACTTACTAAATATTTAACTGTCTTAACAAGAAGTACGACCCGTATATGATGCACTTGAAGTCCGCATGCAGCAAGAATCAGCGACGTCACTAGGATTTTTAGACCCCCCCACCAACAACAACAAGCATTCGATCGACCCTTGAAGACCTTGAGAATTTCTGTTGGACTCCATCTCCGAGACTTCGTTTGGCTCACATGAACTACTGGAGTTTCCCAAACTGCAGGGTTTTTCATGTTATGGACAAGATGCACAATACGCAAATGACTGTAAGCTGATGAACAAAAAAGCAAATTACAGGAAAATCTCATTTACATCCCCCCCCCAATATTTTGGAGAAATTACTTGAGAACAAATCAGCGGACTGCCCACTTTCTTTTGTTATTTTAGAGAATAACAAATTGAGCATTAAAATTACATTAGAATAACACGTCAAGCATTAAAATTATACTTAGAGCTATATTTAAATAGGACCTATACACGCATAAGACTTGCGATTAAGCAATAGGCAATAAACAAACAGCAGGGAGTGTAGTAGTTCTTCTTTTTAATAGAATGGATTGCATCATAATACTTTATGAGTGCATAAGGATGTGTTTATTTCCGATCATTCCAGATCCAGTGCATTCATATTGTATGTGTCATCCTGATACACATTTTTATTGCCATCACTATAATGATGGTCATCTGTGTTGCCCTTCCATTAAAGCAAGAAAAGACAACCAATTAGATGGTCGTTCCAAATCCCAACTGTGTGCTTCCTGCATGCATGTATGCATACACGACTTCCCTGTGGATTGCCTCACTTCGGCTTGTGGTAGACTTAACAGCCTGCATCTACTGTATCTTGTGGCAGAAGATTTGGCGTATCATCAAGGCCATCCTAACAACACACGGATCTAGAAAGCCTTGTTGTCAACTGACTAACGTGATAGCCCTTTATCGATCCACTGCGGGCTTGCCGTGTGCCACTTTACACGTTCATGGCAAACCCGTTTAAAATATTCGCTACAGCAAATAGTTCCCGGCAGTTAAGAAAAGGCGATATTTCACTATGTTATTAATTAGAAACGAGAGTAAAGAGCACCATTACGACATCGACCGTTGGGAAAAAAAAAAAAAAAAAAAACCTGTGGCAGAGTTACTAGAATGAAGAATTAATAAAGAATATTGCGTGACCTAGTAAACAAACGAAGATTGCGCCCTCTTACATGCACACCACAGCTTCATGAATGTGGGTTTATTTTCTGTCGTACCTTGGGAAAGCTTTGCCATGGATCTACCGAAAGACAAAGCTTTCTTTCTTTCTTTTTTTTCCCGCAAGAATAAAGATTACTATATATTATGCCAATGAAATTACGTGAAAAAATTCACCGCGGTAACCAGTACTAGTAATTAACATTCCATCTAGAAGTTCACTAAACTTGTCCTTAATTTGACTTTAGTGAGGAGAGAATATTCAAAGGTTAGCAGGCATGTGATTGGATGTAGTGCCCATAGGGGGGGACGATAACTTTAAAACGGTCAATATTACATGAGAATACTTTCATACACATGCTTGGATCTCACCACATAACACATGGGTTTCCATGAACGTCGTGTGAAAAGCTTCAGATAACAAGTCACGTAACAAATGACTGCCTATTATACCCTCGAATAGTTCTGTAGTGGCGCGAGCCTTACGCAGTCTTCCACGCATTAACTCATTGACAACGACTGTATGTATAGCACGTATTTTATCAACATTACATATTTTTACGATTCAGAAACAGGTGTCATCTTATTTATCATAAACCTGAATTAGGTTTTCATAATAAAAAATAAGGCTATAAATATAAAATTTTTATAAAACAATTTTTGGTGTCAAAGATTTATAGTGTTTTTAAATAATATCTTTAAAGTATGAAGATATTTATTAAAATAATTTAAATTATAATATACTGTATAAAAATGCATATAAAGATTTTAAATAATTTTTGTAAGTATATAGCCATATGTGAGAATTATGTAAATTTCGTATAAAATGACAAATAATTGAAAGAATAACCTAGCATTTAAGGGAAAGAACTTAGTGTGTGTGTGTGTGTGTGAGTGCTCTTATTAGCTTGTGTTTCTCTTTCATTCAGCAAACTGGAATAGACCTTTGTATTATGAGTTTGAATGAAAATAAGTGAATTCTATTTTAAAAAAATATCACCAGTGGAAGTACAAAATACATAAAATGGACTTACCTGTCTGTCGAAAGGATATACATCTTGAAAAAAAAAGCTGCGTGTCGCGGATCATCAATGTCATACGTCCGTCTCTACTGAAACAGTATTCACATTATTGTTGTGACCTGGATTACAGTTGGGCTTTTTCTGCTGGTTTTCGGTGGTCAGTAGTATACCCTCTTCCAGTTCCATGATGTCGGAGACAGATTCACTAAGTGAGTCCCTCTTCAATTTGGTACCAACTGTCCCTGGCAGGTAGGGACAGCTGGTCACGTGGTTGAAGTTCTGAGACTGCATCTCCTCCTGGTCCGTCTCACGATGATAGAAGTAGTTGAAGTTGGAAACTATCACGGGTACTGGAAGAGCGATGGTTAGCACGCCGGCAATGGCACACAGCGACCCCACTATCTTACCCCACACTCCCACGGGCCGCATGTCACCGTAGCCTACCGTTGTCATGGTCACCACAGCCCACCAGAAGGCGTCCGGGATGCTTTTGAAGTACGACCTTTCCGAGTCGGCCTCGGCATAATACACGGCACTGGAGAACAATATGACGCCAATAAACAAGAAGAATATGAGCAATCCTAACTCCCTCATGCTGGCTTTAAGAGTCCTGCCCAGGATCTGCAGTCCTTTGGAGTGCCTGGACAGCTTGAAGATCCGGAATACCCTGACAAGACGTATGACCCTAAGGATAGCGAGAGACATGGCTTGATTG
Source organism: Typopeltis vanoorti (assembly GCF_054136105.1). Taxonomy (NCBI): domain Eukaryota; kingdom Metazoa; phylum Arthropoda; class Arachnida; order Uropygi; family Thelyphonidae; genus Typopeltis; species Typopeltis vanoorti. The sequence goes on from NC_143573.1 coordinate 33,887,300, forward strand.
TTGCTGGCCCGCTCGTTCAGGGGAACCGGATTCTCCTCGGCTTTGGCTTCGGCCACCACTGTGGCCAAGGTAATGAAGTACGGAATGATGGCTACAAGATCTATGCTGTTCATCACATCTTTGAAGAACGCCAACTTGTTGGGACAGGCAAGGAACCGCACTAGAAGCTCGAAAGTAAACCAAACAATACAACCGGTCTCGATGACAAAGAAAGGGTCGGTGGTTTTGGGCACTTCATCTTCGACCACGCGAGTCATATTGTTGGTGGTGTTGAACAGCTTGTAGTGTTTGAACTCTGGCAGAGTCTCGAGGCAAAAAATGAAAATGGAGAGGAGGATGACAACGACGGAAATGATGGCAATAACCCGTGCCGCTTGGGAACTTTCTGGATACTCGAACAACAACCATAACTTTTTTTGCATCTCTTGCTTAGGCAGAGGCCTCTCTTCTTCCTTGATGAATCCCTCGTCTTCCCGGAATTTGTTGAAGGCCATTTCACCAAGTTCGTAGAACTTAATCTCCTCGGCGAACACATCCAGCGGAACATTGACGGGCCGTCGTAATCGTCCTCCACTTTGGTAATAGTAGAGGATGGCATCGAAGCTGGGGCGGTTCCGGTCGAAGAAGTACTCGTTCCGGAGTGGGTCGAAGTAGCGGATGCGACGGGTCGGATCTCCCAGCAGAGTGTCAGGAAACTGGTTGAGCGTCCGCAGCTGCGTTTCGAACCGGAGTCCGCTGACGTTGATGACCACCCTTTCGCAGAAGTCGTGGTCGTGTGGGATGGGCTCGAAGTGTCCCGCTGAGGGAGAGGACAGAGCGTTGGACGGGATCTGCGGTCCGTTGCCCTCCGTCCCGCCGGCCTCCTCGCTGCTCAGCTTAGGCAGCGACCTGGAGGAGGGGACAAAAGAGACGCTGGTGACATGAGTGTCACCTTGTTGGTTTATTAAATTAAGCGCGTGCTTGCTGTCGCCACCGCTGCCCAGCAGGCTGCCGTTCCCCGCTTGCGCCGCCTCCATCTTAGGTCCTCCAAGAAAAGGGGAGGAGGGTCGCCTAAAATTTTTGACCGCAGGCACAGAAGAGATCTCCACATGGCGCGGCCGCAGCACGGGGGTAACCCCCCACTTTTCGACAAACTGTAACCTGGAAATTTTGAAAAGAATTTGGGAGCCAGCTCGGAGGACGGCGGTCAGCTTTGCATGGAACGGAGCAGCCGAGAGGCTTAACTCTTTTAGCGAGCGTACAGTAGAGCGCGCAGACACCGGCTGCTGCTAACTAGCAGGCCGCCGAATGGCCCGGATGCGCGTAGCGGTAGTGGTGTGTAGCGGTACACGCATGCCGCCGGCACCACCAGCGTGCCGCGCTGTCACTGATACTAGTCTTTAGTCGCCACTGCTGCGCTACTCCGAAGGAGCAAACTGCCAGTGGATGGCGGCGCTGCAGTCGAATCCCTCAAGATGACGTCAGAACTCTGGCCATTCTGAGAACGAGTAGAAACAAAATCTAAGGCCGCTTTTTTAATTTTTCCGTAAACCATATGGAGAGGGATTTCCTATGAACTCACGTGCTATCGATGGTCCCTAATGGAAAGCAAGCATCGAAGATTGTTTCTTTTGAACGAGACTTGATGTTTTGACTAATGGTGCCGGCGGATCACCGCTAACTATCGCGCTGTCACACCAAACAGTCGGCATATATTTCTGCACGCGCACCAAGAAGAGAGCATAAAAAACTAAACCAGTCATCCTATTTTCCCTCCCTCTCCCCCCTCCTCGTTTAATAATAAGTGTTCATATAGGTTGCGCACCCGAATTCATGGACTGAGAGAATTGATCAAAACGTCATCCCTTGTTCGCAGTAAGAAGGAATTACTTTTGTTGATAATTTACTTCTCACCATTATTCTTATCAAAGATATGGCGTACAGTTAGTATGGCGAGATCATATCGATCGCTACGCCCTACTAGTTCGTGCCACGGCTTCTGGACGACTTTGTTGTTGTTTCTCTCTCTCTCTCTCTTTCACAGACACACACACACACATACACATGCGCGCACCAACAATTTTTGGGGTGCAACTCCTTTGCTCTCGAGTGCGCTAAGTGGAGCTCTGTCAAACGCATACGTCTACACTAAAGTTGGCATCCATTCCCGGGTTGACCGGGCAAAACGGCCGATGTTTAAGGCGGGGCACATACTGCATATACAATTGTGTCTAGGCATCCATCCTATCCTGTCTATATCTAAGAAAATGTGCGTCACATACAATTCCTCTTCTTACTATATCTATCATAAAAATAAATAAATGTTAAAACCGTTTTTAATATTCCAGCGTAGTATACTCTGAATGGATTGAAAATATTTGAAAACTGAAGCATCTTTGAGGAATTAGAGCCAAGTCTTATTTGGAGAAATAAACATGCTCCTGGAGAGATTTTAGATCCTTTTTGTTGGAGGATTACGCCTAATTGAGCGAAGGTAAAATCATGTTTTGCACCTCTGTTCTGTTAAAGAAAGATATTTACTTTCTATAGATAAGATGATCAAAGTTTGTACCCTCTTTAATTATTGGTCAAGATGCCTCATTCTGAATCCTTTTTTGCTTATCGATTTACACCTATGGTTTACGAATTTAGAGAAATATTTCATCCTTCGCATTTGCTTTTTTTTTCTTCCCTTCACTTTTTTATTCTTCTCCGACAAATCCATAATGTGCATTATGTTCTCACCACTGGATGTTTTAGATAAATTTAAACTTCCTAACCACAAAATAATTCTTATTTCTACGAAAGGAGGTCCAGTTTCATATAATCTCTTTACTATATTTAAGAAACACGCCCAAAATGGGTGATAAGTGATTATTTTCCTAAAAGAGAAGTAGTCACGACTTACATTTAGAAGAAAAGAGATCGCTCGATACCAGGAAGATGTCACCCAATAATTCGTGGAAGTTCAACCAGTGTTTGTTGTCCACACACACACACACACGAGAGAGAGAGAGAGAGAGAGAAGCGTGTCTTTCCTCACGCGAATGCAGTTTTCATTGCTCTTACCTAACCGTGTTTGTAAGATGGCCTATAAACAGCTGTGTGCTACTCGGCTTGTTCACCAAGTAACGTGATTCTCTAAGTGCAAACAGCTACTGGCGGTGGTGTTGGATATGCCAACACGAAAACTCATTCAGTTAAACCCTACGAATGGATGCCGTTAAAGGTGTTTCTTAAGGTCAAAACAGAGGCCATTTATCCTTCCAAGGTTAACCTACATACCGTACGTCTCCCAGCATTCAACAAATGCCTGAATGCGCGTATCATTTGTTTTCTCCCAAACTGTACCTCTTTATAAACATTATATGATTCTCCCGCTATGAATTTTGCGTGCAAAGCTGCAGAAATAGTATGCCAAATTGCATGTGTGTGCCACTGCAATAATCTACCTTTACTTAACACAGTAGAAATTAATTATTGTATGCTAATTCTAAGAATAATAAAAACATGAAGGTTGTAATACTGTACGTTCAGTAAAATGATAATTTATAACTGTTATGTGATACTTACCAGCAACCTATATTTTTTATACACTCAGTGGCTACTTTATTAGGAGCAGCCCCCCCAGAATATCAACTGCTCTTACACTGTTCCATCGCTCTAGTTACAACATCATATAAAACACTACAGTACAAACATGAGCAATATTGAAGTAAAAGCGGCCCTGGTTGGATATTCATCACTTTAATGGTTTGCCCATGAGCAACAAAACAATCTAAAAACAACGGTGTAATCGAAAAATAATTGATATCAGCTTCTGAAGTCACAGGCCTTATAGCTTACAATGTGTAAAGTGATTCTCAGAACCTGAGCGATTTTTATGCGCTTCATAAGTCCACTCAGTAATCTGATCTCTCTCTCTCTCTCTCTCTCTCTCTCTCTGAGCACGCCTGTAATAACGTAGAACATTTATTTCCGCATTTGGAATCAACAGGTTTTCTACTTTTTTTAATTATAATTTTTATGCGAGTCTTATCTTAAGAAAGGTTGAAAACCTGTAGCAGCACATTAATATTACCACAGGCGAATTAAGATTTATATAATTGGGAAATCTCATCGTAGTTCTGTCACCCGGAGAGATAAAATTCATTTAAAGAAGTCTTATACGATATTAGCCTCCAAATAAAGTAGCCACTTGTTATTACAAATAAGTACTGTTAATTGAAAATTTTTGCTGAGACATTATTGATAAGAGCTAAATATCTTGAGATAATATTACAGATTATTTGAATTACGGAATTATCTTATATTTATTATACTGATAGAATAAGACAATTGATTTAACCAAGAAATTTTGCACATGAAATACATAAAATTTCATAGCACAAAACTGCTCACACGTTTAAGCAAAACCACTTCTAAGATTTGCAGAGTTTGTATTAAACAATGTGTACGTGTACCAGACGAACGAATAAAACGATTCAAGTAGGTTGTACAGAAGTACTATTTTGAACAAAACAGATCGATGTGCATGAAAAAATTATTCAATTCGAAACTTTGGAAATACTTTTCATGATACGGAAAAGTATTCTTTTACCAAGATCGTCAGATTCAAACTGTATATCTGCAGTTAAATATTTGCCGGTTGTAAACTGTAATGGCTATTTTCCATATTTAAATCTCCTGTGGAAATAGCTACCGTTCTAGAATTTTGCGGTATACGAAAAAGAACAGAAACAGATGGAATTCCAAAAAATAATGAAACAGATATTCAGAAAGTGATGGCTTTCGTATGATGATATTTTCATTCCGAAAGCTAATTAAAACCTATAGACTAAACCTTTATGAGACGCGATTTTCAATTAAATTAAGCCTCAAAATACTGAAAATAGACAGAAGTGGTTTATGCCAAATATCCTTGAAATGATCATCCATCTTGTATCTTACATGCATTGATGCTTTGCAGATCTTTGCGCCGTTCTCTTAGAAACTACTGTATGACTGTGTTCGTTGAGAAATCTTCGTCTCTCTCTCTCTCTCTCTCTCTCTCTCTCTCTCTCTCTCTCTTCTTCTTCTTCTTCTTCTTCTTCTTCTTGTTCTTCTTCTTGTTCTTCTTCTTGTTCTTCTTCTTTCTCATATTCTCTTGGGCATTCCATTTCTTCTTCTGAAGTGTTCTATTTATCTCTCTCTCTCTCTCTCACATATTTCTTTTCTCTTTCTCTCGCTATTACATTATAACTAATTCATTTATTGCCTTTCCTACGAAAGATATCTTATTAATAGGAATTAGATGAGATGTTTTTAAAGATCCATGTTTACGTTTCTTTCACATATTTCTTCAAAAACAGATTCATATCATCTCTGGCATAAAAGGAAACTGTAGTACCAACATTGGTGTTCCCTTTTGGGAAAATATACAGGATGCGGAATCCATTAAGAATCATTCGCGAAGCCTCGAGGCGGAGCAGGCAGGGTGTGTAAAATCCTGTTCGCCACCGGCAGTGGATAAGAATTTCATCACCAACTTGTGTGATCTTTACAAAACTATTTCCAGGAGAGAAGTTCAGGAAATTTATTGGGACTGGGAAGAAAAATAAATAGAAAATATAAAAAATAGACTGAATGAAATAATATCATGCGTCACTCGTGTGTGTGTGTGTGTGTGTGTGTGTGCGTGTGTGTGTTATTTTCCCCATTAGAAGCCTAAACTGCAGGATTCTGATAATTCTGACTCTTCATCTGCGTTGAATGAAAATCATGCAACGCAAACTTCTTCAAAGACTTTCAAAGCCCCTAAGAAATGTTTTACTTTATTTATTAAACCGTATTTTAGTCTTCGTTTTAAGGAGAAAAATCATATGTGACGAAACAAAATCTTTAATTAAGTGAATTTTAATAAGAAATTTATAAATGTGTTTTTCATGTTTTTCACTCGAATCCCATCCATTAAAGGTTGTAAACCAAAAGTACAATTACTTGAGTACCATGTGGCGGTCAGTTGAAGATTAGATACTCCGGAAACTGCTCTAGAAATCAAACATGGAGTCCTTTCAAACCATTTTAGGTCTTACGCCAGTAATAAAAATCGCTTAAAGTATATTTTTAAATATTTTTATTCTTAATTTGTGATTTTTCTATTTTAGTGATTTAAAGGAAAAATTCACGAAATTAGTTTGTAACAATTAATATTGTAATACATTTATGAGTTTTCACATGTCGATAAGTGGCCAATGCTTTGTTTCTAGCGTTGATTTGAATCAGTTAGTTACAATAAATTAAAATCAAGTGCAAATCACACACACACACACACACACGAAAAGAGAGAAAGAGAGAGAGAGAGAGAGAGAGAGAGAGAGAGTGTGTGTGTGTGTGTGTGTGTGTGTGTGTGTGTGTGTGTGTGTGTGTGTGTGTGTGTGTGTGTGTGTGTGTGTGTGTGTGTGTGTGTGTGTGTGTGTGTGTGTGTGTGTGTGTGTACATAATACTACCGAGATGGGTGCTCTGTTTGATGTGCCATTAGTGTGAATGGACTCCATTACTCGAGACAAATAGAAATGCTCTTATGACCCTGTGGCTGACACGATGGAAATCAAAAATCATGCGAAGGTCTCGAGTTTATAACCTCTATATGACGTAAATGAAGCTGTTACAACGAAGTTCGCGTAAACTTTGCTACAGACCGAGGATTGTTGAGATACAAAATGTTCCGTGTGAGGTGCTCCTCTCTAAGCGCACGGGTTGATGATGCAATTGTTTCGCACGCCCATCACGAAGGGCAGCACATCGTCGCTCTACTCTTGTTGACCATAAAAGCCTTTCTACTTCTTATGTCGTACAATGCGTATAAAGTCGTAAGACGAAACAAATCTCTTCGTCGGATTTTGAATTGCCTGTAAATACGAGTGAGAAACGTAAAGTGGAATTATTAATGTCTTCAGTAGTTCGTGTAGCTGTTTCGGTTAACTCAGTAACTGTCAGGGATTTTCAATAAGTCGAAAGAATTTCGGTAAAAAAAAATTCGATGAAACAAATGCCTTAGATGCTTTCTTACACAGAAAAACGCGTTGTTTTAAAAGAACGCATGAAACGGTCTTGGTTTTGCAGATATTACTAGTATTAAATATTTCAAAAAAAGTAAAAATGTCTCTGTTATTCATTCTTTCTCAGTAACGGAAGTTAATGATTGCGATGGGTTCAACCGATAAGCATAAACACTTGCTCCATCTTTGCCGCAGTTACCACGATGCTGTGCTTCAACATACATGATGTTATTGAATGTTCTCGCCCACCCATCAAGCCACACAAATACAGATCTTGCTCAATGGAGTGTTCACAAGGACCCGGCTAATTAGTAGTGCTTTTATTCCCAAAATTCCTTTCGCGATAGTAAACAATCTAACGCCATTTAGCGAGTACAAGTAACATGGCAAACGTCAGTCTGTATCCAATCTCCTGACAGGTTCCTGTAACAAATCTACTGATCGGATGGCTTCACAAATAAATTCTTTTAATAAATTAGGAGTCCTTATTAGTAGTGAGTGTCAACGTGTTCCATGACATACCATCAACACGAAAACACTAATAGAACTAGAAGACCGAGGAATTATTTTTCTTGAGGACCGTACCTGTTCTTGAGGAGTTGATATTTTACTCAACTCCGGGATGCAGGTCAGTCTAAAGCTGAAAGAAAAATTGCTGCTGTAGTGGATATAAAATAGTTAGTATAAAAATAAAAGAAATTTCGTTTATCTGATTACCTGCCATTTTAGCATATACTGAATTGCAGTGTGTTATTTAAGGCTTAAAAATAAGGCCTAAGTATTGAGATTATCTTTATGCATGCAGCTCAAATTCTGAGTTATGATAATATTGTTGGAAAATCTGTATAAGGTTTAAGGGAATCTTCATATTGACGGCGTTAAATTAATGGATATATCATTTAGTTAAATAGTAATAATATTCTTTTGCCATCAAATATAATGAAATCAACTATTATTTGCTGAAATATTCTATAAACAAATATTCTCGAAAAAGTTATTTGTTTTGAATTAGCGTTTCAATTAAAATCTTAGTAATCAGAAAGGCTACGATAAAAACACTATTTAATAAATGAGATAGCAATGGTGTTCGGATTAGTGATAGGGTGAACAATCTACTTTATGACAGTTAGGAAAACGTTTTATTTCCAAACTGTAGCCATTTTAAAGTTATTATGTGTGCTATTAATTTTAAAATAATATTTTAAAGAAAAAATTAATAAAAGACTATATTATTCTTAAAAATATTATTTATGAAAGGTAAGTGAACCCTATTACTGTATTTGCATTGTGTATGTGTGTGTGTGTGTGTGCGCGTAAGAAAGAGAGAATCAATGAGATGGCTAATTAACAAGAAATAGATTAGTATAACTAAACATAACTAACCAAAGTAAAATTAAACTTTGCAAACAAAGTCTGCATTAGTATCAATAAAACATAGCTAACAATCTATTAATAATTTCAGTTTGATTTGCAAAATTGGATTTTTGCCGTATTACATGCACACCGTTGTACAACTTATGATCATAGGTTTTTATTAGCCCAAATCACTATAAGATTCGCAATATTTTCTTTTGATTCATTTATTTAGGGTTTTTTTTCTCATTTTAAGCATAAACACTCGAATTACAAATTCACAATCACAGCCAGTATTATAAAAAGTATTTATCGCACTAAAATCATGATTTTAGTACGATATCATTTTGCCTGTTATTTTGCAGAAAAAACATCCCGTGTCAGTAACCATACTGACTTACACCATATCTATATTTAAGGATCTCGTGATTTATCACTTGATGATCTAAATTTTGCTGTATTGCAGAATTAGCGTAATTACCAGTGCTGGTTGGTTATGACCGTCTCCTTGTCATTGCATATTCTACTCTTCTATTTCTTAATTTGTTTAATACTATATTTAAAAAAATAAATAAACCCTATAGTTATATATTGCAAATGATTCACATCGTTTAAAAATGTTGTACATTTAACACTATTTTCATACGCTTACTAATCTTCACCACTTTATTTTTATGCATGTCTTCATCTATAGTTATCTTACTGAAAATACTACACGTTAAAAGTCAATTATAAGTTGCCACTCAGATTTCAAAATGCAGATTGCTTTATTAAACTAATGGGCCCACTTCAGCGGACGGCAGTTAATTGGGTTGGTAGCCTGCAGCCTTATTATGGCAATGTTCATTATGTCCTAAATCTCGAGTCTAAAATTGGACTTGCAATTAGAATGTCTTTGGGAATATGCAACGAACTAACAAATGGAAAGGGGGGAAAAAATCGCACACGAAGGATACCGTAGCTTAACTTAACAATCGTGTCAGAATTTTGCATACTATTGTTAAACAATATATTATTATATTAATTATATATTATACAGTTGTAGAATTAGACCGTCTCGCGAGAAATATCATAATGATAAATAATGCAAATTGTTAATATTACATAAAGAGAACATTTTTCAGATCGAAATTGTTGTTACAATTCGCGAACTAAATTCATATTTAAATCAAGCCTATTGACCAGCTTGTTGCCTTGTTATAACAATTGACGACATTGAATTACCCTGTATTTTATTCCTTTAACATTATTAGCCTAAAGTTAATTATGGGTCTTATTTTTGAACGCTCTGAAATTGTCTAATTAGCAAGAATCACAGAGCAGCGTAATTTTAAACTTAATTTAAAAAAAAATGGATCATTTAATGTCCGCTATTTTCACAGTTTCCTAAAACCACTTTAAAACATAAAAGAACACTCTCAAAGCTTTATATCAAATCAATTTTTATGTAGTTAACCCATCTAACGCTTTTTCAGCGAGACGCCAGGCGTCAACTGCTCTCAGAGAGAGAGAGAGAGAGAGAGAGAGAGAGATGTTGTCTACCGGTAGCTCTGACACGCCCTACTTAGCATATGGATATGCCATAATGTTTACCATTCTCTACTGCATCGTATGACGTCAGCATTCCCCGGCCTGAGCCTTGTAAGTTTGGAGAACGAAGCAAACAATAAAAACAGTGACTGATGTTCTACATCAGTGTTGAAAATGGTTTCTTTAGTTAAACTTATATAATGCGATCCGTACAGATCGATTAACCTCTAAGATAGAACGAATAAGATCATAATGTGCGACCCTTATATTAAATGAATAAAATGATAAAATATACCGTACAATTAGCGTTAATTTAAATTTTATCACTTTAACATTGCTTCACGCATCAATGATCTGTAGATGGAGCCACTGGTTATAAAGATTTAGTGTGAAAAATGAAATATGTAAAACAGACAGGGGGGACATAAATCATTGGATATTATGCATTTATTCCATGTATCAGGAAAATCATAAAAAATATGGCTTTGGATATTGGTTGCAAGAAATGTAAGCCATTGAAATTTGGTGCAATAAACCGGGAAAAATGCTAGAAATGTTTACTTCTTATAAATGGGATGGATGCGTACTTAAATTTATCTGATTGGTAGATATGATATAATACAAAAGAAAGCAAATAGATAACATTCCACCAACAATGACAAAATAACTTTTGTTTTTATAAGTGGTGACGCAATAATACAATAAAGCATGGCTTTATTGTTATATGAATCATATCCGGAAATGAAACTACACTTTCAAAGCATTTCTTATTAGGACTTCAGAGACTGTTTAATAAACTGTAGCCATAAAAAAATAAGCATTTTGAACTTTCATTTAAAAAAAAAAAATGCATAGTTGTATCAGGTTAAGCTGTGGCCAAAATAGGGAATTCGCAATTCACACTGTAACGAGAATAACATTTCTGTTACGGTTTTTAAGAACCAAAATCGATTGCCGAAAAAAAGAAGAAAACATACGGTTTGGTAGTTCTGTACTGATGCTACTGCGCTACAATAGAGAGAGAGAGAGAGAGTCCTTTGCGAAGTTAGGTATCGGGTTTGTTGCCATGGTAGCAACGGCCTTAGACTTCCTATTCAAGGTCATCCGGCAAACTAGGGGACATATTTACACTTATATGTGTACGCAATGATCTGGGCAGCCTCGGAATCGCTCTTGATCGTATAGATTCGGGCGTCTTTAAATCGGCAAGGAAATAAATATCGAAGCAATCGTAGAAAGAGTCTCAGCAATCACTGTATTCTCTGATTTTGCGAAAAGGCGATAGGGAACACGAAGATAAGATAAGAAAATCGACAAGGAGGAAGATAGAAGTTATTTCACACAATATTTTATTAACTATGTCTTTAATGCCAGCGGCATTTGACCCGACAGAGAACCCAGATTGCACGTGGGTACGCCAGTATCGTGTGTAAAAAGATCGTTGACCACATTACATGAAACACTGTTTTCCTTTGCAGGAAGTTAGTGTGCGTGCTGTGGCCTTCATTAAAGTGAACTACTCGCTATGGCTACTACTTACTCCGGATATAAAAGGAAACATTCATATTTTACAACAGCACGGAAGCCTTGAAGGTGGAAATATTTTTCTACTGTTTAAGCACTTTAAACGTTGGTTTCTATAAAATGAAGGATCAGTTTTTGGAATGAATATTTTAATGATTTATATGATGTAAAAAATCTAAGTATGTTTGTGGTGTCAGTGTTATAAAGAACCCACCAGGAACTATAGGTTAAATAATTTTAATGACTATTAATCTCACTTAGATATCTTTTTCGATGATTAACACATATGGGAATGTAAAAATTCACGATTTCCTCCATTCTTTAATACACATTCATCGTTAAAATCATGTTTTCGCATTCATAATAACTTATATTTTGGATGGCATTATTCTTTCGAACCAGTAAAATGTTGGCAGTATGATAAACCACATCCAATGTTCATACAGGTGACATATGGAACACACAAAAATAAAATAAGAAATTTGTTACATTATCATCAAGAGAAAAGAATTTTCATCATCATCATCACCATCAAGAGGAAAATGAGAGATTTGTTTCATTATCATCATCAGGAGAAGAAGAAGAGATTTGTTTCATTATTATCCTCAGGAAAAGGAGAAGATATTTGTTTCATTATCATCATCAGGAGGAAACGAAAGATCTGTTTCATTATTATCTTCAGGAGGAAGAGAAGAATAGATTTATTTCATTATCATCATTCGGGAGGAGAAGAAGAGATTTTTTCATTATTATCCTCAGGAAGAGGAGAAGAGATTAGTTTCGCTATCATCATCAGGAGGAAAAGAGAGATCTGTTTCATTATTATCTTCAGGAGGAGGAGGAGAAGAATATATTTATTTCATTATCATCATTCGGGAGGAGATAAAGGTATTTGTTTCATTATTATCCTCAGGAAAAGAAGAAATTTATTTCATTATCATCATCAGGAAGAAAAGGAGAGATTTGTTTCATTATTATCCTCAGGAAGAGGAGAAAAGATTAGTTTCACTATCATCATCAGGAGGAAACGAGAGATCTGTTTCATCATTATCTTCAGGAGGAGGAGGAGAAGGAGAAGAAGTGATTTATTTCATTATCATCATTCGGGAGGAGATAAAGGTATTTGTTTCATTATTATCCTCGGGAAAAGAAGAAATTTATTTCATTATCATCATCAGGAAGAGAAGAAGAGATTTGTTTCATTATTTTCTTCAGGAGGAAGAGAAGAAGAGATTTGTTTCTCCTTCAGGAGAAGAAACTTTTCTTCTTCAAAGGAAATAAGCTGCATATTTTTCTTCCTCCATGAAATAATGCTCTATCCACTGTAAGATTTCTTTTATTGCCCAAATAAAAATATTGCTACCAGTTATATAAACTTCAACAGTCAGAGAATTTTCAGAAATTGAACACTTAATATGAGAGAATACCCAATAAATTATAGAAACCGCTTGCAGAAACCGCTCAATAATTGAAAAAAGTAACATAAAACATATTTTCTATTAATGTTAATTAAGGTATCCTGCATAATGCAATACAGCATCGCAAACATACTTGACGCACACCAGTTTTCTTGTTCTTTTTTTGTTGGTTTGTTTTAGGCAATTAACTACGAAAATGGCGACCGTTGCTACCATGTGAAAAATGCACTGCGAATGACAATTTCTAAGAAATTTCGGTCTCCTTAGAGTTTCATACCGTTTGCTCCTGAGGTATCCTTCGCTCCGTGTGTGATATTTGTTCTATTTTTGCTTTCACCTTGTCACGTACCCTTCCAAGTGTGATCAATATTTCCAAGGTCACTATTCCGCGTACTTGACACCGAGTAAAAGAGGTGTATAAATTAATAGATTTAGTATAGGGATGCGAATCTTACAAGAAATCTTAACAGATTTCTCGTAATTTTCACCTATAAAAATGTAATACTCATTTAAGTCTAGTAGGATAGCGTCAAAAACTATCAGTGTATCGCATTATCATGATTGCAATATCGATATTATCGGAAACTATTACAGATAAAGGGTTATCTTATGCGGGAACTAATTTTCTCTCGTATTTCATCCGAAGATCTATATTCCTGAAACTTTAGACTGGGGTAAGTAACATTGTGCTTATGCATACCCAACTTTATTAAAAACTATTGCTTTAAATAGTATTGTTTAAGTGGAATTTTTTTTTTGTTTTTTTTATTGTTTGGCAGTACGGCCGAAGCAACTAAAGCTGTACGACCAGTGTATTGTGCGTGTGTGCGCGCTTTTCACCGGTTTGACTTTAATAACGAAAAAAATCCGAACATTCGAGAGGAAAAGACTGATTAATACATTTTCAGAGGGGGAAAAAAGGTTCGCATCCTACACAGGACTCGAATCATCTTTCCTACTAAAAAGAATATTTTTAGGTATACAAGATAGTTCAAAAAATAGGAAAATTTTTACAATAGCTGGCAAGCATGAAGTCCAAGCTGTCAAGTAACAACACTTGAGAGTTTAGGCCCAGTCATCAAAGTTTAATGATATAATTGAGATGTGTGCCAAGGTCGGTCTGTATTGCTTACAGGAATGCTTGTGAAATACACGAAGGTAAAAGACCATCACCTACATACAAGGCATTTGAAAAATAAAATACATTAAATCCCAACGATACTTAAAAATAATAAAAACTTGTAATCAGATTTGCTCTGTGTGTAGTTTGATGAAATAAAAGAAGCGAATTGTCGAAAGTAACACAATTATAAAGAAGTATTAATTTTGAGGATAATGTTTTCGTGCTTAGTTTTAATTTTCCACAGATCCTACATATTATTTTTAAAGAAGTCTTGAAATAAATGGATTCAAGATTTTTTTAGCGAATTTGGGCCTGTTAATTTGTAAGTGGTTCTTCTAATCTGTCTTAAGATGTAGTGACCACTGATTAAAAAAAAAGTACGTTTATAATTTCTAATAATGTAAAAATAAAAAGCCTGAAATAATATTTAGTTACGAAGTATAAATTAATTCCAGTATAAACAATCAAAAGTTTGCATTAAGACGCAGCAACAATGTAGTATCTGTTGTTTTGTTTCCAAAAGAACAGATACTACACTTTTCTATTAGCCATTTCGCTGAAATTGTTTACAACCATTTTGGATTCCTCCTTGAAGTCGAATGTAACATTACAACGACCGAAATAACCAATAAAAACGAAACGTGTAGCAACTATTCTCAAATAAATATGCAGTTTTCTTTTCAAAGTTTAATGTTAGCAAAAGATCAAAGAACACTCAACCACATGACAAAAGTGTCAGATATTTCTTAATTCAGAAACAGACAGTTGATTTTTTATAACCGCAGCTTCAGTCGTTTAATCACTAGATGGAGATGATCACGTTCTGATGCAAATCAGCAAATGTGCCCGATTTGATTTGGTGAGAACGAATCTTTGTACTCATTTCTAGCAAGAAATATCGTACAGTGTAATCTTAATGTCTTTCCATCGGGTTAAAGTGAAGTGTCAAAGGTCACATTTCGAAACCTCTCGAGCAGTTGTGAATTCCGTTCAACAGAATTGTTCCGATGCTTCATTCACTCAATGACCTGGCTGATTTCGTAGTGAGATACAATCTTAACTGGAATGGCCTTCGTTTATCTAATGGCAATAACAGACGAGTGCTTAGTAATGAACGTGCCGAAAGGGAAACGGTGCGCGTGGCAAGAGAGAGTGTACGAACGCAAAATTTTGATACTGTTAATTTCATAGAGCCAGCTCCCAGTTGTAGTAATGGTGTCATCAACCTTGACGCGACTTTGAGGCCGTACTGCGTTTCCTAATTATTAAAGTCGCGTGCTTCCCGAGGGAGAACCTGAATGTGTGTGTGTGTGTCTCCGGTCACGGAACTTCAGGTAACATGATACATAAAAAAATACTCTGTGTGTGTGTGTGTGTGTGTGTGTGTGTGTGTGTGTGTGTGTGTGTGTGTGTGTGTGTGTGTGTGTGTGTGTGTGTGTGTGTGTGTGTGTGTGTGTGTGTGTGTGTGTGTGTGTGTGTGTGTGTGTGTGTGTGTGTGTGTGTGTGTGTTTTCCAACTAAGAAAATAAGCTAAGAAATTAGCCCTTTTATTCAGTAGACACTGCAGTTATTTCACACATATATATATATATATATATATATATATATATATATAATGAACAATCTACACACTCCAGAAGTTACAAGTAGAGCGACCGGAAACAAATACGGCGACTGCTATATAACAGATGGAGAGAGAGAGAGAGATAGCACAAGAGTGATTCTTCCCTGATAACTACTCCACTCACCAGAATTCACTTCTTCATTCAACGAAGATTCCTATCATAGTATATCGATTCAAAATGGAAGAATTCTTGCCATACATCACAGATCGCGTGGTAGTAACTGCACCTTAATGATCCAAGCGAAAACATCCACAAGTGAGAAAAATGTTGGCGAAAAAAAAAATCACTTTAAATATATAAAAAAATACGATATAAATAAATCATTTTATTTACAATCTGATAAGAAAATGCAAACTCTTTAAAATAACTCAAGGAAAAAAACTTAAATGTTGTTGAAACCAGAGGACACGGAGAAAACCAGTAAGACAAACGGAAGTGACAAAATTTCCTGCTAGTAACGGAGGCTAAGTGACCTTTAACGGTTTAACGGTCAGTTCAAAATCACGTGACTTTAGAACAAAAAATTAAAAAAAAAAAAATTAAGAGTTTTCGAATCGTTTTGTAGAACAGTAAACTGTTCACATTAGAGTCATTATATGAACTTTAAAATAAATTTAATAAATATTTGTTTTTGCTGTCATCTTTCTTTGCAATTAAGAGTGATGCTGAAATTTTAACCTTTTTTTTTTTTTTTAATGTATTGCTGCAATATGACATGTGACCACTTATTTCAACTGCCCGTTTATTTCAGAATAACCATCTGGGCACAGTAATGTGTCGGAATTCGAAAAAAATTTGCAACACGAACATAACTTTCTCTCTTGGAACAGAGTAGTCAACTTCTATTTTGAGATTTTTCTATTGCTCGCTTTTCTTATAGAAACTTTTGCCTAAAAATGTACTCGCAGTTGGGAAATGGTATTGCGTTATCCGAATAGTCCCGACTTCAACAATGAATGTTTATTTTTGTTTACGATTTGCCAAGCTACAGATAGCTGGATTTTGCATCTCCATAGCAACACATTTCTTTTATATATTCTTCTGTTTTTACAGCACCATATATGTTTACCTGCAGAAAACTTATATCTCTATAAGATGAATGGAGAGAGACACATAGAGACACGCTCATGTCATCAATCACTAGTGTATAACATAATATTTGTTGATAAAAGTCTAGAAGCACTGTTTTTACCTCATATACGTTAATCAATTCGGGAAAAAAAATTAAAATAGAATATTTCAGAAGATAAAAGTGTTCATTCAGAACTAATATCTCAATATGTTGTTTTACATGAACAGCCAATGGCACTGCAGTATAAGACTAGTAGCAAATTAAAAACTCTTATCCTTATAGTCCTTATAAGGACTGGCTTAAAGGGGCGAAGAAAGAATGCTTTTCATCTTCCCCGTTATCTGTAGAGGACAGTGTAGGGATAAGGTGTTATTGAGCTATTAAAGCTCTGATCATGGCAGGAGGGTAACAACAATAGCCGAGCCTCAGTTAGAACTTCATTGGCTACAGCATTGCCATCCATTGCCCTCCAAGGGTATTAATCACCGCATCTCACGTCCTTATAGTCCTTATAAGGACTGGCTTAAAGGGGCGAAGCAAGAATGCTTTTCATTTTTCCCGTTATCTGTAGAGGACAGTGTAGGGATAAGGTGTTATTGAGCTATTAAAGCTCTGATCATAGCAGGAGGGTAACAGCAATAGCCTAGCCTCAGTTAGAACTTCATTGGCTACAGCATTATCATCCATTACCCTCCAAGGGTATTAATCATCACCGCTCTCCTTCCGCTGAATCCAAAATTCAAATTAAAAACCGCTTTATTATTTAATTAAGCTATACTCTTTAAGGTGTTCTTATATTTTCTTAGTATTAATAAAATACGTATAGAGAATTTAAAAAAAATTTAAATTTTAAATAAAATTAATTACCGATTTTTTTTATTCATCAGCTAATTAATAAGTTTTATTAATTTTAAAGACATTTTAAATTTTGTTTGTATCGGATGTAAAATTTTATTGAATTTAAGTTTGTAATCAAGTACTGAATTTAATACGATGTCATTAAATCTCCTGCAATGTGGAGGGAATTCTAAAAACATAACTGGTTGCGGAAAATGTAGTATTTTTAAAATTAATGAAAGCATCGAAAAACAAGTCGGCATTCTGCCTATTTTCTTTTGACGTAAAGAATTTTTAAATAGTCTCTTTGATGATTCCGTTAAAATAAGGTCAAGAAGACAAGAAAAACCAAGTTTCACTCATGGCCTACTTCCTCCGTAAGAATAGAGCGATATGACAATTAACTCGCACCAAAATACAAATATATTTCTAAAAGGTTGGCTTCCCAAGGGTAACGAAATAACATCACCCAGGACATGACCGCACATTGCGATGAGCGCGCGCGCGCACACACACACACACACACGCACACATACACACACGGGCCCAAAATAAACAAGTGAAACGGCAAAGAAATAGGTGAAGCACTGCGTTGAACATCGTAGCTGGATGCAGCTATCGACTGTTTGTCCAGGGATCGATGACGTCAATGGAGGAGGAGGTCCGGGACATAATTACTAGGCCTAACATGAAAGTTAACAGACTGTATCTCGAAGTTCAGAGAGAGAGAGAGAGAGAGAGAGAGAGAGAGCATGTCCTGTGTACAAGTGAAATCAAGCAGCATTTATAGATTAAATGCAACTCCCCTTTCTAATTGGGATAATCTCGTGATTTTCTTTGCAATGTGTTTTGATGAGATATTTGCATGATCGTTGTTATTTCCTTAACTTTCTTCTTATTTTTTAAATAAATTTCTAAGCATGACAGATTATTGAGGGACGGAAAAAGAAAAATCTTGACTTGAATATTCCTGGCTACCACTAAGTTTCTTCGAAATAAAAACGACTTCTTTTTAATGTTATTATTCTATCCACTGATGCTGCATTTTGAGTGATGGCATTTTGTGCATTTTCCAAGTCAGTTCTTTGTTTGCGTGTTGCATTTTTAAAATATTCCTACTGCTTCAAAAGCAAAAAAAAAAAAAAAAAAAAGCTGGAATCAGTTTACCCCCATCCGAATATCTAGACCGTAATTCGGCGAATATATAAATCACAATTTTTATAACCATCACGGAAGAAATTTGTCTTTGTCTTTGTTTATAAGAATATTAAAGTTTAATATTCTAATGGAATATAAATGATTAGTCTCTTAAGTGATCCATTATTTAAAGACAATATTGTGTTTGTGTCTTGCATTAACAGATCAAAGAAAACTCGTTTACTATCTGAAGAGTCTTAAATATATTATTCTTTGCATCTTTTTAAAATCATTTTATATAATTAACTATTAGTTATTTGCATGAATCAGTTTCCTGCACGAGTAGAAAGTATATTTTATAAATTACTCATTCTTTCTCTTGATTACATTCATTTTTCATTCAACGAAGTTGTGTGGAGATGGTTCGTTTAGATAGCAATGGCATATATCACCTGTTTGGTTATTCCATTCGATGAATGTCAATATTTTAAATAACTGATATAGTGCAATTTACACGTCATGCATAATATTGTTAAACTAGAGTGTATGCTGTCAACAATGATGCAAAAGTTATTTGCAAAAAATAAAAAATAAATAAAGATAATTAAATATTACCCACACCTTGTAGCCAGTGTATAGTATCTAACACACCATGTTTTAATAGAAACAATCACATACACAAAAACTGCGTTCAATTAACAAGTGGAATCGGCAATAACTTGAGCTATCAAACTTCAATCCTTCTTCCTTTGTCAAAGGTACCAAACAATCTCTAGTTTATTGATTATAAAAGTAAAATACGGCTCTGATTGGATGTTTTAAGTCTCTGAAGGTATTGTTTCATTGGGGAAAGGGAGGTAATATAATTGTCGCCTGAATATCTCATTAAATACGTTCTTGATTGTTAATAACTATTCCTTAACAGCTCAAGACTAAACATCAGTGGAGAAGTATATAATAATGATGCAAGTACGAAGAATTCAGCGATTCGCAATAAACCAAAGCCCTGACCCAGTGAGCCCAACAACAGCAAGCCAAGTTCTCTGCAACAGCTTGCCATGAAATAGCCGCCATCCACCGGTAGAGTGGGATGATAGGGGGTGGGGATGACTTAAATTAATAATTCCATTAATGTAGATCTTACCTGAATTCGGGATATCAATTAAGAACGGAACAAAAAGAAAGTAAATTTAAGATCATATTTAAGGTAAAAAAAAAAGTACGCACGTTGGATAAGCCTGCAATATTCATGTGTAAATATGAATCTAGAAGCTTGGCCCATTTGTATCCATTCCCTGGGTTATGTGTTTAAATTTATACTTATTTTTAATGTTTATTTTGGCAAAACGTTGGAATGAAAGCGTCGATTAACTAAAATGCGAAAAGTGAAATAGTGAAGTCAGCAGATGTTACTCTTTAGCTGTCTTGTAATTAAGGTAATTTAATAAAAATCAACCAAAAATTAAGTTTGGTTGATTTTTCTGAATAACCGAAATAGTAATTATTATCTCACTTTGCTTTTCCCAGTATTTCATTTCTTTTATTAATAAGTCTGAAAATATAATTCGAGTGATAAGGTTTGCCGAAAAGCCCAGTTAGATACATTAATTATTAAAAACAAGCCTTTTTATATATGGAAAGAAATGATAATCCATCAATCACGACTTTTGTGTATAAGAAATATTTCAATCATCAAATGATAATATTGATCGAGTTTTAAGCATTTTTTCCCGCAAGAGTTATGTGAAATTATCTGCAAATATTGGATGATGTGAGCATGCGCAAAATGTTCCTCACTGATGCATATAATGAGACTGACATTTAGTATTTACTATGTAGAATACTTATTTATAATTGAAATTGTGATTTATTTATTAGTATGATGAACTTTACTATACTTTCTCTAAAAAATATTTTTTTTATTTAATTAAATTTAATCTTACCTAAGATGTAACTACATTTTAAGTCCAGAAATCCTTTTATATATATATATACACACATATCCTATATATCCTTTTTATATATATGCTTATAAGCTATTTTTTGACATACCTTAAAAGCTGTCTTAGATTCTTTGTCAGCACTGCAATAGGCAAGTTCATAGATGAGCCATGTTTGCTGCAATTATCGTATGACAGTGAACATTTCTTCGGTATTGAAATGATTTTT
Source organism: Typopeltis vanoorti (assembly GCF_054136105.1). Classification (NCBI taxonomy): domain Eukaryota; kingdom Metazoa; phylum Arthropoda; class Arachnida; order Uropygi; family Thelyphonidae; genus Typopeltis; species Typopeltis vanoorti. Next base: position 33,908,106 of record NC_143573.1, read on the forward strand.
CATTAAATTTTAAATATTCATTACATTTTAAATACATAAATAAGTTTTTAATTATTTTCTTATCAAATAAATATTAGGAAGAATAATTTCATATTACTTGCCGACATTTATTAAATATCAAATTATTTGATAAATTTAAACCGTTTATTTCACAAAAGAAAATGGTGTCCAAGCAAATACACAACACAAATCGTTTGGTTGGCTTTCGGTAAACGATGATAGCGCCCTCTCACAAATAACTATGAAAAATTGAGAAATAAAAATGTGATATTGGCGAGTCTACTATATTATTACCTAAGGAAACTTATAATAACGTGGGATTAGAATGTGTTTTATTAATATTTCGTTCGTTAACAACGTATGTCATATCTAATAATAATTCAGTTTTATTTCAATTACTAGAAACGAAGCAACAATGAAATAAGTTATCCGCTTATAATAAATAAAGAGATTGGCGATTTTGTGTTTAAATATCGTTATTTTTATACACTAAGCTGTTTGCCTAATTTGGACGTTGCGAATAATTAATAACAATGCCAATAATACTATTGCAGCACAGAATAGTGTTGCAACTATATCTGTCTCTTATTCATGAAATTTATTATGTGGGTGGAGGAGATCTATCACCTACATAAAATCCCATTTACGTCTCTTTACGTATTCTCCGTTTTTAGGACTACTGTTAGATGCAAATTTTCCACTTTAAACACTGGGAAAATTGCCGCTACATACACATTTTCTTGATTTACAAATTTTTATTTTTGTTTTTAATTTTTGGGAATCTAAAATGCAAAATATTTTGAAATGTTTGGCGTCGTAAACAAAATGCCAAAAAACGAGGAATGGATTTTAATTCAAATAATGGAAATAGAAGAGCATAAAACCTCACCTCCAAGACAGATGTGTTGCAGAATAGGTAGAAGAAAACAGAGTTAGGTTTCTTAAGAGATGACATAAATAGGGGCTCTCTTGTGACCATCGGAGTGATTTTTTAATATACAGTACATTGGAAAGAGAGAGAGAGAGAGATCACCTTAAACAACTATACAAATGACATACCACAAAAAGTATCTCACTTCCGTTTTTTTTTTTTTTGTATTATTTGCGCCTTAACATATATTTGAAAAGGTGTATACAAAACGATTTTCAGTAGAGTGTATTTGCTAGCGAAACACGGTATTGTTAGAAGTATGAACATTGGCCAAAGAAGGTAACATCAACCCACTTGAGGATCATTTTCGTCGCTATCGGAGGGAGGGGGGGGGGGGGAAACGTAGTTATAAAAAGTAAGGAAAGTAGGCGAAGATACCATTGAAGCATCTTAAAATGCAAGCAACATTCCCACTTCGGAAGAAAATTGACAGTGAAAATACAATGATAATAAATAAGTAATGATGTTACAGATGCGGATGCCATCACCGGGGAGAGAAGAGAAAGGTCAAAAAGTTAGCATTCACAGGTGTCCAATAAAGGCTGGCAACAACAACAAAGTAATGTGTTTATCTCGGGAACGATCTTCTGTGTTCCTACCAATGCTATCGTATCCGTCAGTAACTGCAACTCTGGCATCCTTAATGTCTGAATTTCGTTACAGAAATACTCTTTTGTTGAAAAAAGGGCAAAAGTCCGATCTTTGTTGAAGACTTTTCGAAATGCGAATGCTAAAAATAGCACAGAAGTCAATAAATGAAGATTCCGTACAAGAAGAATTCGATGAATATTTTATATGGAACTATAGCTCTCCGTGCTCAAGGTAATATAGATCCCTGTATACCATCCCCGACATGTTATTTTAGTCGAGTCTTGGAGTCCATTAAAGGAAGGGCTTATTTGTTAATCCTAAATAAATTATAATAAACGAGAAATCATATTTTTATTTTAATTCTATACCTAACCTTAAGCAAATAAAGCTTGCGTGTGAATTGTCTTCACTAGTCTACCACCACTTCTATATATAGTAGCTGATGACATCACATTGCGTATTAACTGCCTTAATGTGGTATCGTATCCCATAATATGAAAGCATTCGTGGACTGTTCACCATCTATGATTTAGACAACTCATAGTCAGTCGAATTTGGGACGCGAATTCGCAAAGTTTTTTTTTTTTTTTTGGGGGGGGGGGAAATGAACTGAGTCCTTGACTCTTCATCCCTTCGTCTGATTGAAGAAAATTTGTGTGGATGGGCTGTTATTGAGCTAAAAGTTCTGGTCACAGCTGAGTAATAGCATTAGCTAAGGCCTCAGTTAAAACTCCATTGGCTGCAGCATTGCCATCCGTTACCCTGGATCTGCCCAGATTAAATCATATAGAAATTATCATATTATACATATACAAAAAATAAAATGGTGCACTAATATATTTTTAAAATAATGTGGATTTTAGGTAGATATGGAAACTTTCATTTATTAACAAATAAATTATAGTTGATAAAAAAAATATTTTTTTATTTTAGTCCTATACTCAACTAAAAATAAACAAAATAAGCGCTAAAATACCCGTATATTTTAGTAAAAACTATTGTTGTAAAGATAGTCTAATTGGTTAAGCCTAATTAGCTGAAGATTGTTACTTTCCCACATGAAATAATGGTTGACTTTTTTTCTTTAACAGCAAACGTATGTTTTGTTTCGGTGGTGTTGTGTTTTAGCGTATGCAAATTATAACAGTCTCAAAACAACCAATTAAGCTTAAGATAATAAAGTAATTTAACAAGGAGCTTACGACGCTCCGCTAAGCTTGATGAAAGGCGGTAGTTAGAGTGGACGTAATGGGCTTACAACATTCCATCTGCTATTTGATTAATATTACGTGTTTCCTTTTACCCTTAATTTTACAACATACCTAGATAAATTAATATAGTCCGGTTAGAGAGTCAAAGATAACGCTAATGAATTTGTCGTTGGAAAGGATTGGTTCTCGAATTCTGTGTATCCAGCCGACTTCGACCAAACTGAAACTGGTTGAAACCCTAAAAATCAGCTATGTTAATGTTGGCGTATCACGTGTGGTTGAATAGGTAGCTAGCTACAGTAATTTGCAATCGACGTTGATTGTAACATCCCAATACTTATCCAAGTATTCCTTGAATACATTTGATTAATTCGGAAATACCTGCGAGAAGTTTTCTGCGATCGGTTAAATTTTTTGCACTAAAATAATATTTCTTTAAGTCAGTACACAACGCTGCTTCGTTAATCTCTCTCTCTCTCTCTCTCTCTCTCTCTCTCTCTCTCTCTCTCTCTCTCCATTCTTTCTATAGGGATGCGAAAGTTACTCCTAAATTCGCAGCAGCAAAAATAAGTACACCGAATTAAAATGAAATCGTTTAAGGAAAAATCCAAAGAAATCAAATTATTTCTCGCAAGAGATGTTTCTTATTCTTTCTATATTCGCTCATCAAGCAGGTACAGAAGAGTCTTAAGCGCGACGTACTTAAGATTCGAACCATTACATTAATATGATATTCTATCTGAATACTTTGTTTTTCCTATGCCTTTCCACCTTGGTACTCTCGTGAGCTGGTTAGTTGATTGGTTGTTTAGAATTACTCCCGATGCAACTGAGGCTGTGAGGCCAATGTAATGTCTGTCAATTGCGTTTGTTCTTCTAGCTGGTTTGCAGGGATAAAAAACGGAGTTTCCATGAAAAAAAAAAAAACATACCATCACATTATAAGCCGGACTAACTCACGTTCAGATGGGAAAAATATAATAACAGTTTTTTTCTGTCCTAGACTGGATTCGAATCTAGGTCTCTCCATCCAAAGGACTCTGTAACTTTTAACCAATAGGTTGCAGACGAAGTTCGTCTTCTATCAAGTGGTATTTGATGGCTTCGAAAAATTGCGTAATAATATTGTTCGTTGTTGCAGTTAATATCTAATAATTTGGAATCAGAGATTTATAGCTTATCCAAAACTATTCTAGATACATCTCTGTTGCTGGGACTTCGGTGGAAGTTGATCAACGGGCTCCCTTTTGGTGAACATTATTACACGAAAAAGTTAGAAGCAATCTATTCATTTAAATTCAAAAAATATTTGTTTTGACTATTCTCCGTAAAGAATGCCAGTGATAGTTTTGTGAAGATCAGTTCTTTTCTATTTAAAGCATTTTAAAATAATTTATTGAAGACTCAATAGATTTATTACAACACGTATTCTGATTTGAGTAATACTGTTTAGGCTCATATATTTATAAAAAAAAAAAGCATTATTAATAAGTTCAATCTCTCTCTCTCTCTCTCTCTCTCTCTCTCTCTCTCTCTCTCTCTCTCTCTCTCTCTCTCTCTCTCTCTCTCTTTGCGTGCGTTAGTTTGATGAATTTATATGTGCCTTTAGGTGTCACGGTTTTAAGAACGGATTAGAGCTTTAACTGCTTCGTATGGCCCAGTTCGCCTACATTCCTTGATCCTCTACTTTGGATTCCGATCACGTTCGTACGTAACGATGTAATAATCACCAATTAAAAAAGAATGCACACACATAATAACACTTCCCATTAGCGTTTGTTTTTTCTGGCGAGCGATCTCAAATACCTCATCGTCCATTCAGGACAAGATTATAGCATTAATAATTCATTCTGATGGCACCTTTTCACCGTTTTCTATGTGAGTGGTACTTCTTGTTCACTGTAAGTTTCGATCCAGTGATGAGTTAAAATAGCATTAAAAGACGTGAGCTTTCTTATTTCGGTGATGTTAAGTTTTCTTTACTTTATGATAAGAAAAGAAAGATAAAGAATATAATCTTTTAATATTTTATCCTTTAGATAACAGAAATTGAAACATAAAATTAATAAAATAAAATTTCTTCAGAAACCTTTTTAGTTTTTTAATGCTTGAATTACATATAATCGTTTTTCTCTGGACTGAATAGAAAAAAAGTCCTTTTTAGGACTTCTAGGGTAACAAATGGCAATGTTATAGCCAATGACGTTTTAACTGAGGCTCGGCTATTGCCGTTACCCAGCCATGACTAGAGCTTTTTAGCTCAACAACACTCCATCCACACAGATTATCTTCACTCAGATGACGGGATAAAGAGTCAAGGACTCAGTCCATCGCCCAGTTCTTTTAAGAACTTTAAGAACTGAATAGAAACATTCCAACAAAATTTTATGAATTATTCCAATAAAAATAAAATTCAGAACAAAGATATCAATGATCGCGCTATTAAAATGACTGCACGTCGGAAGAAAAATAACGAAACTAGAACAAGAGAAAAGAAATATGCCAGAATAGATAAAGGAAATTCAGAGTTCACATGAAGGAAAATTTAGGAAAGAGCATAAAGTGGAAAGAGAGATAACATATAGTGCAAACTTCAATGATGAGCAATTGCAACTAAAATGAAGAGAATATAATGCTAAATTTCTGACCATCCTGTTGTGTTTACGATTACGCCTTCCTTGACTACATTTAATCCAAGGTTGTTGTTTTTTTCTTCAACTAAAGGACGTACATTTCTTCCCACTCTTTGAAAGGTAAATTGTGGCTACTCCAAAATATTTATGTGCTGATTGTCCAAGCATGATAAAGTGAGCAATAGAAAGACCAATCTATGATACTTATGTACAAAAAAGAAGGAAATAAAAAGCATAGTATTTTTATTTAGGGATAGACTGATCCGGATATTTAATATTTTATTGAATATTAATTAACTACACAAATAAAATTCTTAAAACGTACTGCAAAACTGTCTAGTATACATAAAACACGTAACAAAAAGTGCAGGCTTTAAACTTTTACGTGTGATCGAACGATCTTGGTTCGATTCCTGTTTAATACAACTGAAAGTGGACATGAGGAGGGTTTCCCCCCTCCTCATTCATCCTACAAGACTGTCAAACCTCAAAACAATAACAGAGATAGGATTACAACCAATACATATTTTAGTTGTGATTTTACTAATCCAAAGTACGTTTCGTAAAAGCTTTTCATATTAAAAAGCATAAATAAAATGTTCTCCTCCACTAGCTGCTAATTAAAGCTTTAAGCTCGATAATCAAAATCGTAGGTCATCATAATAATGGTTCTTCCTTCATGCCGTGATACTTGTAGTGAGGTTCAAATATTGGTTGCCCTCGAGATTCGGCCAACTCGGATATTCCATGGTTAAAGTATTATAACATCCACCAGTAAATTCAATCACTACCTATTCGATCAAAGAAGTGAAAATATGGCCAAACTCCAACTTAGATTGTAAATGTTCGAAGTTTTCTGTGAAGATCGTGGCTTCAAAGAATAAAAAGAGAATTAAAGTACAAAAACGGACCATAAAGGACACTGCCATCTGACAACTAAAGTCGAACAATGTTTTGTACTCTCAAACTAACAACGTATCAGCCCGCGCAAATAACAATAGAGCACCGTATAAACTCAAAAGATACGGAGGTCATAAATTCAGTTATATCTTCTGACATGAGACTGTCCATTTATATAACACATCTCACAAGTTTGCGTAGAATTTAGTAATCAATAAATACAACTTCATGTCGTAATAGTTTTCAAAATAGTTACCTGTTTTAAAATTTTACAGTTAACTCGCGTAAAATAGTTTGGCGAGAAATTGCAATAAAGTTAATTCTCTATCGGAACTCCATGTTGCGATCAAGTTCAAAAAATGTCAACGATACTGTCCTACTCTTCCCCTCACACGCACCCACATTTTTTATCACTCTCCTTCATATCCCATATGTTACTAGGTTCTTGTGCATATAAGCAATTCCACAGCACTCGTATGTTTTTCCACGCACTCATAAATTTCTCTTTCTTCCATTTACTACGATCTCTTTTCATTTTTTTCGTTACTGTACAAATTAAAATGATCGATCATGCAACGCAGCCTCTTCCGCTACAGTATTGATCATGCAGTATTTCCCTGTACCAGAATGTCTTAATATATTGACTACTTTAAATTTAAAATAAGTTTACTCCCAAGAAATATTTCTTTCTCTCTGTTGTAATTCTTGTAAGATAATTAAACATTTTCTCGGTGAAAAACGAGCTAAGTTTGGCCTACAAATTGTAGCGGCATCTATCGGCAAATTTCCAAACTAGAAGAGTGTTTCTCCTTGGAAAAATATATCATTAAGCAATAAGGTATAGTGATCACTATCTCCACTCCCCTTGAAAAATAAATAAATAAGTAAATAAATAAATAAAATAGGAAGGAACCCTAAGGAGCCGTTAGCAAACATTTTTATTATTTTTTGTGATAGAAAAAAAATTGGAATATACACAAATGAAATATTTTTTTCCTTTTTTTTTTTTTGCAAAACAGGAATATAAATTTCATCTGTTCTTTAACGATGGGTATAGAAAGAGTTAATTAGATCAAATATAATAGCACTAACCATAATTAATACATGTTAAGCGATATTACTGCTTTTCGCATCGAGAAAATCATCACGCCTTGTAATGATAGTTTTAGTGATTGGAATTACTAATAGAATAGAATAACTGAAACTAAACAATAAAACCAGCATATTGTGTTAAGTTACGGTCTTCCGTTCTTCAGATGAAAGGCCAGAGTTTTTGAGGAAAAAATTAATCAGTGACATATGATGGCCCGCTAATCCCCGTATCTTTCTCGTCACCATCCCCATTGTGCTACGGAGGTTCCTATAATTGGGATTATCTTTTTTTTTCTACTTCTTCCTTCATTTGTTTATTTAATCTAGAGAAGTCTGATGATACATCAAATGAAAATCGTGTGAATATATGTTGTAAGTTTTAATTCTAAGTTAAGTGCGTGCTCTAGTTTTTCTCCGAGTATATTTTCAATATCTACACGCAACAACGTATCTGTTGAAGATAATATTAACACAGAGAGAGGGATGAGGGGGGGGGTGATTACGCCAGAGAGCATTATTATTATTCAGTTTCTTTGTTCTTTGTGAAAAAAATAAGAAGCATAACTACGCCAATTAACAGAATTTTAACGTATTATTGTATGGGATATAAACGCCGTGGCCTAAAAAGAAAATAGAGAAGATTAGGCCTAGCTGATTGTTGGAAGAAGAAGAAGAATGCTTCACAACTGAGCAACCATATCAAAATTCTTTTCCGCCCGTCCCCAAACAACTTTTGTCAGCATTAAACAAAAGCAGAATCAAATCCATTCCCCTTGAAAATCGAACTAATGAGGTCATTATTTAATCGGTGGTAGGAACTTTACCATTAATGCAAGGGCCCAGAATATGGAAAATCTTCGTGTAATGGGACACTGATAGCTTGCGAAGACAGTGTAATAATCTGAAGCATTTTTAAGAAATGAAACGCAGGTCCCTAGTTAGCTAATTCGAACTTTAGTATCCTAATTAAAGAAAACCGAAGTTGAACATTTAGTCCTTCACTATGACTTTTTTTTTTTCGTCTGCGTTCAGAAAGATAACGCTTCATACCTCAACTCGCATGCTGCAGAAATGGTACCAGACAGCTCCGTGCTTTACTGAGCTGCTCAGGTTCCACCTGAGCAGGTCAGGTTCCCTATCAACTGGATAGGGAAACTCGGTTCTTAATGACAACCGAGTGCATCTATATGCATCTTATCGCGGATTGTGCGATCGTTTTCTCTTCTGTCACTCATCTTATTCAATAGTGATGAGAATTGCAGCTATTTCTCCTCCTCAGTGGTACTTTCTTAATTGTTCTTTCTAAGGAAATCATGGAAAAGCGTATTAAAATGCTTTTGCAACAAAGCTCTCAATTTAATGCGTATGGTTCAACTTAAGTACTACTGATGTGATGCATCGCTCAGTGTCTGTTATGAACATGAGATCTGAGCATTTGCACCGCTCAGCAACTCTGAACAGGAATTCTGGCGTCGGTATGTTTATGATGTAATTTTTGGCACCTCAAAAATCAATGCCTTCGGAGCATTTTCCAAGTAATGACGTCATTTGCGCCCAATGGTAGGAAGAGAAAGAGAGACATGAGTTGAAATCTCTCATCTCCAGGACGTGAAGTGTATTTCTAAAAGGTTTTATAATTGAAGATGAACTATACCAGTCACATAAGGGGATGGAAGGGTTTATAGAGTACACAAACAATAATCAGCCAGGACTTATTCGGTTCAGTGGGATCGTTTGCAACATGAACAACAAACTCCTGTTGTCATCTTCTCAAAGGAAAAACTCCTGAATGTTCTAAAAGAATATTGTAATAGTTGAATATTAAAATACGATGTCCATAGTTAAACGAATATTCATGGTTTTAAGTCTAAGTATTAATTGAAACGAAAGTGGATTTCTATGCCGATGCAATAATTCTGGCGAATAAAATAATTTATGTGTTATACGAATTCAAAATCACATTTTCTTTAATCCTTATCAATTTCCCCAAAAATCTTTACAAGGTTCTTAGCATCTCGATAAAGTTTCATGGTAATCGATGATTAGCAGGTATTCAATTGATTCTCAATTTCCCAAATCTTGTAATCAGTTCTGTGAATAACAGACGATTAAACGGTATTGTTACGTCATTTGGTCACGTCACAATACCATGAAAAACCCAGCGAGAACAGAAATCCTATCAGACCTGTTATCGGAACTATCAATCATGTCATTAATGTTTATTCATGAATGTTTTCTCTCTCTCTCTCTCTCTCTCTCTCTCTCTCTCTCTCTCTCTTTCTCTCTCTGTTTGTCTACTATACAGGCAGCAGAGTTCAAGTAACTACTACACGTTTATAATTTCTGAAAAGTAGAATAATAAACAGCAAATACGAATCCGACAAATGGTTTTACTTTGTGCTTTTGTATACCTACGTTATACTCACTTTACATGCCAACAATCCAAAATAACAAACACAGTAACCTATACTACACTTGTAACTGCTAAGTGCTTCTCAAAATGTTTAAAAACTAAAAATTATTAGCTAATGATCCAATAAGTAACTTTCCCATTATAAGCAACTTCCCACTCAAATGCAAAACATTTTAGTTCAGTTTCTTCCCGACAGATGGCGGGGTACTCAAATGCACGTTATAAGTTCAATATGAATACTCAGTATTATATATGGTAATTAAAAAGTGATAACAATCAAAACTGAAATATTTAATTATTTTAATGCCATAATCTACTCATTTGCCTGTTTCACCATATTACTTATATCAAGGTTTATAAGCATTTATTTGAAACGTACGAAATTTCTGCGTACAAAGTTGACTTAAACACTGAAAATGCAAATAATATTCATTATTATCCGTTTGCTGTGCATCCTATCTTTCTACAGTGCTAATGGTTATTCGAGGTCATAAAATAAATGGAAAAACTGGGTAAAGAAACAAATAAAAAAAAGCAAAATTACTTTGTTCCCCTTTTTAGCGTTAGAAATCTAGGTCACGCTTTTATAATCTACTAAACAAGGAGATCAATAACGTGGTGTCATATGCTAGGTGATCGTATGATTTTATCTCTGTACTTACTAAGCGTACAGCAAGACGGAAACTATTTTGTACATATATTCAATTATGAAGATCTCTTTTATTTACATTATTTTTCTGTTGATAGATGAAGTTTTTTTAATTCCTTTTTTCTCTTTTTTGGTTTCATTTTTTACCCCAAAAGAGGAAGCTGAGTGAGTATCTTTGTAGATAATGACAAACAAAGAATAAAAAGAAAGATAGAGGAAATGACGCTCCAGGAAAAAAGCATACGTGAAGAGGATGTAAATTAGTGTATTGGTTTGTACAGGAGGTTTCAAAGAGGGAAAGGAAAAAAATACTTTTAAGATAAAACAGCAAAAGTATTTTTAAAGCATATCCCAGAGCAAGTGGGTATAATTACGGAGCCACAAAAGTAATAGAAACAAATCATAAGTGTCCTGAAGGTACATTTCTAACAACGATAATATCAAAAAAAAATTACATCAATTTTATTTGATCGCAGGTTCATATTTGTATATTACTTTGTCCTAAAAATAGCCAATGCTTAAACAATAAAATTGTATTTTATACATCACTGTCATGTGTTTTTTTTTTATAGATTACAATCATTTGTGTAAGAATATTGTTTGAGTCTACTGGTTCATCCAACAATGTATATTATTGTTGGATTGAAAAGCATTGTTGAATAAACCATTGTTTAATCGAAGTTACCAAAAGACATCGAAAACAATTTCATTGTTGAAAGAATAAAGCAACATACAAAAATAGCTAGTAATGTTACTCCCGTATTAAACAATTACAAATTTAGTTAATAAACAATGCAAAAACAAGATCTATTACGGGAAAAACCCAAACGAAGCACATGGCTTCTTACAAATAAATGCAATAATTTGAAAACTCTGAAAACTACACATTTAGATTTCCTGAAAACATTCAAATATAGAAATGCGTCAGTTTTGACATATGATAATTAAAATGCCCATCTTTTTTTTCTGCAGTAGCTGCTTGTACCATTGTGTAAACGCTCCGTTTGCAAAAATCTTTTAAAAAATTATTTTCACTAGCGTGCGTGAATGTGTGTGTATGTGTGCTTGCTTTTATAAAGATTTCAAGATAGGCTATTTATTATGATATACTGCTACAATTCTGCAACTTATGTTTTATGGTAGTTACTGTACAAAAAAGATTACGTGTCTTGTAGTGTTCTGTGCTCGTTTATCTCTTTAGTTATTACTATACTTATGCTTATCAGCCTTCGTTCCAAGATAAGAACATCACATAATAAATTTCGACTATCAGGTACTATTATTGTATAGAAACGTAAGATAGTTTTTCTTTGTGAAACAGAGGCATTTCTTTTCGTTCGTGACTATAGTTTCTCGCAGGCATCTCTTTTATACTTTGCACGAAATTTTAATAGAAAAGTCCAACTTTTTAAAGATGACCGAAATGGCACTTGACAATCCTATTACTCTATTTAACAATACACTTTTGTTCATCTGTTAAGAAAGGCTATACGATCCTGTTCATTTTTATTTCTTAAGTTTTCCTTCGAATCAAAAAGTGTCATACATAAGTATCACAAAAGACATCTTCCTTTGAAACATTTTTTGTTTATTTTTGATATCGCCATATAACTTAAGATACATAACATTTAATTTATGCATTTTAATTTTATCTTTTATATATAATACTAAATAAATTATATAATTTATTCTAATTTTTGAAAGTAATTGAAGAATTTTAAAGCTACTTAAAAATAATTTAAAATTATTAATACACCTTTTTATTATTAATATGATATTTCTAGTAAGGATACTCCATTGCAGAATTTGGGGGTTCAATCCAATACCCTTGGAGGGTAATGGATAGCAATGCTGTAGCCAATGTAGTTCTAACTGAGGCTCGGCTATTGCTGTTACCCTCCTGCCATGATCAGAGCTTTAATTAATAGCTCAATAACACCTTATCCCTACACTGTCCTCTACAGATAACGGGGAATATGAAAAGCATTCTTGCTTCGCCCCTTTAAGCCAGTCCTTATAAGGACTAATATAAGGACTAATATAAATATATATTTATATGGATGCTTCTACTATCAACAGAAGTTTAGAAGTTACTGGTTTGTTGCTATCAATAAACAGGGTATGCTACTTAAGAAATAAATCTTCGAATCAATCATAAAGACGAAATTTTATCCATAAGGCATGCTATAAGCTTGTCTTGCGTTGGTTGTGAACCACACGGAGCTGACGATTATTGATTCGATAACCCTGTGTGTGTGTGTGTGCGTGCGTGCGCGGGGGACGGGCACTTCTTGCATTCACCATGATTGACATGGCACGTAATCTATATGTGTCCCGTCGACAGGTGATATATTCAGTGACGAATATAAGAGACATTACGTCACGAAAATGGTTAAACAATGTATTCTGAAAAGACAAGACTCAAGGAAAACATCAAGGAAGCGTTGTCAGTCATTCGGTTGATGGATTACATGTAACGAGTTCACAGGATTTCAACGGCAATTCATAATCTTTTGTAGTTTTACAGAATGAGTGCATTTACTCTTGTATTGTTGCCTACTAGAACATATTTAATGCACTATGTCAGCTTAAGAAAGTAAAGACACGGTAGTTATTTAAAATATGTTAGATGTACTTTATTTCAGAAATCGTATAAATGCTAAATATTTCAAAATTTAAATAGCTTAGAAGATTGTAAGTACAATTCAAACAGGTTTCCTTATAGAAACGAAGTCTTGATAACGTTATATCACTCGCTGATCAGGCCCATATCTGATTACGGATTGTATGTCACGAAAAGTTTAAGATATTCATTGGAGATGGACCAACTAACAAACTGTGTTAGTGAGATGATTAACCATTAGTCATTTTACGTGGTGATTCCCTTCAATCGGCTCTTTCATCAAAAGCAAAGGTGAGTTTTACATTGTCGTGGAGCTTGTCATGCCTATCGCTTCACTCACTGGCTGCAGAACGACTGTCTGTCGCTACCAATCACACTTCAATTTTAAAATATAGCGTCACTCTGCACGTCATCTTACCAGGTGTTCCAAATCCGAAGTGAAAACTATTCGTTAATTTGCACTTCTAACTCGAAAATCCACAGAAAACGCCCCATTTCACATCACGGCATCGAGTTTGACGGTTACTCGGCAAACGTCTTCGTTAATTATAAGACGACCTTAAAGGAATTGGTGACGACCACGTATAAATGTTGGGGGGGGGGGAGGAATAAGAACGGAGAGTGATGGCTCCACTGAAAATATTGTAGGTGCTCGGTGAAGAGATGCCTTCGACTAGACTTTCTTAGTTGGCATATTGCCTAACCAAATTCAACCCTTGGCGACAATGCGAACAAAGCCGATGAAAAAGGCGTGGACATTTTACTTTTGGCTTTTAAACTTTAGATCATCGTAATTCCTTTTAATGTTTTTGGTAATGGGAAAACTGTGTAGCTACGTCTTGACTATTTGACACACACACACACACACACACACACACACACACACACACACACACACACACACACACACACACACACACACACACACACACACACACATCTGCAGTTTGAAATCTCCCAAAGTCGTACAATCTACGTCTCTTCATAATTTTAATGTTTGCATAATCTTTGGTAAATATGGGTGAAATAGACTGAGTGCACCTTTAACTGACAACCACAGTTTAATTATTTATTTCTTGCTTAGCGGGAACCATGAATTTCGGACGCCTATGAGTCAGTCTTAATATCGTATTTGACTGACTAAAATATTTAGGAACGAGAGTATTGTTATTATTAATAATTGTTAATAATGCTCTCTATTAATTAAAAAAACACGTTAGTACACAAGCATAACAAAATAACTGAGAAATAAAACGATTAAAATAATGATTAGTATAAATCATGGCCATCGAACAGCTATACAGTACTTTAAACTGAAGTACACCTACTAATACATAAGCGTAATCTACTGTGTTTAACTCCAGACAGGAATATGAGTTAGCTCAAAGCAAAACTATTGGTAAAAGTAGAACATTCGATCATAATGAAAGTAGTTACGAGTAATGAATACACAAAAGAACTCGTTTGGTGATAAAACTTTGAAAAAGTGGATAAATTGTTTGGTTATCTACTCTTTTAATGCTACACTAAATTTTCCAGTGAATGTACTAAAATTTTGAAGTAGCATATGGATCTTCTTCCGGGTATTAATTAGTATGTTATGGTATGGCATGCACTCCTGACCAAGATTCTGAATATTGTCTGCTATTAGATTACTGATATACTGGACTTATATGCCTTAATTTCATTTACCATAATTCCAACTGAACTAAAGAACTTTTTTATTACTATGCGTTTTAATTGCTTTTTTTTAGTTAAAATAAAGATGAAAAACTGTTATTAGAATTTATTTCAGACTTTTTTAATTTATAGTTTTCCAACACCATTTATTAAATTATATATGGAAATATAACCTCCTGAAACTTTTACTACGAGTGTGTCCGGTAGAGAGGGATTTGGGATTGATTCATTCAATCCATTCAATCCAATACCCTTGGAGGGTAATGGATGGCAATGCTGTAGCCAGTGAAGTTGTAACTGAGGCTCTGCTATTGCTGTTACCCTCCTGCCATGATCAGAGCTTTAAAATAGCTCAATAACACCTTATCCCTACACTATCCTCTACAGATAACGGGGAAGATGAAAAGCATTCTTGCTTCGCCCCTTTAAGCCAGTCCTTATCCTTATAAGGATATAAGGACGAGTGTGTCCAATCTGGGTAAGGTCGCAGGGAAGGTCATCCTCTCACGACTCCAAACCTCAGTAAATGACTTAGACATCCTCCCTAAAGAACAGTTTGGATTTCGACAACACCATAGTACTACCCAGCAAATCCACAGAATTGTGGAATATATCACCACCAGCTACAACTGGCGCCAGTGCACAGGTGCGGTATTCCTAGACCTATCTAAAGCATTTGACAAAATCTGGCATTTTGTACTCCTGCACAAGCTTATCTCAGCCGGTATCTCACTAAAAATGGTTCATCTAATCCGTTCATATCTTCAGAATAGATCAATGCAAGTTAAAATTAACGGTTCTACATCGTCCCAGCGCCATATCTTTGCTGGAGTGCCGCAGGGATCTCTACTGGCTCCATTGCTGTTTTCTGTATACATGTCAGACATCCCACACAATCCGATGACTTCCATTTTAGCACTGTATGCGGACGATACGGCAATACTAACCAGATCTCTCAGACCCCACTTCGTTACCAGAAAGCTTCAAGAAAATCTTCTAAAGCTGGAGGGTTGGTTCTCCAAGTGGAGATTGGAAGTCAATCCCCTGAAAAGCTCAGCGGTTCTCTTCTCAAAAAGGCCAATGTCTCCTGCAGGAGATGTGTTACTATTCAATACTAAAATTCCCTGGCAGAAAGAAACAAATTACCTGGGTGTGATTCTCGACAAAAAGCTATCTTTCAACCAACATATCAAGTCTGCATGTGCAAAAGCATCTAAAGCCATAGCTCAGATCTACCCGCTAATTAATAGAAATAGCAAACTCAGCAACAGAATCAAATTGCAGCTATACCAGATGTCGATTCGTCCTATAATCACCTATGCCTCTCCAGCTTGGAGCCACACCTCTAATACTAACATTATTAAGATACAGCGAGTGCAGAACAAGTGCTTGAGAATGATTTTGAACGCCCCGTGGTATGTTAGAAACAGCCAACTCCACAGAGACACAAATATTCCCTATATTCTCTCTTATCTACAATCCTTAGCTTCCAAATTTTTTCTAAAGACGTCCACACATCCCAACGATTTGGTTCAACAAGCTGCAGCATACGAGCCAACGGACATATTTAAATATAGAAGACCAAAAACTATATTAGCCTCCTATAGCGATACATAATCTCCATGCCCATTCAGGGCGAGCAAACTGCTCGTAAATTTTACCCTCACTGTAACCACGACAGATAGCGGGGAATATGAAAAGCATCTTGCTTCACCCCTAAAGACATAAATGTCAATTGTCAATTGTCTACGAGTGTGGTGGGAGGGATGCAGCGAGTTAATCGACTGAGATTCAGTGATTAAATGAAATATAAACATTTTTATTGCTATGGTTTTAATTGCTCTTTTTTAGTTAAAATAAAGAAGTAAAAGTGTTATTAGAATTTATTTCAGACTTTTTTTTTAATTTATAGTTTTCCAACACCATTTATTAAATTATATATACATATATATATATATATATATATATATATATATACATAGGATATAGGATACGAGAGATATATATATATATACATATATATATATATATATATATATATATATATATATATATATATATATATAAGACCTACATGACAAACATTGCAGAGAAATTCTTCACAATCACGGATAATCACCCAAATCAGTTAGTTCGACAGGCAGCGGACTACAAGCCCTCAGATCGTTTCAAACATAAAAAACCGAAATCCTCCATCGCAAGAGAAAGCTGATACAGCCTCAATGCTCACAATGAGCGGGTAAATTACCCACAATATAAAATCCAGATGAAGGGATAAAGAGTCAAGGACTCAGTCCATCAACCAATTAAGTTCAAGTTCATATATATATATATATGGAGATATAACCTCCTGAAACTTTTATTATCAGTGTGGTGATTGATTCTTTCAATTCAATACCCTTGGAGGGTAATGGATGGCAATGCTGTAGTTAATGAAGTTCTAACTGAGGCTCGGCTACTGTTGTTGCCCTCTTCCTGCCATGATCAGAGCTTTAATTGCTCAATAACACCTTATCCCTACACTATCCTCTACAGATAACGGGGAAGATGAAAAGCATTCTTTGCTTCGTCACTTTAAGCCAGTCGTAATAAGCACTATGAGTGTGGTGTCTGAATGGAAAGGATCCTTCAGATTTTTATAACTTCAAACAAAAATATATAATATAATATAATAATTTAATTACATGTGAGGTGCTATTGGCAGATTTTATTGCAAAGCTTTGGAGGATATGATGGATAGGGATTTATTTATCCGTTATTTTCACACTTAGCGACAATAAAGAGAGGATCGATCCGTAAAATGAGCTGTGTTTTTTGACCATTCCTTTACCTACAGAAATTATAACAATTATAAGTTAGAAACAAAAAGGTTTCTGCATCAAAAATTTTAGAGACAAAAGTCAGTGTGCATCAGATAAATAGCAACAGAAAATATTATTTAATTTAAATAATATTTACAGGCTCAAGACTTTCCCAGATTAGGTTTCGTACCCATAAGTTTGGTATAAGGTGGTTCTTCGCTCCCTAGACAGGATTAGCTCCAGGGATATTTCCAACTTTTGTCAAAACCGATCGAGATGTCTGATTTAAACAACATCGTAAAATTCAGTTATGTGGGTTCAAAAATTTTCAGATACGTAAATATTTTTTTTTAAAAAGCATATTTTCAACGAAGAAATAAGAAACAAATTAAACATTAAACTTAAAATGAATTTAATTTACTTTTCCATCGCGATCTCCTCCTGTTATGATTTGCTCTTAATCTGCTTCACCTTCTTCGCACACGGAGCTGTTTATTTACTGCAAAACGAAATATATTGCAGGCATGGGAGTCGACACATGCAAATTTAACTACAAATGTTTAACTTGCCACCACAAATTGTATTTGTTTGTTTGCTTAGTCTTACGTTGACTTAGCAAGTGTCTGCCTAAGGCAGGGCGTTGGTGAGGAAGACAAAATAGCGTTGAAATGAAAGTCAATGATGCAGGAAATACCAAGTTCCTGTTTATTTACGTCTGTTTTAATTTATCTTTCTAGGATTATCCAAGTACTTCATGGGAGACTATGATTAGCATTTCTCGTAATCTGTACTCCAAGTTCAATAGTCGCAAGTGAATTTCTTCAAGAAATGTTGGAAAATGTAAAGAAATCAAATGAGTGGAGAGGAAAGAAATTGTACTTAATAACACTCGTCACCATGCAATAAAGTAGGTCTCTGGTTTAAGTTGAATGCGAAGTAATAGCTTCGTGTTTTCCGACAACAGTAAGTGCACGTGCTTCCATTGTTGTTTGAAAAATATCAATGAGCAATGCTTTTTCTTGTTTACTAATGGATGTTTCCTAATCTGGAGGAATTACATTAACCTTCATTACAGTATTTGAGCACCTTACGTGCCATGCAAATTTCGGATCCTATCACATGCAGATATTCAGGAAGTGTCTGCGTAATTCTCGTAATAAAAGGTGGGATGTGCTGCATGTTTTGCACTGTACTTGATATCAAGATGCCACGTTCAGATAACTGACAGACTTTCAACGCCGGGTTGTAATTGGGTACATCAATTTCTGTCCGTGGCATTGTTATTCGCCTCACAATACCGAAATCCACTGTCGCTTATGTCATTCGTAGGTGGAAAGTTGATGGTGCTACCTACATAGGAAAACACCCTAGGAGGCTATCAACACTCACTAACCGAGATCGACGAGCTCAGTCTTGGAATGTTCGAGCATACCGCACGTCATCAGCGGTGGACCTCGCATCCAACCTGGAAAATGCTGCAGGGACATTTGTCTTCACCAGAACTATCCGCAAAGAGTTGAAGGCTTAGGTTACAACGGTAGAACTGCTGCGAACAAAGCACCCCCATCAACGCCAGACGATGTTTGAACTGGTGTCTTTTACATTGTTCCGTTGATAATTGGAAAAGCGGTTCTGTGGAGACGAACTACGGTTCCAAATATTTCATGCTGATGGCCGTGTTTGGATCTGGAGATTACCCGAGGAACGATTGGAAAAAACAGGACTGCTTTTTCCAACTGTCAACTTTGGTGGAGGCTCAATAATGGTATGGGGGTATTTCAGTTGGATGGGATTGGTCCATTTGTTGAAGGTGTTCAACACTTTAACATCTAATGGCTTCTTGGACAACTTCATGCTTCCGACGCTGTGGAACTACTTCGGCAGTGACCTTTGCATGTTTCAGCACGATAGTGCTCAGTGCCATACTACACCGCGTGTCTGAGTCTAGTTTCCACAAAATAATGTTAAAGTATTGGACTGGCCTGCTCAACCCCATCGAACATCTTTGAGACAAATTAGAATGTCGAATTCGCTCCAGACCACAGCTTCCCTCATCAGCATCAGCAATGGGAGCAGTGGCGGCCCGTACATAAGCACTGCGACACTGCAGCACCTCCAAGGAAAAAATGAAAAAATTAAATTTGTTTGGGTTTATAAATAATAACAATGCTTACAACATTATATAAATGCAGTACAACATGTTAAAGGTTACAGCTTATGTTTCGACAGTGATTGAATAGTTAATAATTGGAATTGTTCGATTAACGCTTTAGATTACGAAACAAACGCACTGCGATCTAACGCAGTGTCAGAATTATCGCATTCGGCCAATTGCAGCTAGTCTGGCCGATATTCGTTTGCTGATTGCACGTTACAAGTCATTCCGACACTGCTCGTTTGAACAGTGTATCGTATGCTTGCGCGTTATTTTTGTGAGATACGAAAATTTTATTATTGGTGTTTGTTCGTGGTGAGGGTGAAATATTTTTAATAAAACAATTTTTTGACATGTAAAGTTATTTATTAATAAATTGGTTACTGATTAAATGTTATTGCTGTTACCCTCTTGCCATGATCTGAGCTTTAATAGCTCAAAATAACACCTTATCCCTACACTGTCGTCTACAGATAACGGGGAAGATGAAAAGCATTCTTGTTCGCCCCTTTAAGCCAGTCCTTATAAGGACTATGAGTGTGGTGTCTGAATGTCCGCCACTGAATGGGAGATAGCTTTGGGGGAGGAATGGAAGAATATTCTTTTGCGACATATCAGAAATTGGTTGAAAGCATGCCTCGAAGAGTAGCTGCTGTCATTCAGGCCAAAGGTTATCCTTCTGGTAATTAAATAGAAATGTAATTAAAACACATTTTTTGACAACAACTATGTGTCCAAATACTTTTGTCAACATAGTGTAGATTGAAAGTGTTAACACTCTGAAGCCGAGTGCTTTCAGAGTAAAGATGATCGTGTATCACATGAGTGTTGCTCACTCCCATCGCAAAATTCCTGTCATCTTTTAGCCTTTAACGGGCCGAAATTCCTAAAGAATATAAATAAATTCTAAATACTGATTTTGGAGAATTCTGGCTTTGTCAGTACTGTTCCAAGCGCAGTGACTTAGTGTGATTCTGACATGTGGCTTTCTTGGAAATATGAGTTTGAGTCGGCCGGACTCACAAGGAGATAATAGGTTTTCTTTCGCAAACTCTGATATTTCCTTCCTTGAAACAGTGAGGCAGGCGGGAAATACACGCAGTAATCAGACAACACCATTAACAGATAACACTGACCTCATGACTTTAGTTGCTTTCTCGTAATTCGTCCCCAAACTATTAATTCCTCAAATCATTTATTAGTTTCTTTAACTAAAGCTTTAGTTAAATGAATTCTAGTAACATTTAGTCTAACAATCACGCATTAGTTCCTAATCCTCCAAAAAGGAACAAATTCAAAACAAATACACACACACACTACGAAATTGATCAAGATCGAAGCCTATTAATGATATTAGTATAAAATATAATGATAGTAAAATAATAATGAAATATATACTAATGCCACAGAGTCCAGAACTGTGTTCTTTCACTTAGTTCTTCCGTCGTAATACATGAAAGTAGGAAAAGATCCGAGAAGATGACTAAAGTTGTGCTACCTTCTGTTTAATCTTAAAGAGAAAGCCCATTGTCTGCGATCTAAACTCCTACCACAAAACTATTTGCATCCTTTCTGATACACTTCATTGGGACCTTGTATATATACTATTATACAATAATATATTGTAATAAAAAATAATAAAGTATAATATATTATTATTATTATTATTATTATTATTATTATTATTATTATTATTATTATTATTATTATTATTATTATTATTAAACATATAATACAGCTTTTAATATAAAACTCAAAGGGATAAAAAAAGAATTTTATCTCTTATAACCTTGCATCATCATTCTAATCTCTCTTCCAATATAGTCGCAAGATTTCCCCATCTCTATATATTTAAAAAAAAAAATTGTTTCCTTATTGTTTCTCTTTCTATTCTTCATCAGTTCATATTATACTTTACTGTTCCTATTAATAACCTCTTCTTTATCAAGGATGAAATAGTCTATTTCAATTTTGAGATCATTTTTGATGCATCTCTCCTATATATTTGATAATTGCATACAAGGGAAAGGTGACGTCATGTATACTACTCTTATTATCATTTATTATTTTCTTTTATTAATTTTATTTATCTTAGAAATAATAATGTAACTTATATTTTATTGAAATTATTCATTTGAAAATTAAAATTTTTTTAATATTTTCAAAATATTTATAAAAGAGAGTTTGTAGTCCATTAAATTTTTCATATCAAAATGGTATACAATTATTTTATCCCAAAGGTGAGAATCGACATTTTGCAATGACAGGCGGTGGCGTAATGGCGGTTGCCAAGTGTTTATGTTTATATATGTGATCAGTGATTTAAATAGTAGTTATGATTTTCTGAAGAAAAGTTTATTTTGTAAAATATTTGCTACTGATGCTGGTAGATCGATTTGATCTACGGGATATTTATTTATATATAGAGGTAAGTGTTCTTCATTCTGTGAAACATTTACTACCTTTGCTGGTAGATCGATTTGATCTACGGGATATTTACACTGGGCTCTAGGTCCCACTTCTCAAACTTTATTTTAATAGAGTTGTTGCCTTCTGTTAATCATGACAAAACCTCTCAATGAAGGCATATTTGAAGAAGTTTACAAAGAATTCCTAAGATTAGGAAAACTCTTGAGCGACAACTGGCCAGGGAAAGTAAAGCTCTTAGATACATTCCCCCCTACAGCAGTCACAGAAGATAGGATGGATGATTCTAATGAAGGAAGTATGTTGACTGAACCAGAATCAAGTCACTCCACGAATACAGAGAATGCTGCATCTCAGGATAATACTCCGCAGTTTGTGGAAACCAACACAGAATTTCAAACAGTCAAAAAGAAAAGGAAAATCTCCTCTACTGCAGATACACCCAAAACAGTGGAGATAGAACCAGATAATGTAATTAAAGAAAGGGTACCCCCAGTCATCCTAAGGGCCAAGGAGCACTGGACGTCCGTTGCATCCACACTGAAATCTTCAGATATCACCTTCATTAAAGCCACAAACACAGAAGAAGGGATTCGCATACAACCTAAAACATCATCAGATTACAGAAAAATGACCAAACTTCTAGACAACAACAACTTGCCATATCACACTTTTGCACTCAACAGTGAAAAAAATTTAAAAGTACTGTTAAGGGGAGTAACTGAAACATTACAAATAGAAGACCTCACTGCAGACCTCCAACTTAAGGGATTTAGCCCAGTTAAAGTCAGCCGAATGCGGAGAGCTGATAAAACACCCTATCCCCTAATTCTAGTGGAAATAAGCAAAGATCAAAATCATATATACAATCTCCAAACCATCTGTGATCTAGTCATAAAAGTTGAGGCATTGAAACATAAATCAACTACAACCCAGTGCCATAGATGCCAGAAGATTGGGCATGCCCAACGATGCTGCAAGGCCGAATTTCGTTGCGTTAAATGTGGTGGCAAACATGCATCAAATGAATGCCATAAACCTCGTACACTTCCAGCAAAGTGTGCAAACTGCGGAGGACCACACCCTGCAAACTATAGTGGCTGTATAGCATTTCCTCAAAACCAAAAATTACAACTCAAAACCAGTAAACCTCTTCAAGAACAAGCGTCTTCCCATCAAACCATAGTCTCCACAACGGATGGAAGATCGTATGCTGAAGTTACAAGATCAACCTTCCAAAAAGACCCAAAACCAAAGCAGTCACAGCAAACCAACAAACCTATCCTACTGAACATAACAAGTCACTTAGGTGAAATGCTTGCTGAACTCCAACAAACCAACCCAACTCAAGAAGCCAAAGATATCATCTTAAGGCATACACAATCACTCTTTATGGAATCAATGGATAAATCTAAAAGAAAACCGAAATCATTACAAATTGTTTCATGGAATGCAAATGGTTTATCTATCAAATTACAGGAGCTGCAGGAGTTTGCAGCAGAAACTCAAGCAGACATCATCCTCATAAATGAAACACATCTTCGTCCAAGTGACAAAATCAGAATCAATAGTTATAGCACTTACCGAACAGACAGATGCTTTGCTAGAGGTGGAGGCACTGCCATCTTTGTGAAAAGTAACATAAAACATAATTCAATAGCAGAACCCCAAACAGAACACATGGAAACTACAGGAATAGAAATACATATGGAAAATACAAGCAGCATTACGATATATGCAGCCTACAACCCCCCAAATAAAAAACTCCTTGAATCTGACTTAGAGGTGATACTAAATACAGGCAGAGCAGTGATTATAGCCGGAGATCTTAATGCCAAACACTCAGTCTGGAATAGCAGAAACTCAAATATTAATGGAAGAATACTCAACTCTTACACCACTTCAAGAAATATAACAGTAATAGGACCCACTGAACCCACACATTATGGAGCTACCGGTCGTCCTGATGTACTAGATATAGCTATATTAAAAAACATAGCGCACAGCTATCAGATACAAGCAATCAACGACTTAAGTTCTGATCATAACCCCATCATATTACAACTAGGCACCATACAAGATATAACAGAAAACACCACCGCATTTATAAATTGGAAACAACTTCCCTCAGCCTTCCAGGAAAACCTTGGTCCAATACCGCATATAACATCTGCTGAAGATGTAGAAAAAGCAGTGAAGACTCTTGAAAAACAACTGCTGACAGCTATAACGCAGGTAACAAATATAACCAAATGTACACCATCAAATAAACTTCCACAGGATATAAAACGTCTTATCCAAGAGAAAAACAGATTAAGAAGACAATATCAGAGAACAATGGACCCAGCGTATAAACAAGCAGTCAATAGAGCAACAAACCAGATTCGATATGCCCTAAAGGACCACCGTAACCAACTCTGGAATAACAAAATTCTCCAATTAAACACAGAGGATCAATCAATATGGAAAATGATGAAATCACTCCGTTCAAAGCGTTTTACATTTCCTCCAATCCAAGGTGAATCTAATGTTGTCTACAACGACGAGGAAAAAGCTGAAGCATTTGCTGACAGTTTAGAAAAACAATGCAGCCCCAATTATATCAATACAGATATAAATTTCATAAGTAAAATTCACACCCAAGTGCGTAAAATAACTCAAAATGCCTCATTCCAATCCAATAACAAATCAGTATCACCAACAGAAGTATATGAGATTTTAAGAAAACTAAATAACAAAAAGGCTCCAGGTCCAGATGGAATAACAAATAAGGTACTCAAGTTACTTCCTCGCAAAGGGGTTATGCATCTAGTAGCCATCATTAATGCCATCTTCCGGCTAAATTATTTCCCACAACGATGGAAAATTGCCGACGTTTTCCTAATTCCCAAACCTGGGAAAAATACACAGTTTCCTGTAAATTACAGACCAATCAGCCTTCTTTCATGCATAGGTAAGATAGCCGAACGTGCTATTCTCACACGGCTTCAAGAGGCAACAGATATCAACCATATAATTCAAGATGAACAATTCGGCTTTAGGAAATATCACTCCACAACACTACAAATTTACAGAGTTATCGAACATATAACCCATGGGTATGAATGGCACCAACACACTGGCGCAGTTTTTCTAGACATCACTCAGGCATTTGATAGAGTATGGCATCATGGACTAATTTTTAAACTACACGAAGTTGGTATTCCATTGCCACTAGTGCTACTTATCAAATCATATCTACACAACAGAAAATTTAAAATAAAACTCAACGGTATCAGATCCACGGAGAGGAGAATCACGGCCGGAGTACCTCAAGGCTCTCTACTATCTCCCCTACTCTTCTCCATATACATGGCAGATCTCCCCAAACTGTCTCCAGCTATCACCGCTCTGTATGCCGACGATACAATCATTATAGCCAGATCCCTTCGTCCACACCTGGCCACAATCAAGCTGCAGAGAGCAGTCAATGAATTGGAGGATTGGTACACCAAGTGGCGTATCGCAATTAATCCAAACAAAAGCTCTGCAGTACTTTTCACCAGACGTAAGGCAGAACCGAATACAAGCATACAAATGTTTGGTAAAATCATCCCTTGGCGCAATTCTACCAAATATCTGGGAATTCATCTTGATAGACGTCTAAACTTCAAGTCACATATGGATAGTGTTACCACTAAGGCAAGTCAGACTATAGCACAGCTATATCCACTTTTGAACAGGAACAGCTTCCTAAGCATAAGCAACAAAATCTTACTTTTCAAAACGGTAATCAGACCGCAACTAACTTATGCCTCTCCAACCTGGGGTCACACGACTAAAAGCAACATCAACAGACTTCAGATAATTCAGAATAAATGCCTAAGAATGGCATTTAATTCCCCATGGTTCATCATAAACATCCAGTTACATCAAGAAGCCAATCTTCCAGATATTAAGACCTACATGACAAACATTGCAGAGAAATTCTTCACAATCACGGATAATCACCCAAATCAGTTAGTTCGACTGGCAGCGGACTACAAGCCCTCAGATCGTTTCAAACATAAAAAACCGAAATCCTCCATCGCAAGAGAAAGCTGATACATCCTCAATGCTCACAATGAGCGGGTAAATTACCCACAATAATCTCATCACCCACAATCTAAAATCCAGATGAAGGGATAAAGAGTCAAGGACTCAGTCCATCAACCAATTAAGTTCAAGTTCAAGTTCAAGTGAGAATCGACCGTGAGATGCGGTGATTAATGCCCTTGGAGGGTATTGGACTGTAATGCTGTAGCCAATGAAGTTCTAACTGAGGCTCGGCTGTTACTCTCCTGCCATGATCAGAGCTTTAATTTAATAGCTCAATAACACCTTACCCTTACACTGTCCTCTACAGATAACGGGGAAGATGAAAAGCATTCTTGCTTTGCCCCTTTAAGCCAGTCCTTATATAAGGACTAATCACGTTGGAAAGCAATGTAATGTTAGTTATCCTTGGTTCTGTACAAAACGTAATGTAGTATGCTTGTGTGATAACAAGTTTAAAATAGCTTGGCATCTTTAACATATATCAGTATATATATATATATACAGTAAAACCCCGTTTTTACGTTCCCACAATTTACGTTTTCCTGTCATTTTCCGTTCGTCCCGTCTTAATGCCTATTCTTGCGATATATTGTTTCCCCGCTATTAACAACTTGATGTGGACGTTATTTCCCGTGATTTGCGTTTTTTTCTCGGGTGGCAATACTAAATTTCGAAGATCCGATTTCTGCGAAAATCTGCGCATTTTTGTTCCCAGATGGCGTTGCTTTCGGCTGTAGGTTCGTTTCCGCTATCACGGTGACTTGCGCGCTTGCAGCAGTAATGTAGTGATGAACGATACCGTGATTTTTCAATCACAGTACGAATTGATATTGCAGAATTTCTGCAACGTAATTTAGCGTGTGAAAGATGCTTTCAAGTTGCGGTGGTGGATTATCCATGTTAGGAACATGGAGAAAAAAAAGACAGAAATGTATTTCGGTAGAAGAAAAGATGGCAATTCTGCGACGTGTAGATTGGCATGCCGGAACACGTGAGCATTGAGCAAAAGATCTTGGACTCTCCGTGTCCACTCTGAACACGATAGTAAAAAACAGGTCAAGCATTGAACTCAATGCAAAGCAATCTGGCGCTAAGTCAAAAAAAAGAAAAACGAAAAGCAAAAACAATCAACAAATAAATATTTTTTTAAAATAGATAAATGTAAGTAATTGTAAATTCATTTATTTTCAGTTATTAAATTTTGTAGCCTAGTATGTAGACTCACATACTAGCAGTAAGTCATCTTTTAGCCTTTTTTAAAATGTTCTTTTACATTTCCTGCTATTTACACTTTTTTCCATCAGTCCCCTGAAAAGTGTAAAAAAGGGGTTTTACTGTATATATATATCAGTAGTTCCCCAATTTTTTTAACACCAAGCACCCTACTGTTCATTTTACGGTACTCTTTTCTTCTTCTCATTAATTAATATATGTTTATATAAAGAAAAATAGCAAGTTGTCGTGACTACACTCAACAAAAATCCAATAGCTGTCATACAATTTTAATGTGAACTTGTGCCTTAGTGCTTCTTGCAATTTTTAATTCATGGTCGAACTGTGGATAAACATACTAAATTCTTCTTCAGTGGACAACAGCACATCTCTCTTCTTACCTTACTTTAAATAGTTTTAGTGCTGAGCACCCCCCCCCCCATCCACACACACACACACACACACACACACACACACACACCGAGGTACGTAATTGAAAATTGAAGCAATATTATCATAGCAATCTTTACAATATTGAAAAATTGTTTGGCAACATATATCCCCTCCCCCCAAAAAAGTTCATTGATAAGTCATTGCATTTTATTTGTGAACTGTGATCATTCTTAAACCAATAAAACTTGCCTTTATATTGTAGAATGAAGTTACTTTTACAAGAATGGGTATTTATTACACTACATTCTTTTTACAAAATGATCAGATGTATCTATATATGATATTTTGGAAAAAAAATGTCCGTGGCACCATAGTTGGAATCACAGGTATATGCTTATAGGAACGTCCGTGTAGGTATATACAGTATATAGTGGTGTGCGTGTGCAGAGGCGTAGTTGGGAGGCGGTCCGTCCCAGGCGCGACTTTTTGAACTTTTGCAGTTAATTGTAAAAAAAGTCTCAAGAACTCAGTCTAAATATTGAAATACTACTGCGAATTTTCCTCACAATTGCTGTAAGTGTTGCTAGTTGTGAGAGGAGTTTTTCTAAATAAAACTGATTAAGAATTACCTACATTACTATGAAATAGATTCTTCGCCAATGTCATTGACGATTTTGCTAACAGAAAAGCAAGAAAAATAACATTTTTAGAATGTCGAAATTAAAGTTTTACTTCAAAAATAAACATGTTTTAATTTATTTCCCTATACGTCATTTTGACTTCTAGTATTTTGGTGTGTATTGAGAGGGGCTGCAAAAGCTCTAGCTTCAGCACTGTGTGTGTGTGTGTGTGTGGCAATTCCCAATCACAAGAAAGTTATTCTAGCTGGGTGGATCGATTATCATTGTTATTACTCAGGAATTCAGGAATATTGTTTTAGAAATTGAACCATTGCACATAACAAATGGCAGCACTTTTTGAGATGATTCTGTAAATAACAAAAACCAGTTCAGAATCTCTAATATTGAGAATAGAGATTGTTATGTATTATCAGTTACCATTTTGAAAAGATTTACGGGTAGAATGATGGATTGCATTAAAATCGAGTGAGTTAATGGAGTGAAAAAACATTCCATATTCTACTTTACATGTGGAGGAAATATGATTAGTGGTAGTAAATATCTTTTGATGATCAGAATGTGCAATAAATTGTCTACAGTATGCTTCATAGAAAGTGCCAAGATATTGCAGCCATCGATTAACGATCACGGTGACGATCTATTAGGGTCGGTTAGGTAGTGTCAACATCAAATACCTTGCTAAAACTAACCTGTGCTTAAGTACTTGTGACACAAGACTTTAATGACATAAGCTTCAAACCCTGTTATCGTAAATTTATGATGTCATTTCCGGAATATTCTCTATTACGGTTCCTTAAAAAAAAAAAAAAAAAAAAAACAGTCCTAATATTTGAGATATTTCGTTGTCTGATTTAATAATAATTGTAACCCTTTAAGGGAATTTATATAATTTCAATTTACATAATTTATATGAAAAATGAAACAAGATCCACGTGAATAACAATGTTTGAAAAATGGCTATTTTGCACTGGGAAACCAATGCACGTAGGTAACTGGAAACGATCTTTATTATAATAATACAATTTTTAAGTTATTTGATTCTCAATTAATCGTATTATATATAATATATATTAATATAATCCTTTACAAAAATTATTATTATTATTATTATTGTTCCGGGAAACTCCAAGGAGTCGAAAAAAGAAACTCCAAGAAACTCCAAAATACGCTAGACATGTCTATTTAGTTTAAATATTTACAATTTCGTTTTTTTTTTTAATTTCAAACTCTTCAAATATTATTATATTATCCATTTTTATTTGAAATCCCATTTTAACAATCTGAAATAAATATAAAATACATAATGCAAAGGCAGTTACATGAAATGGTTAAACTAACTTGTGACGTTTTTTTTTTTTTCATTCAAAAGAATAAATTAAGTCGAACTCAGAAGTTATATTGTATATATATATATATATATATATATATATATATATATACAAATCCAAAGTTAAATCATTTCGGTTGTTTAGTAATTTTACTTATTTTTTTACTGCCCATTTTATTTTATTGTTATTAATAAAATTTGCTTCATGAAAAAGGTGTTGGAAAAAGATAAATCACAGGTTAGATTGGAGCGATCACCCTATATGGAATCGAAACTAGTTTTCATGTCATGGTCGATGTGGAATATTATGCCAGTGTCGAAAACACCAATCAGGTGCTCTGTTTACTGATTTTATCGCTGCATACTTATTGGTGTTACAATCATTACTTAGGAGATATATATTTATATACAAATAATACTGATGTAAAAATTAGTAAATTTAGTAAATCTAAAATACTATTTCTAAAAAAGTATTTAAATTTAAATTCTAAAAATAATTTATTTTTTTTATGAAGGTTACTTTTAAAAATTTTAAATAAAAGTATATTAAGCTCAAACACCATTTCTTAATCTATTAACTTAATTATAAATAAAATATTATATGTATATAATAATATGTATATAACAATATGTGGTATATATATAATACGTGGTATAGTTTAGGATGTATGATTTTATCGCTGCATACTTATTGGTGTTACAATCATTACTTAAGGAGATATATATTTATATACAAGTAATACTGATGTAAAAATTAGTAAATTTAGTAAATCTAAAATACTATTTCTAAAAAAGTATTTAAATTTAAATTTTAAAAATAATTTATTTTTCTTTATGAAGGTTACTTTTAAAAATTTTAAATAAAAGTATATTAAGCTTAAACACCATTTCTTAATCTATTAACTTAATTATAAATAAAATATTATATGTATAATAATATGTATATGTAGGGAATCAGTTCGTCGGTAATTAATATCCTTGGAGGGTAATGGAAGGCAATGCTGTAGCCAATGAAGTCTAGCTGAGGCTCGGCTATTGCTGTTACCCTCCTGCCATGATCAGAGCTTTAATAATAGCTTAATAAAATAATATGTATATAACAATATGTGGTATGGTTTAGGAAGAAGAAATTACCCTTGGAGGATAATGGATGGCGATGCTGTAGCCAGTGAAGTTCTAACAGAAGCTAGGCTATTGCTGTTACCCTCCTGCCATGATCAGAGCTTTAATAGCTCAATAACACCTTATCCTTACATTTTCCTCTACAGATAACGGGGAAGATGAAAAGCATTCTTGCTTCGCCCCTTTAAGCCAGTCCTTATATAAGGACTATAAGGATTTTATATATGTCATTTTATATAAGTACTCAACCACGACTATAGCCATTCGTATTATTATATGTGACTTTGCATATACATAAATATTATATTATATTATATGTGACTTTGCATAAATAGTATATAATATATTATATTTTATTTTATTTTAGATATGTGTGACTGCATAAATAATATTATATGTGACTTTGCATAAATATTTTATTTTAGATTTGTGTGACTGCATAAATAATAGCGAATTTCGAGGGCCGTTTTTTTGACCAGAATAGTTTTAGTCGTGGTCATTTGCCGAGGAAAAGCGATGGGTTGTGTTGTAAATTAGTGAGAAATATGGAGAAGTCAAGTAAGGGTAAAGGAGGAAATCAAGATACTTAAAGGTAAACTTTCTCCGTTTTGTAACTAAGGAATCTCTTTTTGTTGGTAGGTCATCGATTTGATCTACGGGATTTCACATTTAGGTTCTAGGACCAGCCTTTTAAACTTTAAGTTTTGATAAATGATAGACATGGAAAAACTGATAGACGAGACAAAGTTTGAGGACGTTTATCGGGAATTTATCCACTCGGGTGAGATGCTTAGTAGCAGGTGGCCAGGAAAAGTAAAACTCCATGACACGTTTCCCCAAAAAATTGTCACAGATGATAGTCTAGATAACGTGACGGCAATAGACATCGGACAACGAAGCTCGGGTCAGTCACTAGATCCTGAGGATGCGCAAATACCCCAAAACAATGCCCATCACATATTGGAAGCAGCTGACGCAGAGGAAGAATTTAAAACTGTTAAAACTAAAAAAAAAGGAAATTTCCCTTACTAGAGAATCACCCAAAACAGTAGAAATTGAGACTGATATTAATACAGACTCAAACGAGAGAATACCCCCAGTCATCCTAAGGGATAAAAATCATTGGCCATCAGTTGCTACTTCACTCCGAACTCTAGAAATATCATTTACGAAAGCCACTAATTCAGAAGAAGGAATTCTCATCCAGCCAAAAACTTCCATCGATTACAGACATCTAACTACATTTCTGGATACTAATGACCTTTCTTATTACACATTTGCACTCAACAGCGAAAAGAACCTTAAAGTTGTACTCAGGGGGGGGGGGGTAACAGAGTCCATTACAACAGATTAAGTACAAAAAGAAAATCTCCAAAACAAAGGCTTCAGTCCTACAAAAGTCAACCGAATGCGCAGAGCTAATAAAACTCCATATCCTCTAATATTAGTAGAGATCAGTAAAGACCAGAAACACATCTACGATCTTCAGACTATTTGTGATTTAGTCATTAAAACTGAATCGCTAAGATATAAGCAAACAACGACGCAATGTCATCGCTGTCAAAAGTTTGGCCACTCACAACGTTGCTGCAAAACAGATTTCTGATGTGTTAAATATGGTGGCAAAAACGCAACCAATGAATGCCAGAAACCCAGCACACAACCAGCAAAGTGTGAAAATTGCGGAGGCCCAGACCCCGCAAACTATAGGGGCTGCACAGCATTTCCTCAAAACCAAAAGACTCAACTCCAAATCTATACAAGAACACATATCCTCCCATCAAACCACAATCTCCACAACAGACGGAAGGACGTATGACCAACTTACCCAAAACCAAACAGTCACAGCAAACCAAGAAACCTATCCTACAGAACATAACAAGCTACATAAGACAAATTCTTGCTGAACTACGGCAAACCAACCCAACTCAAGAAGCTAAGGATATCATCTTAAGATACACTCAATCACTGCTTGTTGAAATCCTTAATGAATAAGACAAATGGAAAATCTAAATGATTACAGATTGTCAGCTGGAACACAAATGGTCTAGCCAACAAAATACAGGAACTACAGGAGTTTGTAGCAGAAACTCAAGCAGATATCATCCTTATAAATAAACACCTTCGTTCAAGTGACAAGTTCAGAATCAACAATTATAGCACCTACCGTATAGACAGATCCTACGCAAGAGGAGGAGACACCGCCATCTTTCCTCAAAAGAAACATAAAGCATAATACAATAGCCGAACCCCAAACAGAACACATGAAACCACAGGAATAGAAATACATATGGAAAACACAAGCAGTAGCAGGATATTCGCAGCCTACACCCCCCCCCCCCAATAAAAAACTCCTAGATTCAGATCTGGATGAAATACTAAACGCAGGTAAAGCAGTAATCGTAGCTGGTGACTTTAATGCCAAACACCACTTGGAACAATAGAAACTCAAATATCAACGGAAGACTACTGAATTCATATACCACTACAAGAAACATGACAGTAATAGGACCCACAGAACCCACACACTACGGAGCACCGGCCATCCAGATGTACTTGATATAGCAATACTAAAAAACATTGCGCACTGCTATCAAATGCAAGCAGTTAACGACTTAAGTTCTGATCACAACCCCATCATTTTGCAATTAGGAACCATACAAGATTTATCGGAAAGCACCACCACCACCTTTATAAATTGGAAACAACTTCCCTCAGCCCTTCACAAAAACCATGGCCCAGTGCCACATATAACAACCACCGAAGATATATAAAAAGCAGTGAAAATCTTTGAAAAACAATTACTAACAGCAATATCACAGTAACAAATATAACCAAGTGTGCACCACCAAATAAACTCCCAGATGACATAAAACGTCTTATCCGTGAGAAAAACCGATTAAGCAGACAATACCACAGAATAATCGATCCCTCAGATAAGCAGGCAGTTAACAGAGCAACAAACCAGGTTCGGTAAAGGACCACCGAAACCAACTTTGGAATAACAAAATACATCACCTAAACACAGAGGATCAGTCATTGTGAAGAATGATCAGATCACTTCGTTTGAAGAGTTACACACTTCCTCCAATTCAAGGTGAATATAGAGTAGCCTACAATGATGAAGAAAAATCAGAAGCATTTTCAGACAGCTTAGAAAGACAATGCAGCCCCAATTATACCAATATAGATATAAACTTCATAAGAAAAATCCACACACAAGTACGTAAAATTACTCAAAACGCCTCATTCCAATCGAACAACAAACCCGTGTCTCCAACAGAAATATATGAGATCACAAGAAAGCTAAACAACAAAAAGGCTCCGGGTCTGGATGGAATAATGAACAAAGCACTTAAACTACTCCCTCGAGAAGGGGTTACGCATCTGGTAGCCATCACTAATGCCATCTTCGGCTAAATTATTTTCCAGAGCGATGGAATCTTGCGGATGTCTTCCTAATTCCAAAAGCTGGGGAAAATACTCAATTTCCAGAATTATAGACCGATTAGCCTTCTTTCATGTGTAAGCAAGATAGCCGAACGCGCTATACTCACAAGGATTCAAGAGGCAACAGATAACAATCACGTCATACAAGACGACCAATTCGGCTTTAGGAAATACCACTCCACCACGCTCCAAATTTATAGAGTCATTGAATACATCACACAAGGATTCGAATGGCACCAACATTCTGGCTCTGTCTTCCTGGATATAACACAGGCATTTGGCAGAGTGTGGCACAATGGTCTAATTTTTAAACTACACCAAGTTGGAATCCCGTTACCACTACTTCTACTTATCAAGTCATATCTGAATAACAGAAAATTTAAAATAAAACTCAATGGAATCCACAGAGAGGAGAGTCATGGTTGAAGTCCCTCAAGTCTCACTGCTGTCCCCCCTACTCTTCTCCATCAACATAACAAATCTTCTCAAGTCCTCCCCATCCATCATCGCTCTTTATACCGATGACAGTTATCATAGCCAGATCCCTCCGTCCACATCTAGCCTCAAGACCGAGAGCAGTTCACGAATTAGAGAATTGGTACAAAAATGGAGTATTGCAATCAACTCAGGAAAAAGCTCTGCAGTACTTTTCACCAGACGTAAAGCAGCATCGAACACAAGCATACAAATGTTTGGAAAAGTCATCCCTTGGCATAACTCTACCAAGTATCTAGGAGTTCATCTGGATAAGCGTCTACATTTCAAGACACACATAAATAGTGTCTCAGCTATATCCACTCTGGAACAGCTTCCTAAACATAAACAACAAAATTCTCCTCTAAATCAGTGATAAGACCTTAGAATAGCATTTAATGCCCCTTGGTTCATCATAAACCTGCAATTACACCAAGAAGCCAACCTTCCAGATATCAAGACCTACATGACAGGCATTGCAGAAAAATTCTTCACAATCACGGATAATCAACTAATTCGACAGGAGCGGACTACAAACCCTTAGATCGTTTCAAATATAAAAAACTGAAATCCACCATCGCTAGAGAAAGCTAATACAGCTTACAATGCTCACAATGAGCGGGTAAATTACCCACAATAATCCCCTCACACTCAAGCTAAAATCAGATGAAGAGTCAAGGACTCGGTCCATCTCCCAAAGAAGTTTCAAGTTCCAAATATTTTATATTTATATATATAACTTTTCTAAATGGTTCTTCCAAGCGTTAAAAAAAACAACTGAGCCAGAAGGTGACGTAATTTATCATTTTAGTAGATAGTAAATTCGTGTGGAAAATCAAGTGCTTTACGTTTATTTATGTTTATATCAAATCATGAGATTATTATACAGTTCTTTAGGAGAATGTCAAGGTGAAATGTATTCACTTCATCTACTTCTGGTAAATGTACGACTCTTAACCTCTTCTCCATAAATAGGATTTCTAATAAAAACACTCATGATTTGTTTAACCGTTCTTGATGCTGCTGCAAATTCTTTCTCACTTAATTGCCTCCAAATAACTTACTCTGACAGCAGTTCTCTAAAAGATTTATCATCTAAAAGGAAACAAAAACGATGCGCAAATGGATAAAGAACCCTTAATGACTTCGTAAAAAATACGCATGCGTGGTCAGAAAATGATGAATGACTGTAAAATACATCATTTACAGAAGGGGGAAAATTTGTAATGACGAAGATGCCACCTGAATGAATTATACAACACCATTTAGCGGAACCAAATTCTAAATTTTGATATTCAAGTAGTGTCTATTTAAAGAAAAATAAATTATTTAAAAAAAGAAGCGTGGAAGTGGTTAGGGTTGTTACCTTCGACTGTGCGCTGCAACATTGTCGATTACGTTGTATGAAGAGAAAAACAAAAATGAAAAGTACATTAAAATTCAGAATGAGTTAAATGATCAGATAAATTGTTCTTCCTTTGTATACATTAAAAAATTCTTAAAATTGAAAGAAAACTATACAAAGTGATGGAAAAGTCAATATAAAAAAAATGAAACAAATGGAATCAATGAAATCATTTCAAGGATAAGGAGCTCGTGCAACAACTGTATGCGAACTATTTAGTTATTTTGATTTAAAAAATTGAATTACTGGATTTATTTTATTTCATTTTAGTTTTAAATACCATAATTATTCTAAATTTATATCCTTTAATATGTTATTGTTATTTACTTTATTACTTTTTATATTATTTTTACTTACTTTTTTCTTATTTTACTTTTATATATTTTGATTATTTGGTTTCGGTATAATAAACTCTCTTTAGGATGTTATGTTAGACATGCTATTATTTAATATTATTAAAAATCAAGAATCTGTTGCTGTTTATAATTACGGCCAAATTAACTTAAGCTATGAGGTCAATGTATTATGTACGTTAACTGCGTTTGTTCTTCCGGCTAGTTTGTCTTATCTTAGAGTGAAAAACCAGAGTTTCAGGAAGGAAAGGAACCATCTCCGTATAAGATATTAAAAAGCAAGAAACGTCTTCAAAAGTGCATTTATAATTATGTACGGGAATGAGTTATGTAAAAATAGATAATAAAGTATTCACAGAGAGAAGTATCTCTGAAAAATCAACAGGTAACTTATTATAAACTTTGTTTTACAATTTAATGAAACTAACCTTTCAGAAAACTCCCTTTTTTGTTCTCCTTACATAAATCTGAATAATATATCATATTACCTTATAATAAGGTAATATGACATATGATACAGATTTATGTAAGGAGAACAAAAAAGGGAGTTTTTTGAAAGGTTAATTTCATTAGGAAGCATTAAAAACCTTTCGGTATGACGTCGAAGAAATGCGTAAAATGGTGTTAAAATTTTCAGTCTCTAATACTGGTTTTATAGCATTCTTGATAACTACTATTTCTTTGTTCAGAAAGGCAAGCGATTTCTTTGCTTCTTGTAGCTGATAATTTAACAGTGACCTACTGGCCTTTAAATAAATCCGATGGGCTCTTTGAGACTTAAAAACTTCTTTTAGTTTACAGCAGGTAGGAATAACCTGAGCCATCTTACAGTGCTTTAGGAATATTATTCTGTTAATGCAATCCGCCTTCTTAACTAATACTTTACCATATCTGGCACATTGTTTGGAAGTAGCCTCTCCGTGAAGTCTCGATATAAGTTTCAGTAAGGAAATACCGTGAGTAGACATATTACTTACTAAATAATATAATCCTTATAAGGATTATAAAAAGGGCGAAGCAAGAATGCTTTTCATCTTCCTCGTTATCTGTAGAGGACAGTGTAGGGATAAGGTGATATTGAGCTATTAAATTAAAGCTCTGATCATGGCAGGAGGGTAACAGCAATAGCCGAGCCTCAGTTGGAACTTCATTGTCATCCATTACCCTCCAAGGGTATTGGATATTGGATTGAATGAATCAATCATCGCATCTCCACAAAATCCCCCTTATAGTCCTTATAATAAGGGGGATTTTGTCCTTATATAAGGACTGGCTTAAAGGGGTGAAGCAAGAATGCTTTTCATCTTCCCCGTTATCTGTAGAGGACAGTGTATGGATAAGGTGGCATTGAGCTATTAAAGCTCTGATCATGGCAGGAGGGTAACAGCAATAGCCGAACCTCAGTTAGAACTTCATTGACTACAGCATTGCCATCCATTACCCTCCAAGGGTATTGGGTTGAGTGAATCAATCCACAAAATCCTCCATCTGTCGTCCAGTACTGTTATAGTTACATTCTATAGAGTTATTGTTGGTGTTGGAGCATTAGTTAAGTACTAGTACTTCTTTGTGCAATCCAAAACATTTGACTTTAAGTAAAAAGAAAGAACGTGAAAATACTATTTCTGATTCTGTTATAGATGTACTTTGCCGTATAATAAATACAATTTAATAGTAAAAATTTAAATAACAGTTTTCTTAGATATAAACGTAGTTTTTATGAACGTATGAAAATATTTAACTTGCGCTGTTCTTTTTAATGCATTCTGCTCAAACTGTCGTCTGCTAAAGAGAATAACTTGAGTTTTTTTTTAAATGGTAAACAAAAAATTCCACACCATTTTGTAATCATAAATAAGCACTGTACCATTAAAATGAGCAAACATTAAAGCATGTCTCTTTCTTCATATACTAAGTGAAGGAGAAAAACACTTTTTTTATTCTTTTTTTTTATCTTTGCAAAATGACAGCGATTCCCGAGATTAATGTTGTTTGGTGACCACATATGTTAATGACAACACCAAGTGTGAATTTTCTTCGGATCGTGTAGCAATTGATTCCCTTTCCACATACTGTTTACTGAGTGCCTTCAGCAAATGTCATATTTAAAAAAAAATAATAAAAATCATTAAAAAAAAGCATCGAAAGATGATGAATTGCGGATGAAAAGCAAGATTTTTACGTTATAAATGGGGATGTTTGCTTAGTTCTCTTTTTTCCCCACTACTTTTTTTCCTTTAAATTACTCAAATCAACTGACAGTTAAAAAGTAATGTTTGTATGGATTTTTGTTCAATGATTACTGTAATCGCCGTCATGTATTGCAACTACACTTCCTCTTTGACAGAAATACTTACGTTATATTAAGACACACGTTGGTGTGTCGCTTTATTACTATGTATAAACTTGCAGGTGACACAAGTGAAAGATGAGTTTTTACTCGAATGGATAGAATGTAACAGAGAGTGTGCAGACCGATGAGAACTGCTTTGTCAGCAATGAGATGCGTATGTAGAGTCACGTAATGGAGTGATAAATAAAAAAAAAGGTGCGTTCTTTAGTCATTACATATTTTTAAATGTTCTTGGAAACGGAGTGAACGAGCGAGCAAAGATAGATAGAGAGCGTGTAATGAACTGATAGTTTTTTTTATAAATATATTTAAGATGAGAGAAGTTATGCTTGAAATTAACAGATAAAAAATGCAGGCTTCTTTGAATTATTTGTATATCTATTGAGATACTTATGAGAGGGGGGGGTGAAGAATTTTCAAAAGGCGAAATCGACAAAAGGCACTCACAGAACAAAAACATTAAAAGATTTGTCAATGCTAATTTTGATCATTGGTGACACAAACGTTTGTTTAAAAAATAGTTTTTCCAGTTTCATTAATTGTTTGAATTTCACGTGATCTTGCCGATACAGGATTGGTGGCAAATTACGTACAAGATTCATTCGATAACTTATTGAGAATTTTCAATGTTCTCTATGAACATTTCTTTACAAGAACATTCTCATTGTCCAATATAATCCAATTTGAGGATGAATAAACTTGGTGCACGTTTTCTTGAAAAAAAATTAGAAAATTAGATTGATTTATTTTTTAAAAAATATAATTATCAAACACACCATTTAGTTTTTTATATATTTATTGTATAAAATATTCTGAAAGAAGGATAATAAACATTTGGGAAGAATCCTTCAAATTATTGGTAATGTTCCATCAATCCAGTAATTGCGAAATTTCTGCTAGTTAAGTGATGCTTCTTAAGAAGTTATGTTTACTGAAATTTGTTACAGACCTGTTTTAGAGAAGTGATTTTTTTTCTGCAGTATTCAGTCTATGATTCTATCTTTACACGTTAAAATGACCGCTTTGTTTGAAACGTGTGTCTGTGTGTGAAAAACGAGATGTTGGTGCCGAGTAACTTATCATGTTCTCCTAGACGCGCATGGATGGAAACTCACTCAGTGCATCCCCTCCCCCTCTGAAACAGAACAATGACTTGTATGTTTAAGAAAAAATATCGCGAGATAATAAAAAAATAAATCAATTGGCATTCAGACCATGTCTGGGTTAGTCATTCTGGGAGTGGTTACACGGACATCTGCAAACTGTTTGTGAAGCACAGAATTGCTTGAAATGTACAATCGATAACCTAGTCTGGTGACGCTCTCGTGCAAGAGTATGTCTCTCTCTGCACAAGTGTCACGTGGGTGTGGAGAAAGTTTATATACAAATGATGTGTGACCAGTTTCGCCCTCTGTCGTCATGAAGACACATCATACAAAACTATAATTTTTTAAGCATAGAAGTTAATTTCAATTAACATCAGGAAACAGAATTAGAATTACAATAAATGAGTTATTATTATAATATCCAGTCTAAAGCTGTTATTTAATGAAATAAATTTTATTTAATTATATTTTTTATTCAATATATTTGTAACGACATTTATTATTATTATTATTATTATTATTATTATTATTATAGATAAAAGTTGCCTTGATATTTCACTTCTAAAAACACGCGCTCTTCAAAGTAAAAGTGAAAGAAGCGTTTTAAGATTAATTTTTTAAGATTTAACAAAGAATTAATTAAAAGTATTTTTATTTGTAATTAAAAATAAATTTTATTTTTCGGAATTAAGGTGTATTTGTTAAGACAGAAATAAACTCAAAGGCAGATAAATGCAACGTCACTAAAATTTTTTTTTAAAAAATTCCTTTAAATATTTCTATCTGAAAAACTTTAAACATTAAATAAGAATGGGATCATGATCGAAGAAATAATCGTAGGAATCTACTGTACTTCCATTTGTTGTTAATACCCTCATCATTATCATCAATGTGTATTATGCTGGCTGAAAACAAGACAGTAAATGTGTAGTATCAGTTGTGAACAACAGACTGAAGCATTTTGTAAATGAAATTCTACAACTTCAAGTGTCCTATTTTATTTTTATTTTATGGGATTTCTTTAACGATCATCTGGCCGCTGAGCCGACCTTTAGACTCATATTATAACCTCATTCTGTCAAGTATCTTCTAGAACACGGTGCTCATTCTATTCCCAGACAAAAAAAAAACCTCTTTAGTTTTCACAAAAGAAAAAAAGCTTAGCCGAGCAAATATTATACGTATGATTGACCTGGGTTATGAAATAACAAGAAGATATGATAGATAGGAATGCAGATCTATTGGACTGGTTGGGTGTATAGATTATCAAAGTAACCACGTATATAAGATGAGGGTATTCTTGACTCATTTGTCTATTTCGGAACGTTTTTTTTTTCTTTTTTTAACCCTCAGAATACCCTAGTTTAAGAAGCAATATTACTCCTTAAGTTACCAGCTCCAAACTTTAACTAATGTAGCATCAACTTCATGATAGAGCATTGAGCTATCAAGTTCGTGTTGGTGACACTGTTCTACGTCTGAGGGATCAATAATTCCCATCATTTCTTTGCCTCCTCTCTCAGCATTTGGGGTTGCGAATTCTACTGTGGAGGTAATTTAGGAAAATGCATACAGATTTTAAACAGTACTACAGGAGAAGAGAATTAGGTCCTTCCCAAAATCGTATTTATTGAATTTCTAAGAATTTTAATTGTCTGCTAGTTTATTTCTCTCTTTTTTTGGTACCTTATTGTTTTCTTATATACTTAATGTTTTATTTGTTTAAGTTAACCATGCATGTCCTTATAAATGGGGTAAAAAATATTTCGGATTATCTAGTTTACAATCGGACAGATTAAAAGCTGTCTTTAAAATGCAAAAATTAATCTGTAGCCAAGGTGATGTTCAACTCTGATGAATTAACAATAAAGATGACTTTTCTAATAATGAATATATATTTATTTTTAAGAGAAAAATTGTAGCTCTCGAGTGGCTTATACAGGTTACTGTTCCGAAGGATATTCAGCTGCTTATACATTGTAAAAAAAAATTAATGATAATCTTTGTTT
The DNA here is from genome assembly GCF_054136105.1 of Typopeltis vanoorti. Taxonomy (NCBI): domain Eukaryota; kingdom Metazoa; phylum Arthropoda; class Arachnida; order Uropygi; family Thelyphonidae; genus Typopeltis; species Typopeltis vanoorti. Next base: position 33,950,134 of record NC_143573.1, read on the forward strand.
TTTGAAAAACGAAATAAAAAATCCTTCTACGTCTCATTCTATAATTATTGGTTTAGTTGATTTTCTGACAATTCTCGGGGAATTAGAAAAATGTTTTCCGATCCAAATTCTTTTCCTACAATTATCTGAGGGTTTTAATGTTGTTAAGTAGGTCCTTAGATGAAGAATTGAAATCAGATATTAAATTTGGAAAATGGAAACTACGTAGCTGTTGATTGGTTCCGTAATTTATTCTAACAAAGAGTCAATGACAAAAAAAAAAAAAAAAAATTACTGTCGTTGAAAGATGCAGTGCAAGAAACTCAGATGGAACAGACGAAAGATTTCTATAAAAGCAAAAAAATAAGAATTTAATGAAATAAAAAGAGTTCGCTTTGAAAATATAATGATCTGGAAGTTGTGAGATTCTTTTAGCTACGTAGAATCAAAGAAAATAACGTAAGTTCCAAAAGCGATAATAAAACATGACACAGAAAGGAGGACAGTGACAAATTACCTTTAATGCGCTCACGATGTGATAATAAAACTGGAATGTGATCGATGAAAAAAGATGAAGTGATAAATATTCATGTACGCTCTCAAAAGCACCTGCATGTTGAGCATTCCTTTATAAAATCAACAAAAAAAAATGCAACGTAGAAGAACTCCTTGTAACTACATCTTAGAAGAACATTGAGCATTTCGTACTTAAAGGAAGAAAAATCATAGGCTAATTACAAAGACAGAGAATTAGAAAACGATGAAGAAAAGAAAAAAAAATTGCATTAACGACAAGATGGAGGATACTTCTGTGCAAATAGAAAACAATGGAGAACTTATAAGTTTGAAGACATCTTGGCGAATCATGATTTGTTCTTATTCTTTCTGTTTATGTTTTTTGTAGATTTGAAATTCATTAATTATTTATTTAGGAACATCAATTCATTTACTGCAAATATGAGAAGTATCTGTTGCAGTTTTCTAGTCGAAATATGCACCGCGGCCCAAGTGGTGAATACTTCAGACAATTGCAAGAAGCGAGCTAACTAAAGACATTTCATTTTCTTCTATTGGGTTATTGCTCAATCAAATAACCATCAGACAGCACTACTAAGTGCAAAGATGCCGAGCACACTTTTGAATATCTTGATTATCAGTTAACCATATCGGAAAGTAGCTGGGGAGAGAGAGAGAGAGAGAGGGAGAGATCAATGTGGAAATTTCGATAATTTATATGCAGTCGAGCGAGACATGCTATTTAATTTTCTTGAACTTTAAAGTAATCTTTAAATATTGGATCACTGTTTATCTAAGATCATAATGGATATTCGCATTCGAAGCTTTATACGTCAGCTAATTAAAATTCAAAATCACAGATAAAATGAATGGAAACTAAATTAATAGTTAATTACGGAGAAGAAGGCAAATGTTGACCTATCGAAGATCTGCGATAAATTCATGAAGTTACGTACACAGTTCTCCAGACCTTCCTCTTAAAGATTCATAGCCTTGTTACAAGAGTATAATTCACTTAGAACTTACTTTACAATCTTGTTCGCTTGAGATAGACTTTAAAATGCGTTTAATAATAAAATATGAAGTGCATTGCACAACAGTCTGTTTATTGAGAGATCATGAGCAACAAATCAATCGAAACAACCATATAAATTGATGTTTTTTATAAGAATTTCATTTATTTCTATTTTTGTGATTAAATAACCTTCTTGATGATTATAAACAAATCATATAAAAAATAAGTTTATTTATTTATTTTTTTTAAAAGCAAGAAAATTAAGCTTTTTCACATTCTCTTTAAGTATAAAAATATTTATTTTCATCGTTGAATACTTAATAATAACAATAGTATTAAAATAGGAATTTAATTTATATCCATATAGATAAAACAGAGCCCCCGTAGCTCTGTCGATATAGAAGCCCTTTGGTCGGAATGACCTGGGTTCGATTTCCGTCCATGGTGAGGAACCTTTATCTGGTCTCTTTCGACTAAAGGTGAGTTTTTTATAAGAATTTCATTTATTTCTATTTTTGTGATTAAATAACCTTCTTGATGATTATAAACAAATCATATAAAAAAAAAAAGTTTATTTATTTATTTATTTTTTTTAAAAGCAAGAAAATTAAGCTTTTTCACATTCTCTTTAAGTATAAAAATATTTATTTTCATCGTTGAATACTTAATAATAACAATAGTATTAAAATAGGAATTTAATTTATATCCATATAGATAAAACAGAGCCCCCGTAGCTCTGTCGATATAGAAGCCCTTTGGTCGGAATGACCTGGGTTCGATTTCCGTCCATGGTGAGGAACCTTTATCTGGTCTCTTTCGACTAAAGGTGAGTTAGCCGATCCCATACGGAGGTAGAGGTTTTTTTTCACCCGGAAACTCGGGTTTTTCGTCCCTCGGAACAGGCAAACCAGCACTGTGAATACATACATCTATGGGTTTAGATATAAGACACTCTTGGAACAAGGACGGACCCACCTATCCGTAGGGATTTCGGTTATAAAACCTACATTCCCGGTAAGAACGCGAAAAACCTCTATAAGGTATTTACAATAACAAAAAACCGGTAATATAATACTGATTTTTAATCAACAGGCTATTTTTTTAATCTGTGATTTCAAATTATGAAAGAACAATTATCATGGTCTTCCACGAGCTTTTTGCTATCCCTATCAATGCTTTGCTTACGTGAAGGTACGCGCGCGGTGTCCTACGTGTGCATCCTAATTGAAATAACTAGCCGTAGTTCATTCCCCTCGACTTCTATGATTCACTTAGCGTGTGACATACACGCGGATTTCCAAACACTTTTTTTAATGATGATGTTATTCAGTCTGGCTGTCTGGCCGAGTAGATAGCGTATCTCCGCCCTTAACTAGTAGACTGGGTAGAAACCCTGCTGTGGACATCTCTTGTGAATGTTTGATGTTGTAAATCTTTAGGTGCGAAAGAATTTTCATTTCTCCATTTTGGATCCACCCTCGTGCTTACTGGAGGTCTGAAGTAGCGTGAAAAGTTTCGTATTTAGTCTTGTACAAATTTTCTTACTTTAGAGAAAGTAAGAAAATTTGCCTCTTATTTTAGAGAAAGGCTCCTGAGAAACTGTTGACTTAAAATGGATTAAATTAATCCCCTTGCTATTTCCATTATATTCAGCTAACACATTCAAACATTTCTTTCTTAAGTCATCTTAATAAACAGCCTTTTCTGAGGCGATTTAACTCCACCTGTGTTATTACTGCTTGTTCTCATAGCCAATTTTCTTACTGCCTGTTATTGTTTTGTTTGTCTTTCAAATGTGGTTTGCAAGAATCTTTGTTTTTCATGGACTGAGATATCATCCATAACCATTTAGTGATTCACGTGTTATTGGGACTGTGAATACATTCAAGAGGTTTTGTTTAAATAATGTTCCATTTCCGTGATGGGTGTAAGAGTGAGACCCGAGAAATGAGATATTTTGTAACAACACCGGGATAGACATGGAGAAAACGTCGTATCATAAAGTAACCATCTTCTTTGAAAACAAATACTCAACAATTAGTTTCAGTTGTTTGTCGTTAACCAAAGCGAATGTGGCTTCGTGCTCTTGACACTAAATGTTCACCCCCCCCACACACACATTGAATACCTTAAATATCATTTGAAAGCAAACATAATATAATAATGCAGTACAAATAAAATGCTCATAACTACGTCAATATATATTCTGATTTGTCAACGGTATACAGATTTTAAAGAGATTCTATCTCAGACGAAACAAACAACAAAATGTTTCAAATACGTTTTCCTATGATAAAAATTATTTGTGATCTAGAATCTTCAAAATATTTTGGTGTTTTAAAATCATTATAATTTTTATATTAAAAAGACAATAATATAACTAATAAATAATAATTTCGAAAAACATTTTAAACTTACATTCTTTTTCTTAATGATTTTATTCCTTAATATTGATTAATACCTAATTATTTTGTGTCAGTTTAACTTAAGTGTTATTCTGAATACGACATAAAAATGTTAAGGAGGAGTAAACGATAATCAGTCAATTGGGAACTACTAGTAAAATAACAATGAAGTGACGTTTACACTACAATTTGAAAACAGAGGTAAGAAGCATTTATTAACATTTCTTACTCTATTTGATATATGAATTTCCTCTTTTTTAGAGCTCTTAATTGCGAAACGCAAATAATTTTTAATTATTCGTCATCGAAAAATGTAACATTGAAGTTAAAAGTATTTGCTTTTTAATCTAGTGTTAACTTTCATGATGTTCTTTAAAATACAAAAGGATGAGTAATAAAGAGACGCATAATGACTGCAGGCAGTAGCTCTGCTACTCCAACGAGGGTTGATTTTGTGAACTCTCATAGCTAGATAACGCAGATTATAAAAAAAAAAAAAAAAAAAAAAACAATAATAAAAGAATGAAGTGAAGAAATTAGAAAGTAATTATCTGTTATGAGCTTCACTTGAAGTTTATTTTCATCTAAGAGTCATTTCTCAAATTAATATTAAAAATTCGTTCATTCAAAAACCTCTTTGCAGTACTGATTGTTTTATTTTTAGCAAAGTACAAATATCGCATTTAATATATTTTTAAAATATTTATAAACTTTAGACCGTTTACTCTATAATTAAATTGGTTAAATTATTTAAAGATTGAAGAATATCATTTTTATTACATTAATACAGTTCGTGTTCTACTTTTGGCCTCGGCGCTATTCTTGCAAATTAACACACAACGTTCGTGACAACAACTGCCATCTGTCGACAATAACTGAAGTTAATTATCTAATTAAAATTTTCTACGAAACTGACCTTATTATTAGCTAAACAGAGTCGTTAATCATAAATAACAAGCCAAAGATAATTCTCTTTTGTATGCTAAGGAATATTATTATGACATCATGATTGTGAATAGAACATTTTAATAGTTCATTTAGTTTTTACCATAATTCTGTATGTCTCAAATCACCAAAATACAACTAAAATAAAAGTATACATATTTTCAAATTTTATAATATATTTTGTAATAGCTTAACAATATTCATAATTGTAAGTAAATTGCAGCAGTAACAAAAGCAAAAAAAAATAATAATAATGATTAAGATTAAAAGAAAACAACCCATCAGCCACAATTTATGTTAAGTAAATCACAATAAGTAAATTTACGAGACTACAAACATCACTTCTGAACTGTTTAACAAATATAAAGAATCTGTAATTATATCATAGTTTTTTTTATTGTTCACAGATGGCGCTCGTGTATATGTTGATAAATGAAAGTTAAAAAACAGTTTCTTTTTTTTACTGCATTTCAGATAATATATATATATATATATATATATAAGGCTGACAATAGCTTTTCATGTTTTTTTTTCAGTCAATACTAAATCTTTGAAAGATATTCTTCAAACACCCTATAATTTTATTTTGTTATTTTATATATAAAAGAAAAAAAATTTCAGATAATATTACCCTCCTGCCATGATCAGAGCTTTAATAATAGCTCAACAACCTCATCTCTACATTGTCCGCTACAGATAACGGGGAATATGAAAAGCATTCTTGCTTCGCCCCTTTAAGCCAGTCCTTATAAGGACTATAATAATAATAATATATATATATATATATATATATATATATATATATATATATATATATATATATATATATATATATATATATATATATATAAAGGCTGACGATAACTTTTCATGTTTTTTTTTCAGTCAATACTAAATCTTTGAAGGACTATAAGGAGATAATATAAGGCTGACGATAGCTTTTCATGTTTTTTTTTTCAGTCAATACTAAATCTTTGAAAGATATTCTTCAAACACCCTATAATTTTATTTTGTTATTTTATATATATAAAAAAAAAAAAACATAAATATCACAGTGGTGAAAAAGTCCTTTTTAGGACTCCCAGGGTAACAATGCTGTAGCCAATGAAGTTTTAACTGAGGCTCGGCTATTGCCGTTACCCAGCCATGACTACAGCTTTTTAGCTCACTAACACCCTATCCACACAGATTTTCTTCATTCAGATGACGGGATAAAGAGTCAAGGACTCAGTCCATCGCCCAGTTCTTTTAAGAACTTTAAGTATCACAGTGGTTTACGCATTGTGATTAAATAAATATATTGTGATGAAATTGCCAAAAAAGTCATTCAAAAGTTTATCTAGTTTATGAGAATGATTATCATATTTATCCGATGAACTTGAATAGCTGAACCCAACGATTTCGAACGGTAGAATATTACATTCAAATGACTAATCTCCCGTTATAGAAAAAAATGCTGTGTGTGTGTATGTGTGTGTGTGTGGTTAAATAAATATAAATATATTCCTAGATATCGTCAACTACAAATTAATTTTTCTTACAGAAGCACACATTAACTGCAAATAAACTTAATATTAAGACTTTTACCTCCCCCAAAAATAATAATAATATTTTTGGGGAGAGGTAACTGTATGCGGAATGAAAAACCCTAGTTTCCAGGAGAAGGAAAAACTGCTGCCTCCATATGAGATTGGTTAACCCACCTCTCATTGAATAAGCCTGATGAAGATTTCTCTCTTCACGATGATAAGATAAATATGAATCAAAATGTAGACATTTTTGCTTAAAATTAAAACAGCCATTAACTGAGTTCGTTAGATCCTACCTATGAATATTCTGAACTAATCAAAAATGTAAATGCTTTCGTTATTATATTTAAAAACGAGATCTTATATTATTTACTGTAGTCAAAGTAACTAAAGCCACGTGGCTAGGGGGGGTGTAAAGTGTAATGTTCTCCTGGTTGGTTTGTCTGTTTTGGAGATGAAAAAACTGAGTTTTTTTCAGTTAAAAGAAAAGTTTGCATCATGGACCGGATTCGATATAGATAGTGCCCTAATAAAGGGCACTGTCTATACCGACAGCTATTTTGTTTAATATTGGCAGTAATTTGAAGCCGAATTAAAATAGTGTGGAATTATGTGGTTCCTCCCACCTTCGATTGGACAATTCGCATTTTTTTTCTCTTTTCCCAAACTCGCATACTGAAAGGAACAGATGAAAAAATAAAATAAAATAAAATAAAAATCGTCTGCTATACTTTTAAAATTCAAAACTCCACAAATGTTTTCAAGAATAGAGAGAACACTTAGAGGTAGTGAAATAATAAATAAATGCCGAAAAGGTTTTACTTTTAAAAAAATTAAAAATATAAAATTATAAAGAAAACGCTTTCTGGTATGCTTTAGATAATGCCTTTAGGTCTTATAAAATTATTAAAAACATATACTGTGTCATTTTATTTGGATTTCACTCACAAAAGGTGTTATATTTACATGGTTGGTAGAATAAGGGTTACATAATCCAGAAATCTTACTGTAGAGGCCAAATTTGGAACCGTTAGGAAGCTAAATCAAGCCTCCAACAAAGAGAATGGTGGTCATAAACCCGAGATGAAAATCATTATGTCAAAACATTATCATATTTCAGTTCCAAAGACTGTATGTAAGTCTGTTAGTTCATTGGTTTAGAAGGAATTAATAACTAATTTATTAATCGGTTAAATAAGAAAAAGAACAATGCAAACCGTTATAACACTCCAAGAAGAGAGTTTCATTGCTACAGAATCTGGAGAGTGTCAGTAAGTCCCTGTAAACCTCCTATGGGAAAGATACTTAACTCTAGATCCCGATCCTCTTTCTCTCTCTCTCTCTCTCTTCTTACTTTAAATGAAAAAAAAAGTATCTTTATGACCAAGAAAATGTCTATTTGTAGATTACTTAAGTTCGACGGGACGTGCATTATTTTCTTCCTCAGTTTTTCTAGCTCTCAAGGGCTCAGAAAAGGATCATAGAGATCAGTTGAATTCGACATGCCCTGCTCAAGATCAATATCTCTTTGCCGTGATGTTCGAGAATGTCGGTAGAGGGCGATAGATAGAGTGCGACTCGGTTATAAATGCTTCTCTGCTGTCAGATAAGACTCGTTGGTTTAAAGCGGAGACCTGTAGGGAGGGAATGGTGTCGTTTGCCCATACTAAAGAGTTCCTTTATTAGACACCCGGTTTAGGGGGAAGTCTCTTAGGGACTGGAGAGGAAACACTTTTGTAGAGTCTGCTAGTTATTACTACCAGGTAGTTTGAATGGCAACGAAGCCATAAATCAGGACTACTTAGCTGTAAGTGTTGGCACACATACTGAAATGGTAAACGTCGTTAAAATTCTCTCTCTCTCTCGCTCGATAGAAGGCTGGTATTAGCTTTTGTTAATGACAGGACTGCAAAGCGAATGTTTAAATCATTACCTGGTCTGCGATGCCTGTGTTTATGAGCATCTGGAGCAGTTGGGGGGGAGGAAAGAAGACAGTAATCTTCCTCTAATAGCACACCGCTAATCCCTGCTGTCGTGGAAAACTGTCGTAAAGTTTTTACACAGTGTTTTATTGCTGACCTATAAGCGCTAAGCAAGAGAGGGAGGGATGTTACTCAACTGCAATTAATAAAGTTCCGATCTTATCTTCATGAATCTGCTTCTAGACAGCCTGTCTAAACATGCTAACCAACATCTTCCGCTTGTCTCTTCATAATTTAACGATGGCAGCTCAAAACTAAAAGGGGAAAAATACCGAAAAACGTTCTCCCTTACTGAAATAATAATAATCTAAACCAATCGATCTCTAAGGATAGCATTGGAAATATTAGAATAGCATTAGAAATATTAGAATAGCATTAGAATAAGAGAATAGCAGAAATAACTGTTAGAATAGAACTTTGTGTTATTCTAATAGTCAGTTAATTTTATTTAATATTAAAAAAATACTTTTATAGGAAGGGCGATAAAAAAATTTCCATGCCGATCACCAGATGACGCTACTGCAGTTAGTACAAACTTCTTCCGCTCAGGGTAAGCAGGTGCATCCTGTAGAAGTACCTTGAAAAGTGTGACTGTATATTGTGCAATTTAAAGCTTTTGTTTTGCCAAATTGGCAGACTTTAAAAAGACTTCTTGTACATTTTCGAGAGATTCGTGGAACAGATAATGAATAGAAGTCACACACGTGAGGATTTTTGAAGTTTAAAAGTAGAAACGTCTGTTGATGATTTTGAATGCAGAAACAGTGAAAATATGCCCGGATTTTTTTTTCTTTTTTTTTTAAGAAAAGCTCCTTAGTACTGGATATACGAGATTTTTATTCATTCTTCATGTTCACGCTATCGGGAGTTTAACATACGTTTTAAATTTCATTGAGATCATCCCCATGCATTATGATGAAATATTTTAACTTTTTGCACGGAAATTCTAAACAAAAATAACACGATTTGTTTTTTATTAATTTCCGCTAATTTCTTATTTTTTAAACCTGCCTTCATTCTCTTTCTAAAGATCAAGTTACAGTCAAGGGAAGAAGACCCGATGACATCAATTCGATTGGAAAAAATAAATCAGGCTTTTTTGGCCAACTTCACAACAAAGAAATTCCGTAAACGCTTTCAACAATGGCACAATCGTCGCACTGCACTCTGAACGAGATTTCGCGAGATACTTTGCAAATTTTGTTATCCTTCCTATTTTTCGAAAAGGTTTTCGAAACTAGTTTCAACGGAATAAATTGCTTAGTCCTTATTCACGTAGTGTCCTATATCTGTATATTGTCCTACATCTATATACTTTTCCACCACCATACGAGACCTGCTAACTCACCTTCAGCTGAAAAGTCCTAGACCGATTCGAACCCGGATTTTTCCCAGTCCGATCACATTTTTGAAACCGACTGAGCTACGAAGGCTCAAATTTATATCAGTTATGTCATTTACATTAAATCAGTTATGCCGTATCGAAATCAGAATGGAGCAAAAATGCGAGGCTACACCCATCAAGTAGGAAGAAATACTGAGTTTGTAACTGGAAATCTCTCCATTCAAAGCAGAGGGGAGACACATATGATGTGTTGCATAATTCAGTGCTAATTCCCATTACAAGAAGAGTAACATTTTAGGCTCTTTCGTTTCCAGCTACAGAATTATCTCTCTCTCTTACACACACACACTCTCAGAGCTCTAACTTGAGGCGTTTTCGTACTGTTTGTTTTAATTTTTTTTCTCTACCTGGTTATATTTACATAAAAAGCGCAGGCATTTTAGATTTTGCCCGACGTCAAGAAAGTACCCATGTAGAAAAAGTCCTTTACATGAAGCGTTTAATTTGTCCATCCTCCCCACCACAAACGTGATTTAGTAGATAAGGTATGCAGCCTCTCGTAACACACAAAAATAACATAATGGGTTTTGCGAGCACTCAAAGAAAATACCTTGAAGACATGTTTTAATAAAGTGCATGAAATACGACACAACAGAACAAAACCCAAAGTACATCTTTAGTTGGCATCTTAATGTTACACCAAGGCATAATGACAGACCTTGGAGATTTAAATGAGGGGAAAGAATACATTTCGGTTGTAGTTTTACAGGATTATGTAAGGTAAACCTAATGTGGCAGCTATTCAACTGGTACATGCATTTATAAAATCAATTCAACTCTTTCAAACGACCTCAATAAATGCTCGAGAAAGGGGGATGTCTCCATCTTGTCAATAGTTTGAAATCAAGAATATTAAAACCTAAAGTTAATACTTAGAGCCTGTCAAAATTTCTAGCAATTCTTTCGGGTTTACTTTATGGTCAGTTGCTTTACTATTCAGAAATAGTAAAACAACTGAAGTTTTCAATAATAATAAGCGAGGGAAAAAATCAGCCATTTTCCCTGATAGTTATCGTCTGTTATTACCTCTGCTGTGCGTGTGTTTTTTCTGTCTATTGGTCCTAACTCCTCCGTCTAGACCAGTGTTTCTCAACGTTTTTTGGATCATGCCCCACCTCAACGCCTCAAAGATTTTGATGCCCCCCCCTCCCTCTAGCATAATAGTCACCCAAGTTCTGAAAAAGTATAACATAAATGTGTACTTTAAATAAAAAAGGTAAAACTGTTTTTAATTTGACATTATGTTCCTTTTATTTATGTTTTATTGATACTGTATTTATGTTGACTGCTGTACTAGTGATGTCGTCTTTTTTTCTCGGAAAGTCAGGGTTGCAACATCGACAATGGTGAGTTTTTTTTAGTGTATCGGTGACGAATGCCACGTCATTTTCTAATTTCCCCAAAATATTCAAATTGCTTCCCTTTGGGGCGTACGCTCCACGTTGGGAAACACTGGTCTAGACTAATACGCGTTATATGAGTTATTCATGGTAACTGATCAGGTCGATTTTAGTGTTATATTTGGAGGCAATAATACTTACTTATGCATTTCGATTTGAATTCGGTCAAGGACAGCAAGAATGTTCTGTATGTCTTTCCAACAAAGTGAACATTCGGTCTCGGGTGGAAGTAGCAAAAATTTTCCTCCATAAAAAACAGACATGCGCAGTTTCAGAAATGACAATCTAGATTGTTACGTACCCAAAAGACTGGTTATAGAATATTTCAGTTATGTTTCGTTAATTGAGAAGTACTTCAATTCGAAATGAACTTAAGTAGAATTATAAACACAGCTAAACCGCATTAGAGAATTAAAATGAATTTAAAAGACAATAAATAAAAAAGGTAAGAAAAAAATGTAAATCAAAAATGAATAAAAAACTACTTCGATTTAAAATAAGGAGATTGGTAATATTTATATTACTTAAAGAAACTTAATCAATACTGAACAAACTTCGCAAGCATGGAGAGTGATTCTCCATCCTCGCCTTATGCGTTTTAATGAATAGCATCTTACAGCTGTTCCTCTCCTGACATCCTGTCGTGATGCTCAGAACTGGAATTCTTAAGAGCTTTCAACCGTTAATGGCATATGTAGCTATTGACACGCTTTCCTGTGACCTTCTAAAAATAATACGAGTGTGTGTCTTTTATCAGTGCAAGAGACGTGCGCTATATTTGGTCTAAAAGAGACAATTGAACACGACGTACGGAATTCTAGATGCATTAGATGATAAGGCGTTATGCGTGTATGTGTGTGTGTGTGTGTGTGCTCGTCAAGACAATCCTTTTAGCTCTCTGCATCCCTTTAGATGGTTTGCTCGCGAACAACAATAGGCAAGTCGTGAGTTCAACAATTAATTCTGCCCACTGGTTTATGATTCTTGTATTGTTGAAAGCTACTGTTATCCAAATACGTTGAACCATAAGCTATTAGGAAGAGAGAATAATACATATTTTTAAATACGGGAAACAGTTCATGTTGGTTTAAGCGGAACTCCGCTGAGGTCAGTTTAATCTTTCTTTAAATAACTTGTTTTTTTATACGATTCCATGTAATAAGGAACTGGTAAGCTCGTTCCAATCTCTTTATAAACCAATCAACATTTTGAAAACAAAAAATCTTTCTTTTCAAAGTAATCCAACGATTTTTTTAAATTAATTTTTTTATCGATATGTAATTATTTCCAAAAATAATTCATTGAGACAAGCAAACTGTTGTTGGGCAAACTAATATCCTTTATTATCCCATGTCAACAAAAATAAGATAAATATTTTGTTCCTTAAAAGTATTTACCATGCAAATGAGGTCAAGATTTGCGAAGAATTGCCTTTCTTATGATTTGCACAACTTCCCAGAGTTAGGCACAACTCTTTAAATTTTCCGTCATCCTTACTTGTAAACTGTTAAGACTTTTTTTTTTCTTAATACATCTCATGAATCTTCTTGAGAAACTTCCACAGTGTCGTGCTAATGGACCACCCCTCGTTTGAATATTATACATGGAAATATTGTACTCGACAACTAATATCTCACCAACAGATGACGCTGCACTGAAAACGCGTTTAGTCACAAAGCAGCGAGAATTATTGGAGTCTCCAAGCTGCAGAAGATTAATGAGACCCGAGCTGACTCTAGTAGGTTGCTTACGTCAACACCGTTAAAAATGAGAACCGGGTTAAAGGTTCAAGTGTGTCTCCGTCTTGTGTATGAAACAGATACTTTCTTCAAAAAAAAAAAATAGTAACGAACTTCCGTAGTCATATTTGTCAAGATTTTTTTTTTTTTGAAAAGAAGGAACATTATAATGATGTTAGATAGATTACCAAAGTATCTTCTTAAGCTTCATTCGCAATCGGTTATTTAAAGTTACGTAATTAGGTTTAGCATCCATCAACTGACTTGTAATTTTGCTGTGCAGGCTTTTTCAAGGACAAGCTACTGGAATGTCCGTAATAGATTAGAATATCAGAAAACACGTCGTTTCTTTACATTGGTTACATAGAAACCTTTCGTACTATTTGAAATGTTATTAACGATGACTGGGAAGATGGATTTACTCTTAACAGGTTTATCTGCTAACACGCACGCATTCTGGACGCGCGCTTTTCATCTTTTTCCATGAGTGAAGCAACAATGCCGAGTAGTCACTTTTTTTTTTTTGACTTCTTTTGCTTTGTGTTAGCTCAAAGTCTTTACCCGAACACAAAGTTAAAAATAAATAAAAGAAAGCAAGTAAGAAAGGAAGCGAAAGTACCAGAGGAAGTTGGAGAATCGATTTCCGGTGAATCTCAGTTATGGTGCCAGTAGGCAGTTACGAAGGTTTAAATTACTTCTCGCAGTGGCGGGCTTTTTTACTGATGGGAAGCACAGAAACGTGAAAGAAAGAGAGTATCAGAAAAGAACTGTGATGATACGTTGGAACGGCGACCAAACCAGTAAGTGACAGGAATAGAAATCACTGTTGGGCACTTCTAGATGTATGACCGCCCCCCCCTCCCCAACTCTACGTGAACAATGGGTTTCGAGATTATTAAAACAAGAACTTGGTTCAGTTTCTACTACTTAACCCTAACCCTACTACTAAATGAATGATTCACCCTATTCAAGGCTGTTTTTTTTCTATGCTTTTGTTTGTGGGCATTATTAAAAAGAAAAAACAAAAACCATTTCCCCAAATCTATTCATGAAACCATTCTTACGTTCCTAGAAGACAGAGGACGTTTCCGTTGCAGTAAACCCCTCCCTACTTTCCGATCATTTGCTTCTGGGATCAATTCGTTTCTATCGATTAGCGAATGTCTGCATTGTTCAAGCAACATGTTAAGCGAGTTTGAACATTCCTTTTGCCGTTTAAAATCAATTACTATTGTCGTTTTCTGAATAACTATCGATTAAACAATTATACGAACTATTAAAGCAGAAGGATGACTGGAGAGCAAAGCAATGGGGTTCCGATAAACATCGTACCTGAATAAAAACCGATCGCTGTTTTTTTTGCCTTCCATTCCTGTCAGATGTCCTATTGTGAAAAATATTTTTATTAACAAAACTGGTTCACTAAATTCCACTGAATTTCATGCATTTTCCGAGATGATTTTTACCAAAATATTGTCTACTTTTTTTTCAAACCTGTGGCTCCGTTTCTGGTACCATAATGCCAGGCAGCAAAGAATAAAGAGCGTCATAGATCCGATTCCTTCGACGCTAGTAACTTTTTTCTTTCCCAGTCTGTTCCCGAGTGAGTCTATCTTTGGTATAGACAAGGATAATTATATTTCTTCAAGGAAACTCAGGTCTTAAACCCTCTTTTGAAGAAAAAGTAAGTCATTGAACTCACACTATTACAGGCAACAAAGAGTTTAGCATCACGAGATGGCGTCAATTATCCCTCCAGTACTCTCGCCCCAGTGCTCTTGCAATCATTGTTGGCTATGAGCTCAGCTTTGGATGAGCAGATCGGGCTCACCCGGTTTCATCTGGAGGTAAATTAGGGCTAAAGTAGTTCCATTTTAGGAATAAAGGGCGTTAGAGATTGATTTATTTTTAGATTTTTCTTGCACAGTGGGGAAAGAATTTAAACTTATTCTGCAGTATGATAACTAAGAATGAATAGATGATCAAATGTGAAGTCACTATAAATAGAGCTCAGTAACTAGTGCTTGGTATGCTAGAGATTATCTGATATAATTTTTTCTCCTGGAAAATTTTTTATGTTAGGAATCCCACCCATGAAAGGCTGTAAACCTAGAGCACATAGTGCCGTGGGTGGAGCAAGAAGTAGAGAATCTGGAAACTCTCTTCAGTAAATCAAACATGGAACTCTTTCAAGAAACGTTGCGTCAAATTAGTTGTTAGATAGTTGAGATGCAAGTCGTACGAACAGCTCGGCTACATTTCCAAAACATTACCTTTTTTTTTTCATTTTAAAATTTATACTTTTAATTTTCACTTTTAAATGTTAGGAACGTAATATATATAGGGAAAGGAAAGCTTAGCGAAAGAAAAATTGTGGAAGCTTGGCGAACAGCAAACTGGATTCTGACCAAATATACGTTGGCAGGATCAGACATCCAATTTAAGACAAATGGTTAAGAAATCATGGGAATGTAAAGGATCTGTATTTAAGTTTTGTAGACCTGCAAATGACACATGACGAGGTGCCAAGAGGAAAGCTCTTCAGTAGACTCTAAAATTATGTGATGTAAATGGGCCATTGTATAAAGCGATACTTGAATTGTATTTGAGTTGTAACTTAGCAGTTAGAATTGGAGAAGATACGCAGGAAGATAGTTTATGTAAAATCAGGTGGGAGACAAAGATATGCATTATCTCCACTGTTATATAAATCACATCATGAAGGAAAGTGGTATTAAACCTAATGTCGAAATTTGAGTTGTTAATCTGAGCTCTTTAACTTATGCAGATTTAGATATATAACCAGAGGTGGCTCGTGCATAGACACTGCGGAACTGCAGCACCCCCAATTTTTCTCGATATATAAATATATTTATTAATTTATTTATATTTGCTCGTAATATTTAATTTTATCATCAACATCCTATACAATTCTCTTATTTTGTATAAAAAATAATAAAAATCCACCTTGTAGCACTTAGGAGGGCGAAGGACGCTAGCAGCACTGTGTTTACCAGTGTTATACTTCTACACGCACAAGCAGATGCACGTCATAGTGAGATGCGAGCTATTAGCGTAATGCGGCACTGTCCGTCGCGCAGTTCCACTTTATATGTAGTTTGCGCCAGTAGTAGTGTTCGTATTGCTTATCGTGTTTACTCCGTCTCTTTAAATATTTGGACATTACAATTAAAGACAACATTTGTTATAGTTTTTATTTCAGAACATTATTGGGATTATGATAATGGATTTCATTTTTAAGTAATTTTGAATTATACCAAACTGTATAATTTTATCGATAATAAACAATATTTTTTCATGTTTAATTTTTATTTTTAATTTTTACCATAATTTTGATATTTTATCCGAACACGTATACACTGTACTTACAGTGTGTACGTAAGTACAGTGTATATAACATCAATATAAATCCAGTACAATAAATTAAAGATGCCAATAAATTATATATAAATTATATTCTTGGTTTAATCCTTTATCCAAGTGTAAGCAAACAAAGTAAACACAAAAGAAGGAAGAGTCCTCTCTATATTCAAAAGAAAAGAAAAAAAAAACTTGAAAATCAGATATTTGAAGAAATCAACATTTCGTGGATTTCCGATCTCCCAATTGTTTCTCCACATGATGTTGAAACAATGCTGCCGATATCCATTCTTCCACTGCCATCATAATTCGCGTTTAATTAAGCTGTGTATTAAATGGGAAGTATCGTGAACACTTTGACAAGCCTATTTATTGGACACAGGATCGTATCTGCTTTGAACTTCCTTTTAAAATTTTTCTGCGTACGAAATATTCCATTCCCTGGGTATACGATTGCTAAACTAATGCAGCGTTGCTTAATTATCTTTTCCCTTGGATTATAAAGGCGAAACCGACCTTCTTGGAGAAAATCCTCACACTAAACAGATAATAAAGTGCTTGTCTCATTACAAAGGCAATTGCATACTTTTACTTTCCTGTAAGTCCTTTTCTGGTCACAAGCTTGATCGATTATCGCAATTCACAAAACCTTATTTTGATCGCCAAATCAATGGTTTCCTTTAAGACATTTATTATTTGTCAAATAATTGAAGTTGCAAGTGTACATTGTAGAAATATCTTTTTTTGCTAATAAAAAAATCTTCCAGTGAATAATTGATTTAATCAAACGTTCACAGCATCTCCAGTGAATCTCTTTTAAAATTAAAATGTCTCCATTGCACCTCTTGATTACCTCATTAACAAGAATGTCTTCCTTGTGCCACATCCGCCGAATCGAAAGCAAAAGCTTCTATGAAACTACCAATAATCAGTCGAGGCAGTGAACCAGGCTACTAACTTTAAAAAAAGAGCAATTTTCCTGCGGGACCAGGACCTACGACACACATAAAATATTTAATCGTGTTTCTGTACTCGACACAAGCGTTACTCCGGGGCATTGCCAATGACGTCAGTAGATCGCTGATTTTTTGTTTCGCGCGTAAAGCCAGAGACCCTGCAGTGAGGCTGGAACTGTTCAATGATGCTGATTACCAGAGCACATCGACTCCTCCTTTCAATGTTTGTTCAAAATTCGTTTTTAATTTGAATTTCCCGTGTTATTGATGCTAAAAATAACTCATCAAAAGCAGCATGAAGTGCCATAAAGAATAGGTGCATTAAGAAACACATACTAACTATATTCATCTAAGAAATACGTTTTCCAAAACTACACACACACACACACACACACACACACAGTTTAACTTAATAAAACATAGAGCTGCTGTGCCCGGGTTTTGCTCTGTGTGTCTACGTCAAACGGTATCCATAGCAACCATGAGTAGTGGCTGTTGATTTTAAATGTACATCCCGGTTTTCATATATATCGTCTATCCAAGAGTACAATACAAAATGCCTTATTAGCAACAACAGAAAAAAAAATTGTATTTGCAGCAACAATTTCCATGCAAAGACTTGATGGATGGAAAGAATAAATGAACTACGACTTTAATGATCCCGATTCGGCGTGTTCCTTTGGTTGAATTTTGTTACCGCAAAGATAATCGATGTTATTCCGATTGAACAACAGCGTTCTACCTGGACGCTAAGTTTCGCATTAATTTTCTATGGAAGGAAGATGCAGCTATTAACATCGATGGAGGGGTGGTGTACAGCTTAATTATAAAATGCAAATATTTTTCTTTCTTCATTATTTTTTAATAATTCAAGTGTAGCGTATAAGGAATCACTACAAGTGCCACAGACAGAAAGGGATTTCAATGATATCCCGAAACAAAAGATTCCGAGAACATCTTAGAAATAGTTAATTTTTCATTGATTCATGCATGATGTCAGATTCACGTGACATGTTGATCATAAAATCTCTTTTTGCGTGTTCCTACCACGAGCCTTCGTGCATTACTTCCCACTCTCTTTTATAGATTCTATTTCTATTAATGTTTCTAATTGGCTCATTCCATTCTTTGTCTAGACGTGCAGTATCAATCTCTATCTGTCTTCTTTCTGTGGATGGCGTCTTCCACAGAAAGAAGACAGATAGTCATATATCTTCATTTGTTGTGGCATTCCATTAAAAGTGTTTTTCGCTCCTCACCTACGTGTTATCATTTCGGTAATTTTTCAGTGTTTTCTTTCCTGTTCTTAGTTGATGACCCTAATATGCGCATTTGTATGTATCATAAAGATGGTGTTATGGTGATATCCAGAAAGATTAATAACATACGAGGGTGGTCTGAAAAGTTCTCGGCCTAACAATGAAAAAACGAATAATTTCAAAATTATTTTTATTATTCAACATAATCTCCCTTAAGACTAATACATTTATTCCAGCGATGCTCCAGCGCCATTATTCCGTCCTTGTAGTGGTTCTCAGTAAGATCTGCAAAATACCCCTCTACAGCTGCAATCACTCTTGATTCGAAGAAAAACGCTGACCAGCGAGGAAGAGTTTTAGTTTTGGGAAGAAATAGAAGTCAGAGGGAGCCAAATCTGGGGAATAGAGTGGATGTTCCAACAATTCATAGTGCAGATCCCTTAATCTTCCCATTGCCAAAACACCTTTGTGGGCAGGTGCATTGTCCTGGTGAAAGATGATTTTTTTCCTTCTGCAAACCATCTCACGAATTTTTTCTTCTAGTCTGGTTAAAAGATCGGAATAATATTCCCCGGTTATTGTTTTACCCTTTTCAAGATAATTAATGAACAAAACGCCCTTAGCATCCCAAAACACCGATGCCATGACCTTTCCTCCTGATGGAAACGACTTTGTCTTCTTCTTTGGAGTTAAAACAACCAGCTTCTGTCCACTGTTTTGACTGCTGTTTGGATTCTGGTGTGTAATGTCTCATCCATAGTAATAAATCGAAGCACAAAATCAGTTTTATTCTTGTTAAAACGCTCCAAGCACTGTTCAGAGATTTTCATACGAGTACTTTTTGATGTGCGCGGCACCCATCTTCCGCAAAGCTTTTTCATTTGCAATTCTTCATGCAAAATATATCCTACACGTTCTTTTGAAATGCCTATAGTCTCAGCAATTTCACTCATTTTGACTCGCTGGTCATCCAATACCACATCGTGCATTTGATCAATGATTTCTGGTATTATTACACTTTTTAGACGTCCATAAAGTGGAAGGCTACTACTACAACGGTCACGTTTAAATTCGGCAGCCCATTTCTTAATTGTCGAAAACGAAGGAGAAGAGTGCCCATAAACTTTTATGAACTTCGAATGAATTCTTTTGGCATTAAACCTTCTTTTACAAAGAATTTTATAACTGCATGATACTCAATTTTATCCACTTCAAGGGATGCAGACAACTTTTGCTTCAGATAGCTGTATAAAACAAAGTACTTGATGGAATGACTTGCAGTTTCACATGGACACTTATGACAGATGTATCAACTTAGAAAAAAAATCTTGCCGATAGTGTTGCCATCTATGGTCGAGAACGAGAACATTTCGGACCATCCACGTATGAGAATGATAAGACAAATATAATAATATTTTAATCCTTTATTTGAAGCAATTATATGTAATTTTAAACGTGGACATCTTCCTTCTTTATTCCACATTCCACTTATTATTTTGAAAATTTTCACTGACGTTTTTTTTTCTTTCGTTTCGTTACCCTGGAGACAAAACAAGCGATATTTTAAGAACCTCACTCACTGCTCCAATATTACTCTATCCAAGTGAAGACCCTTGACCTCAGTTTCGATTTACGACAGAAGGAGGAATTGCCTGAAAGATTTATTACATCTGGGAGCGACAGTCAAGAATGTACGAGCAACACTAGCAAAGGCGACATACGTGCAATTCTGACATCAATACGTTGTGTTTAAGCACTGTTTTAAGGTGCAATTGTATTGGACCCAGCTGTCTGAGCTGTAAACTTAACATCGAACACCAAAAGGGTTATTTAGACTACTGCCACATAATCTTCTCCTTACTTACTTACACCCTAGCAACAGCTGTTTGTGAAAAAAAAAAAAAATAATAAACAGAAAGAGGAAAACGACGATGACCATTAGAATGTCTTGATCACTTAAACACAGGTTCTATGATACAAATGGAATTCATCCCAAATATTTAATAAAAATCCTCACGCTTAATAAATTCACACTTTTCAGCATTGTTATAAATTAAATTTAACTCCATTGTTGAGTATTATCTTACAGAGAAAATATGTTATTATTGCAGTACAGTTATAATTTCATTTTTCTATTCTTGATTTGAATTACAGGAGCACTATTTCGACACAGCTGGTGTTTTTGAGAGGAAGAAGCAACCAGGTGGCGTACTGATAAATGATAACTACAAGATGTTAATATTCAGGCAACAGCGATCAAGTAAAGGAAGAGGATAAGTTGATATAAAATACAACTGTAGAAAGAAGACACGTTTCGTATCAGCTTGCTCTTCTATTATCAGTGGATAAACTGATGTAAAGGAAAAAATAAAGATGTTTTAGTTCAACATAAAAAATGAATCTTATACATACAGGCAGGTATCGGGAAAATATCGAAAACAGTAACGCTAATAATAATGGTGAATACATGCTGTATTGCTGTTCAGAAATGATCATTATTGATACCGTGTTATCACCACTAAGATGCGCACAAATTTATTCGGAAAAAAGGAGGACATTAGAGAATTTGAAATAGGAAGTGATCGCCATTTTGTTTTTTTGAGCAGGATACAATTCAATATCATATTGAAAGGAAATTCGAGGATGTGCAAGAAGGCTTTAAAAACGAATCAAAGTTTCAGAGGTGAATTGTAGACTTAAATACAGGAAATATTAAAAGGAAAAAAATTGTCTTTGCAAACAAGATCCTAGTGGTAAAGTGGCAAAATCTTCAGAAAACTTCGATTTCAGCTAAGTTTTGTTACCGTGAAGTTTTGTTGAGGAAAAAGCGAAAATCTTCTTGATGGACTCAACAAGTTAAAGAGGAAATCCTGGAAAAGAAGAAATCAGTTGAATATTCCTATCAACAACTGCCCATCCTCAGAGAATAAGAAAATCCCGAGGAAAATTTAAAAAAAGGAAATAAATGTTTGTAAAAGTTTCTAAACAAACTCGTGGAAAGATGTTTTCGTCAGAATATAAAACTTAAATATCAAGAAGTCTGGAAAATGTTCCGAGACTTAGCAAAAATTTAGAAAAGGCTTAGATAAAGATTAGAATTTTAAAAAATGCGCCACATACGAGTGGATATAAAAACAAGATAAAATATTTATTATTTTGTAAAATTAATAAAACTCCTCCATGGGATCCTTAGGAGTCTCATGCCAGTCCCAAGCCTGGATAAAGGAGGAGGGTCGGTGAGATGAGTGTCGATGCTCTGAGCGTAAAAAAAAAAAATAAAATAAAATAATAAAATAAAATAAATGATTGTTATTTGATGCTATGCCTACACAGTTAAAACCTACCTGCTCGGACGTCGCCCAGAAGGAATAAGGTCCGCAATACCAATCGAGCGATCGGGATTGGATCGAAAAGTGGGATACCGAAAGGAAACAGAAACTGAAGTCGACAGAACTATTATCAGTAGGGATATGAAATGTACGGACACTTTGGATGTCAGGAAAACTAGAATTACTCATGAGGAAATGAAGAGATATCGATGTGATATACTAGGATTGGCGGAGATGCGATGGACATCATCAAGAGAGATAAATGGATGCGAAGTCATATGGTCAGGGCATGACACCATGCACGAAGCAGGAGTTGGTTTCCTTCTCGACAAAAGAGCTAACGATACACTGTTAGGTTACAAACCAGCCAACCTCATCTGGCAGCACAGATGAGGATATTGATTTATTGATTTATTTTAAAAGATCTCACAGAGACAATAGAAACACTACCATAAAAAGATATACTAATTATTGAAGGAGATTGGAATAGAAAATGACGTTTGGGAAAGCGAAATGGGAAAATGTGATTTTGGAAAAAGAAACGAACGAGGTGAAAACATCTTAGAATTTGCTGTGGACCACGAGAGGATGATCTGTAACACAAGATCCCAGCGAAAGGAGTGTAAAAATGACGATCAAATGATGGGAAAATCAAGAACACGATTGATATGATTAAAAGAAGATGGATAACATCAGTACAGCAGCGTCGAACTTTTCAAAGAGTGGATATAGATTCGGATCATAGCTTAGTAATTGAAAACATCGAGTTGAAATTAAAAAGAAAATATAAACCCCGTCATCACCGAAGCAGAAATAGGAAGAAAGTACAGAACAGTATTAGAAGAGAAACTAAAAAGCGTGGGATAAGAAAACAAATTGAATGTAAGAGTGAAAAGAGTAATGGAGGCGATCGAAGACGGAGTTTAAGAAGGGAGACAGCAGAACAAACAGAAGAGCAACAGAGAAGACAGTGTAATGAGGTGAAAAAAACATCAGAATGAATAAGATTAAATGGTTAGAAGCCCAATGCAACAATATAGAACAGTACTATGGAGAGCATTAAACAAGGGAGGTATACAAATTGATCAGAACCATTAATAAAAAGTGGCAACCAAAACAGACCACAATTAAAGATGAAAAGGGCAAAGTATTGATGAATAAAGAAAAAATTGTACAGCGGTGGACAAGATACTGTAGTGAGTTATATGAAGAAAAACTAGATTCAGATAGCGTTAGGGAAAATGACTGAAGAATTGAAGCGGATATCATAGCAGGTAATGAGCATGATATGGAGATTTTAAGAGGAGAGGTAGAAAAGGCAATAGGACGGCTAAAACACAACAAGAGTCCTGGTAACGATAACATTACTGGAGAAATGATTAAATGTGGTGGTGAAAGTATGGTTACAGAAATGCACCAACTATGTAATATGGTATGGAAAGAAGAGAAAATGCCAGAGGAGTGGGCGAAATCATTATTATTATTATTATTATTATTATTATTATTATTGTTGTTGTTGTTGTTGTTGTTGTTCCGGGCAACTCCAAGGAGTCGACAGACTCATCGAGAGAGGCCCTAACATCATGTCAAGAACAACTATTCAACATTCACACAGTATCTATCATACCTTGCCTTGAACTCATTCACGGTCGTAGCACCCACAACAGACTCTGGAAGCTTATTCCACTCATTCACCACTCTCCAAGTAAAAAACCTAGCTCTAACACCCTTGTCAACCACGCTCTTGCCCAGCTTCCATGCATGGCCCCTAGTCCTCCCACCACCAGTCATATTTTCAAAAATATCTTCTGGATCAATCTTATAAAAACCCTTCAGTAATTTGAATGTCTCAATCATATCACCCCTCCTTCGCCTATCGACCAATTTCTGCAACCCACGAATCTTCAACCTGTTCTCATAAGGTTCATTCCACAGACCTGCTATCATCTTGGGGTCACTCGTCTCTGGATCCTTTCCACTTCCTCCCCATCACGAAGAAACCCTAGTGCCCATAACTGAGCACAGTAGCCCAGATGGGGTCTTATCAATGATCGATACAGAGGAACAAAAACTTGTTTGTCTCTGCATGTTAAAGTATTTTTCAGAAGCCAAGTGATTTGGTGAGCTGTTTTAGTCACTTTTGCAATGTGTCCCCTAAACTTCAATTCCCTATCCACTAACACTCCCAAATCCCTGGCCTCATCAATCTCCTGGAGTACGGTTCCACCAATGTGATATACTGCTGCTATTCTTTTCACCCCAAAGTGCATAACCTTACACTTTGCCACATTAAACTGACATCATTTTTCCTAGCCCAGTCCTCCAAACTATCCAAATCATCCTGTAAAATTTTGACATCCTGTGCACTCATAATTGCTCTACCCAACTTTGCATCATCAGCAAACAAGTGAACACTTCGTCTCAAATCCTTTCCTATATCATTGATGAACAAATTGAAAAGCAGTGGTCCAAGAACAGAGCCCTGCGACACACCACTAGTCACAAGCCGTGTTTTAGCCTCCACTCCTGAATAAATCACTCTCTGGTATCTTTCCTTCAACCACCCTCCTATCCATCTCACCAATCCTATATCTATCCCCATCTGCTCCAGTTTACTGATTAGGGTTCTATGTGGTATCCTATCAAGAGCCTTGGCAAAGTCCAGTAGTAAACTTAGTTTAAGGTAGTACTGTAAACCCATTACCCCTATCCAGTTCAGCCGTCACAGTGCTATAAAACGTGAGCAAGTTACTGAGGCATGATCTACCCTTCACAAAACCATGTTTTCTCCCATACAATATCCCATTTTCATCTATCCAATCCTGTATTCTTTTCTTGACTAATTTCTCTAAGACCTTGACAATGATTCCTGATATGCTAATCAGTCGGTAATTTACAACAGCAGTCTTGGAACCTCCTTTATGCAGTGGAACTAGTTTCCCCTTTTCCACCCCCTCGGGACTAACCCAGACCAGAGACTCAAATTAAACAAAATGGTCAAGGGTACTGACAATTCTTTAGCTACTTCTCGTCACGAGCTACAACACGAGCTGGTATACCATCCAATCCCACAGATGTATTGATATTGAGGTTTTGCAATAGACTACTCACCTCCACTTCATTCACCATAATTCCCGTATAATCTACTGGTACATTCGTTTCTGCAATGTCGCCACCTGGATGATATATTCTTGCAAAGTGCTCACTCAGTAACTCAACTATATCAACTGATTCAGTTACCTCCCTACCATCGGCATTCTTTAAAGTCATTCTGCCATGTACATTTTTCCTTTTACTTGCTACATATCTAAAAAACTGTTTAGTATTCTCTTTAGCCTGCATGGCCAATGTTCTTTCGTAATCCTTTTTTGCTTTTCTTACCACACTCATCACCCTTCTGGCCTGCGCTTTATACCGTTCGTGTGCCTGCCGGTCACCTTTCTCCTTAAATTCCCTCCATAGTTGTTTCTTTTTTTGCAGCTCAAGCCTAATGGTGTTATTCATCCATTTAACCCCTAGTTGATTTATTATTCGGACTCTAGGTATACAGTCACCATTACTTCATGCAAGCACTTCTTAACTACCTCCCATTCACTATCGACTTCTAGTCCTTGCAGTTGTACATGCCATGGCACTGAACCAATCAAACTCCTAAGCTTGTCATACTTTCCAGCCCGATAATTCCACATCTACCCTGCCTTAATTGTAAATTCCACACCTTTAGCCACCTCCCAAGTCAAGACCCTATGATCACTCTCACCGATTGGTGGCAATGTGGTCATATTTGTTACAGCCAAATTTTCACATGTAATTACTAGGTCAATCACTTTCTGACCCCTAGTATTTTCCATTACATGCTGTCGCAGATAGTTATCCCTTAATAACCACATAAAATCCAATTCCTTCCTCCCGTGTGTCCTCTCCTCACTCCAATCAATGCGACCATAGTTGAAATCTCCCATAATAATTACCCTCCTTCCACTCATTTCTTCTATTTGCTTGTGCATACTGTCACCACCATCTTTTCCATCACCTGGTCTATAGCAGCACCCAATTGTATATTTAGTTTTGCTAACCACAATCTCACACTAAATGGCCTCAAATGTTATCTTTTCTCTATCCTGCAATTCAACTTCTATTCTCATTGGCTGCAGCTCATCAGCTATCATCAACAATACTCCCCCCCCCCCATTTTATTCTCCCTGTCATTCCTGAACACACTATACCCATCACATTCAATCCCACTAGCTATATCATCTACAGTCAGCCATGTTTCACTAATATCAATAACCTGTGGTCTGGAAGTGCCTACCATGGCCAAAAACTCTCCCTTTTTGTTCCTAATACTCCTAGCATTAGTGTACATGAATTTAAGACCCCCATTAGCTCCAATCCTACCTTGATGTCTTATATTGACTATCCCACTCTGATTTGTTGTCCTTATTTGCTCGGGCATATTATATTCATTCTTACATTCAACTGCCTTCCTAAGGACTGTATATGTACTTCCCCCCTTAATAAATCTAGTTTTCCTAAATTTGCACATCCACCACATTCAGCAACACTTTCTCAAGTCTTCTTACACCGTAACCATTCAAATGCAAGCCATCCATCTTATATAGATCCTTTCGCCCATCAAACTCACTCCACACATCCACAAATTCCACACCACTCGTCATACATAACCCACGCATAAAGTCATTCGCAATTTTGGCCCTCCTTTTAAACATTTCACTGTCATACCGTGGCAAAAGACTAATCATTCTAACTCTCTCACTCTTTTCTTTTGCTACCTCAAACAATTCATTCAGGTCATCTATCATTTCCATTTTATCTCCTTTCAAATCATTCGTACCTGCCACAACAATCATTTCTTTCACCCTTTCCTTTTGCTCTCTAATAGACGCAGTTACGTCCTTTATGGTCGCACCAGGTTGGTACGATTTTGTCAAATCCTCTACTATCACACCTCATACTAACGAGTCTCCATACAGCACTCTATCCTTCATTTTGTTCATGTTCACATTAATACGCCTATTTTTCCTGTCATACTTTTTATTATTGGCTGGTTCATTCAGTCGACTTTTGCTCATACGCTCTAGCTGCTGTTTTGCCCTTTGTATCGCACCATTCAACAACGCGATCTCACTCATTGCGTCTATCTCATCTTTTTTATTCTCAGTAAAACCATTAATACTATCATTCACACTTTCTACATTCACACTCTCACAATTCTCTGGTACAACCTCGCCGTTTCTTGTCATATCCCTATTTTCTTCATTCTGAAGTTTGACAAAAATATCACACTCACGATCCGAAATACTCTTCAATTTCTCATTCTCCCTACATTTTCTACACACATTCACTCCTTTATTATCATCTAACCACACTCCTACCGCACTCCGCAAAGCGTACATTTCGCAGCTAGTACACTGAATCATCTCTTTTATACTACCGTTCTTTGATAAAGATGGCGAACCATCATTACTGGCCGCCATTTTCCTTCGTACTGAGCCATACTTACTTGCAACGTATTTTATCAAATTATAAATTATAACACACCAAAAACACACAAAAAGATGCACTAAGAGACGCAAGGCAAACAAAACTACGGAATATTAAATAAATTTATCAACGATAACTGAAAATAATACTTATCTTATCCGGAGCTTTCACGAACACTACACACTACGAATCCCTCTAGCGGCGACAGCCCCAATAAAATATGTTATAAAGACACACAAAATACTCTAAAAACACGATAAGTCACCTTGGTAAAGTGATGATGATCATATTGATAGAAAGATTGAGAACACAATTGGAAGCATACCTTGCAGGCGAGCAAGCAGGATTTAGGAAGGATAGAACTACAATTCAACAGATTTTGACAATAAGGTTAATAGCAGAGAAAGCTGGGAGAAAAAACAAAAACATATATACTTGCTTTGTTGACTTTCAGAAAGCATTTGACAGTATTGACCAGAAAGTGATATTAGCAGTTCTGGAATCCTATGGAACTGATAAAAAAACGAATAGCTATATTAAAAGATGTTTATCAGAATGCAGTTGCAGCAGTTAGAATAGGTGATGAGTTGGGGAAATGGTTTAGAACAAGCAGAGGTACTAGACAGGGAGATCCAATATCACCAAGCATTTTCATCGCACATTTAGAAAGAGCAATGGACAAACTGAAGGAAGATGACAAAGGAATATCTGTACACGGAATGAGAATTAACAATCTGAGATTTGCAGATGAGATTGTTATTATTGAAGAAGACGAAAGAGAACTACAAAAAACACTGAAACTCTTAAATGAGGAAGGAAAGAGATTTGGACTTGTTATGAACTTGGAAAAAACAAAGACAATGGTATTTGGTGAGAAGAACATGGAACAAAAGATACAAGTGGATGGAACTGATATAGAAAATGTAGACCAATTCACATATTTGGGAAGTAAACTGACATGTGACTTGGACTGTAAAAAAGAAATAAAGATCAGGATTGCAAAGGGAAGAACAAATCTGAAGGCGATGGATAACATCTGGAAAAGTAAAGTGATCATCCTGCAAACAAAACGAAGAGTACTGGAAACATGCATCTTCAGCGGTGTACTGTACGGATCTGAAACGTGGGTAATAAATAAGGAATCAAGAAAAAGAATTTTGGCATTTGAAAGAACTTGTTTCAGGAAGATTCTAGAATAGGATGAAGAGCTCTATCAGAAGACACAATCAAAGGAGAATCTAATGCAGAAGATTATAAAACGGAAGCTGCAATTATTTGGACACATCTGCAGAATGAGCGGAAGATAAAGACATTAATGTTTGGTATTATGGATGGTGTGAACAGAAGAGGTAGACCATACAGAGAAGGGATAGACGATATAAAGGACTGGCGTGGAATGGGTGTACAGAAACTGCGACACTGTTCACTGGACAAAGAAAGGTGGAAGAAAATAGTGAAGGATCCATCGGAAACCAACGGGCAGTGAGTCCATGGTTCGTGATGATGGTGAAATTGTTAAACATGATAGCAAACAATAGAAAAAGGGATCGGAAATATTCCAAGAGGAATGCAGTAAGAATATACATCACTCACTATATATACTTAGGTAGAGAAGCCATTAGGAAAGAAAGCCAAACGGACAGCTAGAGTAGATGATACGCTGTTTAATACAGATGGTTTGATCACAAAGTAGAATCACCAATGATTAGAGTGGAGTGGAGGGGGGGGATTGGCATCGTATGATTTTATTAAAAATATAATCTGAATATAAGAAAATGAAAGATTCTAGGAAAGATTTATGTAAGTGTACTTGACAAAAGTCTTAAGAAAACTTGAACAAAAACACTAATGAAGGTAAAGCTGGAAGTGTGCCAAAGAGAGGTTGCCAAAAACAGACTTTTAGGTTATGATAAATAGGCGAAACATCACAAGGATTAAACGTAATAGTGATATCTGTTTAAATTTCGATGACTTTAAGATGATTTGATGCTAAATCGGATGTACATCAAGATAATTCTTGACTTCATAGAGATGAATGATCCTCTTTATATAGACTGTGTCAAATCTTCACATTTTAGCCAAAATTAAGTAATCACAGGAATATATTTGGTATGAAAATAAATCAAAGCTAACAAGACTAAAATATGAAAAGTAGAAACCACAGATATGAGAGCTCTGAGAAAAATTATGGGACTAAACAGAAAATAACTTGACATTAGCATTTGTAGCATGTGTGAGCAGCGCTAATCAAAGGTGATCACTTAAAAAGAATAGGAGAAGATGAAAGATTAGTAAAACAAGCTGGTAGCGACAAAACACTTTGGCTTTAAAGACCTGTGCTGGAATCCAGTGCAAGACGCGAAGAACTTTTATATGTCTTTTAAACTAAAGATGAGCCTGTCTTATACGAAGGTGATACGATTTTAATGTTCTCTAAAAGGCCACATAATAAACGCAGTTGAAGAAAAACAGACTTCTCAGCTATGGTTAACGTCTCCATCTATAGAATTAACTAAGGTTATATGAAGCCGAGTAACTTGGATGTGATGGGCCACCGAACTTAACACGTCAGAGAGAAAACATGAAGTGGCTTGGACAAAAATGACAGGAAAAAGATACAGAGGCGGTCTAGACAGGTAATGCAGTTAGGAGTGCTCTAGAAGATCCAAATGTAAGAGCTATTGAAATTAGAAACAAGACTAATAATAGAGATAATGGTTGTCGTGCTCTCAATAGCACTAGTTTACCATCTCTTACTGTGAGATTATGAGAATGATACTCTGCGTGTACCAGCGCTGTTGTGATTCAACGCATTCGTGTAATGAAACCTAGGATCACCGAAATCTAAGAAATTTTATATGCTATCGAGATTTTCCATGTAACACCTTATCCTTATAAGGACTGGCTTAAAGGGGCGAAGCAAGAGTGCTTTTCATCTTCCCCGTTATCTGTAGAGGCCAATGTAGGGATAAGGTGTTATTGAGCTATATAAAGCTCTGATCGTGGCAGGAGGGTAACAGCAATAGCCGAGCCTCAGTTAGAACTTCATTAGCTACAGCATTGCCATCCATTACCCTCCAAGGGTATTGGATTGAATGAATCAATCACCGCATCTCACGGTCGATTGATTCGCCATGTAACACGCACACTGATCTGATTTCATATATAAATGTTATTTAGATTTCATTTCACTTAGTAATATTTGTGCGCATTTTCAATAAAATGGTTAGTTGATTGTTAAAAAAACAATCATAAAATTACTTTTTTTTAAAATAATCGTATATTATGTTTAAAAATAAACTTGCTTTTGTTAGATTACAAAGATTTGATAATAAACAATGTTCTTGTGAACTTACAAAGATATGTTTATCGTATAAGAACCCAAAATCATCGGTGAAAATTCATAATTTCAATCTTTTATTTCTGTATTATATTCTTCACAGAGGTTTAATAATGGCTATTTCATGCGAAGGTTGAAAAACAAAATCGTATCTGAACACACACCCACACACGTACATATTCTGTCATCTGTTTTTAGAAAACTGTTACAGTTGAAAGAATTCCATCGAAATTTTACGACTTTTTCTTTGTGCTAAGAAAACAAATTCAATGGTTGATTACAAGTGATAGGATTCATTTTTCTCAGCACTTTAATAAATTTCTTACGCGATAAAGAAAAATTGTTCAATTCCAATATAATAGGATAGTCCTCAATTGGAGAGCATAACCCACAATAACTGAAACCTCTTATCCCTTTGCCAATCTACTTGCACTTTTACATCACTCAGATATTTCCAGTAAATCCACTGATCCGCTAAGGAGACAAAAATAAACAAGAAAATCGATAGTAAAGAGAACGGAAACCAAGGATCGACATTACACGTGTAGAGAAAAACTGCCGAAAAATCTATGTGAATGATCAGCCTCGAGGACTGAAGAAATAGACGCGAGCGCCATCTATCGATCAACTAGAAAATCAGAATAAAATAAAGTGAAGTAAGTTATCTCGGACTACTTTTTTGTTTTGATAAAATTAAAAACAGAAAAATAAAATATTTTGAATAAATACAATGAAGATGAAAACCCTAGAGGAAATGGGATATCAAAATAAACATAAAATTCAATAAATATTTAAAGAACGAGCAGAAAATGTCTAGTTTTATGCATTGTTCTCAGCAAACTAATACAACGAACAATTCCTGCTTATGTAAACCTGGAAGCCCAAGGCAAAGCGTTCCCACCTTAATATTGTATTTATGCTTGGTTGAGGATATTGCCAAGAAGTGTCAAAAGTGCAACAACTTCCTAGTCAGCTGCTGTATTTCAGGGGATTGTAAGAGGCAGACTTCATAGGACAAGCTCTGCTAGCGATACGTCTCGGGAGGACCCGTGAGAAATGATGCGGCTTGGAGTAGCGGTAACGTTCCATCACTAATGAGCTGATGGAATTGCTCTCTCTTTGCCTCTCCGCAATAAACACGCAGTGCCGTCAAGGACCTCGAGATAATAACTGCACAGCATTCTCCGCCCTGGCTTCAAGTTGTAAGTTCGTTTGCTATCGCGTGGGGGACTTGAAATCTGATGTTTTACAGGAAGGATTCCGATTGGATAAAACACTAGAGAGAGAGAGAGAGAGAGAGAGAGAGGCAGAGAGATAGCTTAATGCAAGCACTGCTATCAACTGATATCCCCCATCTTTTTTTTTCTTTGCACTTTTCTTAGAATGTAAATGGGAAAAATGTCTGCTCTAATTTTATTCACAGTGATCTTAAGAATATAGACAGACGTCACTCGTAGAACAAGTACAGTTATCAGGTATAATATTAGGAGAGACGAAAATCAAAGTTGTGAATAATAATAATAATTAAAAAACCTTCGTCTCTCTCTCTCTCTCTTTATTTTTCTTTTGGTAAGCGGATTTTTCTTTATTATTATTATTATTATTATTATTATTACACGGACACCTCCGCGGAGTCCGAAGACTCATCGCGGGAGACTCAATCTATCTATCATACGATCTATGATACCACTCCTTGAATCCATCAACAGACAAAAAACACTCACAACTGACTCTGTCAACCCATTCCACTCATTCAAAACTCTCCAAGCAAAAAATGTACTGCTCACACCCCTACTGATCACACCTTTATTCAACCTCCAGGGATGACCTCGTGTTCTGGTCCCTCTAGCCAGGTGCTGAAACATTTCCCTTTCATCTATCCTATGAAAAAACAAACTTAAATGTTTCTATCATATCCCCTCCTTTTTTTCCTATCAACCAACGTCTGCAATCCACCTTCTCAATTTACTCTCATAGGAAACATTCCACAGTCCACTCACCATCTTGGTCACTTGCCTCTGAATCCTCTCCACCGCTTCCAAATCACTAAGAAATCCAGGGGACCAGAGTTGAGAACAGTAATCCAGATGTGGACATATCAAGGCCTTATAAAGAGGAATAACAACTTCCTTATCTCTGCTTATTAATGTGTTTTTCAATAGTCAAGAAATATTATGGGCTAATTTAACAACCTTAGCTATATGTCCTCTAAACTTTAACTCTCTGTCTACCACCACTCCCAACCGACTTGTCGCCTAGTCTGCCATTTTTGGGCTGTAGAGACGTATATTCACGGGTCCGGTTTGCTTGTTTTTGTGGGATGAAAAACGCCAGATAAACTGGCGGAAAAACCCTACTGCCCGCGCCCAAGATCGGCTAACTTGGCTATGCCTGAGGAAGATCCTCAAGTTCCTCACGTCTTCGACGGTAATCGAACCTGGGACACCCCCTTCCCCAGGGATAGTTGCGAAGCGCAAAGCCACTAGGCTAACCGCGCGGACGCCTTGGTTAACTATTACTACACCTAATTTCGCATCATCAGCAAACAACTCAATTTTCCTTTCAGATTATTTCTTATATCATTTATGTACAAATTAAACAGCAATGATTCCTATCACTGAACCTTGTGGCACACCACTAGTCACCTGTTTTCAACTCGATTCTGCCCCCTCCATATACCAGTTATGTCCATCCCCATTTGTCCACTTAACCAGAGTCATACCCATCCCCATTTGTTCTAATTTGTGTAACAGAATTCCATGAGGAATGCCTTCGCAAAATCCAGCAGAATCATTGTGTATCCCCTTTATCCCACTCAACTGCCATTCTATTATGAAAAGTTGGTAAATTACTAAGGCATGACCGACCCTTCACAAAGCCATGTTGACCCTCATGACCTCAAGCCATGTTGACCCGCATTTTGAGTATCAAAATATGATACTCAAAAATATGAGTATCATATTTATATCTACCCATTCTTGAATTCATTTTTACCACTTTTTCTAGTACTTTGACCACCACGCCTCAGATACTGATTGTTCTATAATTTTCTACCGCAGTCTTAGAACCTCTTCCACTTCCCTTGCACATTCTAGTAAAGCCTTATCGGATATCCCATCTAATCTCAGAGCTGTATTTACATTGAGATTCTGCAATATCCTAAGAACCTTCAATTCATTTACTTCTGTTCCCACATCAGTGTCTGTCATATAGGTAAAAGCAATAACCTCACTAGGGTAATTACGACTGCAAGATGATCACTCAGTAACTCAAATATTTAACTGCTTTAGTCTCCTTGTGACCATCACCTCATGTTCCATAGTTATTAGTGTTCTTACTTGCCACTTAATGAAAGAACTCTTTGCGATTTCCTTTGGCCTGCTCGGCTAGATTCTTGTCATAATCTGATTTTGCCTTCCCTGCCATGCTGGTCACCTTTCTCTTTATGTGCCCTCCACAGTGTTTTCTTCTTCTGCTTATCGTGCTTAATGATATTACTCATCCATCTAAATCCTTCCCAATTAACTCTCCTTACCCTAGATATACAATTTAATACTGCTTCCTCTAGATGATCCTTAACTACACTAGCATCCTTACCCTACAGTGTTTTATGCCATGGTACAGAATTAAGCTTCTTTCGAAGCATGTCATAATCACCTGCCTGGTAGTTCCACAAACACTTCTTGATAGAATATTCCTCATGTTTTACAATCTCCCAAGTCAAGACAGCATGTTCTCTTTCACCAATTGGAAGCACATGTTGTCATGTTGGTTATGGATAGCTCTTCTGATCCTGTAACCAGGTCCAGTTCTCTCTCACCCACAGTCCTCTCCATCACATGCTGCCTCAAGTAATTATCTTCCAGCAGGTGTATAAATTCTAATTCCTTCCTGCATGTGATCTTTCTTCCTTCTAGTCTATATATCTCCATAGTTGAAGTCCCCTCCCTAATAATCACTCGACTTGTACTCATTGTACTAATTTGTCAACGCATGTCGTCCAGATCATGTGTGGAACTCCCTGGCCTATAGCAACAACCAGCTGTGTGTATTTTGTCTTACTAGCCTTAATCTCACAGCAGACTGATTCAAATAAACATCCACTCTCCATCTTCTATTCTTTTTGACTGAAACTGATCTGCTATCATCAGTTGGAAATTCACTAATGTCTAGAACTTTTGGCGAGGTTTCACTGACCAATGCCAAAAACTCCTCTCTCTTGTTCCAAATAATTCTGGCACTGCAGCATCCCTTAATACGAAGTGTGGACTAAATGTTAGTTAATTCGGTAACCTTTCTGTCGAGAACCAAATATGGAACTTTTTTTTCAAGCCTTCAATAAGCAAATCTTCAATCTCATACCGGTCAACGAAATTCCTCTACCACCTAAAGGCGTTCGCAAAATATCTCTGACCACAACCTGTTGATTGAAGAGTAGATACGCTAACCAACAGAACTGCAAAACTCTCGAAGACAGTGATGGTTTCCAGTTTAAATTGATTCTGTTTTACAATTAATTCCTAAAATCCAAATAAAAAGTGGCCACTTTATTTTCCTAAATGGGGAAGTGTTCCTAATAAAATGGCTACTCAGTGTACAGTTGTCCCGTTTTCCTTCTTGTTTTCTATTGAAGATTAAAACTATTATTCCTCTCCTCCCCTCTCCCCGATATTTTTCTTTTTTTGTCAAAATCAAACATGAATGAGAAGCAATCCATCAGGCGTTCGGTTGAGTGCAGGCAAAGCAGTAAAGGACAAGAAATCAATCATAATAAGAGTTTATAAAAGAATATTAGTATTATTTTCTGAACTGTGATCAGCTTGCTTTTTATTCTTTAAATTATCAAAATCGTCGCCGTTTATTCTGCTAATGGAGCTGATTGAAATAAATGAGAACTCTGAAAGAAAACATCGGGTGAGATTTATCATAATATTAAACTGTAATGTTCGTTTGTTAATAAAAAGTTGTAAACCTGTCACTGTGGAGTGATACAAATTAGATACGTGGGAACCAATAAAAACCATTCATTGAACATTTCGGAGCCTCTTGGGGACACAGGAAAGCAACGAGGTAGATTCACGCATCGGAGACTAAAATCATTTGCTTACCTAAAAATTGTAAGTTGTATAATTATTAACTTAGTTTATAGCACAGAGCATAAGTTTCAGAAAAGCACGTTTGATATAAAATTTGTTTTATATCCGTGTACATAACTTTAAACAAAAAAGTCTTTTTTTTTTTTTTTTTTGCACGTCGTTATCTGGAATGCCACGCTCCCATGTTTTCATGCCAACGATAACATCGACTTGCTTACAGTATCCAATGAATGCTTTCGCTATTGTCTGAAAGATCGCCATCATCAAATTTTTCACATGTACTTTGGAGATGAACAGGATATTACGATAGTACTACATAAAACGTTATTATTAACTTCCTAACAAGAATTTTCCTCCTCATTAGTCTATTACTTGTCAGCACACTCGACTATTGCCATATCTAATATTTCGGACTTCTAATGCACTTCCTAGTGCACCCAATCCACGTAGTTCTTTGTCTTCCTCTGGGTCCTTCCCCTGCCATAAAGTTGTGAACGTGCAGATCTCTTTATGCACCTAACATTAGCTGTGTCGCACATTTCTGGATGCTAACAATGTCAAGTTCTTTCCTAATATCCTCATTTTTAATATGATATTGCCATGGATGCCATCTATTGGCATCCATGGCAATGGATGCCAATAGATGGCATCTATCAAATTATGCCTTTTCCAGATCTACAAAACTCAAATACGGGTCTTTGTTATATTCCCATGACTTCACTATTGGAATTAAAGCGAACACCTGATCACGACAACCTCTATTTGTCCTGAACTAGTCTGTTCAATTCTTCCATTTTCTTTTTAGTCTTTTCTCCAGTATAGTTGCATAAATGTTACCTGGAACACAGTAGAAAAATTTCTCTAATTTTCATATTTATTATTTTGAGTTCTATTTTAATCGTTCTGGATTCGACCCTCCGACCAGGCCTTTTAAATTATACAAGGAATTTTTCCGCCTTCATATTTGAGCATTTCTGGTTGAAAATCATTTGCTTTGCTGCCTTTCCACATTTACGTTTTTTTATGATGTTTTTTCTAAACTGTATTTCTGCTGGGGGGGGGGGTCTACCACTATGCTGACACTTCTTATTTCATTTAGCAGTCTTTCAAAGTAATTACTCCAAAAATCTCGAATGTCCTCATCTTCAATTTTCATGTCACCTTCATCATCTCTGATTACTCTTTCGTCCATTCCAAATCTTTTTCAATAGTCTCCAGAACATTTTACCACCTTCCTGTTATTTACCTTCTGCATTCTTAGGAAAGTCAACCCATGACTTTTGTTTAGCTAGTTTTACCTTTACGCACTTGTAAAAGCTGACTGAAGCTCACTGGCTAGAGCTACTTTGACTGCGTATGGCCTGTGTTTAAGACGACGTGAAGGGAGCGGAAATGGCTATGCGCAAGCATGAAATCAGAGTGCTGCAGCGAGGACATGGAAGCTCCTACAACCGAGCAAGCCAAGGTAGCTTTGACTAAACATGCAAGAATCGACCTTCGATACACAACGCAAAGCTCAATTATTGCCGCTCAAGCTTAAAACATGTTCTGTCTACAAAAATAAAAGCCTAAATGGAATGCTTATAAATGCATGCATTTATTAACAAATAAATAGTACTTCTTTACCAATTAATGAGCTTGCGCAGCAAGCATGGAGAATTCGCCCCTGCTTCTTAGGTACTTTTGATATGATTTCTTCTTTTCCAGGACTCCCTTTCCACGCGGATAACTTCCCCATCACTCCCTAGCTGAATCGATCAATGTTGTATTCCGAGTTTGCGAATAAGACTCCAATAATATTTATACAGTTAAGTCTACAGTTCACTTATTTAAACTGATCAACGTTAATTCTTTTTAAAAACTTTCTTACATATTTTTCTTTTCGACACGATATTGAATTTAATGTTGATTCACATTAAGTGGTGACCACTTGCTATTTGAAACCCCCCCCCCGCCTGTATTCTCTTGCATCCTGAACCCGCGTGAAGATATGGCTATCAATAATCGATGAGATTTTTCACATTTCTTGTATCTTCTCCCCGTATAACTTTTACTGATGGTCTTTGTGAGTCCATATCCTAAGCAGAAATCCAATCCAGCAGATGCTTACTATTATTATTACCTTAAAACATTTCCGAAAATTTATTCGAAGCATTTTTAGTGTCACCTATTAATTTTTTGCGTTGTCTAACAATTCAAAAAATTCTTCCACTTCTAAAGAAGAAGTAGAAAAATGTTGCAAGGCACAGAGTCGCAACTTCAGTCGGAAGGTAGGCGCAAATAAGCTGAATCATTCGATTCTTTATTTTTCATGTGTGCACTCACCTGAAACTGCCTACGATATACGAATATTACACACAGTGTGGAAAGAAATCAACGGACGCCATAGTGTGAGGATAAAACAGCCATAGCACCCACCTTAATAAGATGTAGGACCTCATTTCGCTGCAACGACTGCAGCAATCCTACGAGGGGCATACTTTCCACAATCAATTGGAATTTTGGACAATTCTTCCTGTAAGCGTCCTTTGACCTCGCCTGAAGCGGCATTTCATCCCACATACCTTCAATAGGGTTAAGATCAGAAACAACGGTCAGTTCCGTATAAACGCCACAAAATAGGAAGCATTGTATTGTTCAAAATGTTCAGATACCTCTCGGAGTTCAATGTTAGTGACATCACAAACCGAGGTCAGAGGCCAAACCAGGAGAATCAGGATCACACCATCACACCACCACCACCTCCGAATTTCATTGTTGGGGTTACGCACTCTGGTAAGAGATGTTCACTGGACATCCACCACACACCCATACCCGTCGTTCATCTGCTTGGTAAAGAGTGTGCCGTGGTTCGTCGCTCCACAATCCAGCTTTCCAAGCTTCCACGTCCCACTGTACACGCTTTTTGCACCACTGAAGACGACGCTGCATGTTCGGGTAATGTGGGGCTTGCATATTGCAGTCCTACTCTGGAAGCCCATGTGGTGAGCATCGATTCGGGATGTTTTTATGCGAATTCCTGTTCTAGCCGACGCTCAGAACTTCGCATGTGATTGTAGGGTACTTCGCAGTACCCTACAATCACATTCGGTGAGTGTGGTGTATCGTCCATTGCGGGTAGCACTCGCAGTGGACTTCCTGCGCTTCCATCTCAGAATGGTTTCACTGATTGTTGACCTGGAATCGCCCAGTTTGTCAACATTTCTCCGAACAGATAGACCTGCAACTTGGTATCTTTTCAAACTCCCTTCTGGCAGCCATT
Source organism: Typopeltis vanoorti (assembly GCF_054136105.1). Taxonomy (NCBI): domain Eukaryota; kingdom Metazoa; phylum Arthropoda; class Arachnida; order Uropygi; family Thelyphonidae; genus Typopeltis; species Typopeltis vanoorti. The sequence goes on from NC_143573.1 coordinate 33,989,177, forward strand.
TCACTCGGACACAGTTGCACTGACTTCGGAGTATCACATTCCTTCAATTCATACCTGCTATAAACACGTGACTCGATACATGGCGCGATGCACCTTGCCCTTGGTGAATGTCCGTTGATATATTTCCAACCAGTGAATTCGTGTTTAGCGCTAAATACTTATAACTACTTCTTTCTTTTCCTAATCACTATTGCCTGAATATGATATCTTATATTTATTGTTCACTAGGATGAAGCTCTTTTAGCCTTCTTTCTCAGTAACACTAGTGATGTCCTCCTGGCTTCTTTAACGCTTCTTCAGTTCTGTTTCTTTTCCATTGATATTTCTTGAGTTGATAGTGCTTGCCTCTTTTTAATTGTGCTGATGCCGATTTTTGTTCTAATATCTGATTCGCCACCGTTCGCCCTGATTCCGCAAAGAAAAAACATCTGGGTCCTTGTTTAACGAGGCCCAATCCTGTACAAAATTCATCCGTTTGCTTTAGTTTAAACCAATAGAGAACATTTATTTGGCTAAACCTCAGATTGTCTGTTTACGGTAAACCACGAGGTGAAGATCGGGATATAAGTCCGGATTCGGATCTCCAAAATTCCTTAAAATGCTAAGTGGAAGACCATTCCCCGTGGAAGACCTTCGCAAATCATCTCAAGATTTGCGAAGCCTCTCACTGGAAAGATTCACTTTTTGGCTAACTGAAAAGTGTGTCTACCATTTGTTGGGAGCGCGTGATACAAACTGCGAACAGCGATTGCAATATCTGTGTTCAGGATTCAGGATTGTGTTCCGGAGCGGGATTTCTGATGTTCTTCACTACTCGGGTGTCCGTAGATAGCCGCATATTTCACTCTTAATTCCTACGTGCGTGTAGATCTTATCTATGAGTCTGTTTATTATAACACCTTCAAAATGAGCTTATGGTAATTAGCCGCCTGATGTCAGTCCTCTGATACGCACGTTCCAATATTAATTTGGTCTTGCCCGATCTGCCCGAGCTACAAAGAAAAATAACTAACAAGAAATCTTGCATGATTTATCCATCTTGTATGACGTTAATGATTTTAACTGATGTTGATTTGCTTGACATTTCTTTCTTTCTTTTTTCCTATCTTCGATAGTTTTGAAATCCATAATATGCAAATCTATCGTCAATGTTTTGATAATTGAGCTCATCGATTTCCATCCGATCATCTCCTACGGCCATTCTGCCTTTCACACAGTACTTCGTTGGATGCTGAATAAGCCAAAGGATAAGCAGAGTCATCTTGAGTGCTAATCCATAATGTATGACTCCCTATTGCATTCATTTCAATGGATTTACACCACTCGTAACTCGTGCAAAGGTGGCGTTTGATATTCTTTAAATAATGCTGCAATTAGCCTTTGGTAGGAAAGTTAATTAGTGAGACCCATTACCTAATTAACAATGCATGCCTTACATAATAATTTATGGTTAGAACATAACGATGTGGACAAACTAAAATGCAAATCGCTTTGGTATTTTTATTATTCATATATCTGAAAATTTTAAATATTTACATCTTTTCCGATGAGCTTCCTGGAATCTTAAAAAGTTTCCACTTAGTTATTTGAATAAATCTATGTTATGTACACGTATAGGAATGCGCTCACGTATACATAAAAGATCAATGAAAAGCAGCCGACTCTACTTTGAAACAATCGTTTTATTACCAACAATTAAAAGTGATGACGTTGTAATCCTCATTGTTGTCATAATAACAATTAAATTGTCATAGAATGTTTTTTTCATTCTTAAGCTAATTGTTTAATAGAAAAATGCCTTAAATATAATAACCTGCTAATTATAAATTACGAAAGCGTCATCAATCAATAATTTTGGCTTAGACAAATGCATATAGTGAGTCGTAAAGAAAACAGTATTTCGTTTTGCTAGTGTGGAGGGGAGCCAAACGATATTTCCATACTAACACAGAGTAGATGGTATTGGAAGCCACCGTTGTGATGATGAACATGAGAGTTCTGTGATCGATTTTCTAGAGGAACAACGAGAGCACTAAGACAGATATGTGAAGGTGAGGAACATGTTGAGCTTACGTTCAGACACGCACAACTAATCAAGGGAAAACAAGGAGAATTGCCAATGTAAAGAATTTCATCCTTTGACGTCATCTAACTGTATTCAGCGCTATACCATCTTTATCCTTAGAGAAGATTGATAAACTCAGAGACTATAATGATGGCTAACATGCAGGAGTAGGAGTAGTTCTTTGTTCGATTTGTTTTTTTTTTCTTGAAACGGGGACCTCTCCTATATTTCTGGTGTAAGCAGGTAGTATATAAAAAAGTCTCTCCATGCTGTACAGAAAATAGAGAGATCAACGGAAAGAAAGAAAGAGAGAGAAGGAGAATAAAGGCGATTTTCGTCACTGCAAAAATCCATTCAGTCTTATAAAGAATTATATATCTTCTGCATAATTTCACTAAGCGTAATGGAAAGAGATCTGGGTTTGAACCCAGTCTGCGACATACATTTTGGAATTGATTGAAGTGTTAAGTACAAACTTCGATCAGTTTTGCTTGTAATTTCAAGATGGCATCGCACATTACTTTGAGCCTCCTTAGCTCAACTGGTTTCTATGAAGCTCTTTGGTTAAAATTGAGAGTTCGAATCTCATCTAACAAGAACCATTATCAAGTTTTTTTTTTTTCATCTCACAAAACAGGAAAAGTGTACAGAAGAATACACGCACTTTATACACAAAAACATTTTGGCATTTGACTAAACTGCCTTAACAACAATTACGGTATCTAAAGCTAAGGTCAAGTCGCAGGCATTATGGACCTGTAGATTATTATTATTATTATTATTATTATTATTATTATTATTATTGTTGATATAATAATACCAGGATATACCACGACATAAACCAAGAGGAGACTCATTCAACCACGTCTTCACAAACAATATCACACAACTCAATAAAAGACAAACTACCAACGATCAACAAAAAACTACCGACACAAAGTCAACGACAAACTGTGTATTTTCCACCCATAACAAAACAGGAACTGAAGGAAGCGCTCCTACAGCTAAAAACTAAAGTCAACTCTAGGAATAGACAAAATAAGACTCACAGACTTTTTAACACATTTTGAACAAATAAATCCAATATTTTGAGACTCGTGAACATAATATTCGACACTGGCATTATTCGACAACTAAAAACTACGATAATTAAGTCAATTTACAAACATGGTAAACGAAATGATAAACAGAACTACAGACGAATAGCTACCCTACCCTACCAGTGATCTCAAAAATTCTAGAAAAAATAACACACACCAGACTACAGAACTATTTACAGAAGTACAACATCATCTCACAAAACCAATACGGCTTTCAGAAAACAAAGAACACCATTACTTTATTAGAAGACATCGCCGATGCCATAAACAAAGCCATCGATAAAAACAAGTACGCCGTCCTTATACTGCTTGACCTAAAGCTTTGGATACACTTGAACATGAAATACTACTCATCAAACTACACTCAATAGGTATAAGAGGAACACTGCACACCTGGTTCAGGAAGTATCTCTCAAACAGAACAGGAGTAACAAAAATAGGCACATGTTACAGTCGGAGTATACGAATAAAACACGATGTCCCACAAGGGATCTCGTGTTTAAACCCACTCTATTCAACATATACATTACGACGTTCATAACCTGGCCACACGAAGTCAAATATTTCAGTAAGCAGATGACACCACGCTACTAGCAGTCCACACAGCCATCAACACGGCTCTCGCCAAAGCACAAAAAGATCTGAATGAAGTCACAACATACTTCTACCAAAACTCAAGTGTAATCAACGGCACCAAGACACAAATATTAATAACACATAATCCGAGAATTATGCGCCCCGCACCACTATCGATACACTGTCATACATACCGCTGCATTAAAAACAAAAATACCTGCCAATGTCTCGAAATCAAACCCGTAATTCATAGATTGCCACCTTAAATTCGCAAAACATATATAATACGTACATACTAAACTCTGCATCATCGCAGCAAAACTTTTTCCAAATAAAAGACATGATCCCATCTAACATGAAAAAATCTCCTATATCACGATATTTGCGAATCTCTACTCTCAGATACGGTATAACAGTCTATGCAAACACATCAAATAGCCACCTAACAAAATTAGATTCAGCAACTTTTATGGTTATTTTGTGAGATCACATCTGATACCCATGCTACTCAACAACCTACCAAGAAATTTAAAGCACATAGACAGCTACAGAACATTAAAACACGAACTCTGGAAAATATACCAACACCGTTAATATACCATTAACACTAATATACACATCACAAATCACCAGCATCCAACGCTTGCATTCCATCCATAAACAGTACCAAACAACATAAATAGTGAGGGCTAATCCCACTGTCCTTATAAAAAGTTAACCCTATCTTCGAATTAGTGGAATTAGCCCGCCTCATTCAAATAATCCTCATAATCACAGACTGCAAATTATTGTAATGTATATGTCAATACGGCGTGTAATAATAAATGGTGATACTGATATGAAAAAAAAAAATATGCGTATTTATATTCAAAGAAAAAATATTAAAAAGAAATTAAGGTACTCTAAACTGTACAGAATTTTGTACAGAGCAGAAAATGTAGTATGTTTTAATTGTACATATGTAAATACCCTGTATGATGATAATTGGAAAAAAGTATTATTATTTGAAAAATATGATATAGAGTTTTGTTTTTGTGTATATATAGTGTCAAAATGCAAAAACAAATCCGTAATAATCATCATTGTTAATGTTATAATAATATATGTTGTAAACAATTATTATTATTATTTAAAAAATATTATGTACGTGCACGTATCTGTTATGCACAATTGTGTTCGTGTAATGTATTATAAATATTATATATAAATAATAAAGTTTGATTTAAAATATTATTATTATTATTATATGGATTAAAGACATGGATAGTGATCAGAAACAGGAAGCTATGTTAAATAGTTTAAAAAAAAAATGTCTGCGTGAAATATTAAAAATATATTGGCCCCGACGTATAACAAGAAGGAAAACGGAAAAGAGGAAGACCTAAATTAACAGAATATAAAAGACGTTGGGTTGACGTCTCAATACATAAGCAAGATCAGTCTTCAATCAGGAATGCGCTTTTTTTTTCTTTTGCGTGTGTATTTGTGTGTAAAAGGCTTAAAACGTCTCTAGACTTGCTCGGCATATACAAGGCGCGCGTGCCTTGTATATAGCGCGCGCCATCATTAATGTCACACGAAGTTCATTCAAAAAACTCCGCTAATATACATCATGGCAGACGTGTTTAAAAGAAAAGAATACGTCAGTCGGTGTTGTGACGAATGACTGACAGGATGCTCTTCCGAGCTTTTGTGACTGTTAGTAAAGTTGAGAAATTCAATTAAGAACTCATTAGGAATTCTACACGTAATCGAAAGAGTGCGCGCTATCCTGGTGGGGATGGACCGGTCTCGTGTATAACAATAACATGATCTCTGGTTGGTGGATTGTAGTAGCGATTATACACCAATTCTGAAGTTTGTACCATGAATAAGGGGTGGGGGATAAAAGAGTTTCGATTTCCGAAAACGTATACCAATTTGGCTTTATTTGCCTGATTTATTTCGCTGTCTGAGTTGTTTCAAGTTTCATGCGTGACTGAAGTTCTCGCATCATCGCTCTTAGCACTTGTCTCTTTAAGAAAACGCACCTCCTTGATCCAATGGTAACAACCGTCGATCAATACAAATGTTACCGAAATCCTGCTTTGCTATGCCTTTAAGTAGAAGAAAAAATAAAGAAACAGGTGGGATCAGAAGAGCCAGACGATATCTCTAAAACCGTTTCTTTATAACTCATCAGTCTTTTGGCACTAGATGTGTCACCTGGATTCACAGGAAACACGAGCAGCCGCAGCGTATCATGTCACTACGGATGCGAGTGAGTCAGCAACTGACAGAAAGATCCGGGGATTGACAGATAAGAGGATTAAAAGGAGAAGAAAAAGAAGTTTATTTTGTGCGCCGGTAATTCTTTAAGGAAGAACATCGGAAAATAGAAATCTCCCGTCATTTCACCCCTCCCTCTCAAAAAAAGGAAAAAAAAAAGTGGCATCTTCGGTAAGATTTAGAAAAAAAAACTGAATAATTCTTGATGGTATATTAGAGAACCTCAAGCAACTATGTCTTACCCTCTAAGACAATATTCTGTAAATTAGAAATCCGTCTTGATTATGAAGAAAAAAAACTCCGTCTCTCAGCTTAACTTAAAGGTAGTTTACAAGTAAAAAATTTATGATTTCAAATATTAAACAGATAATAAATAAATATACAAAAATAAATATGAAAATGCCAACCTACTAATGGGACTATATTTCGTGTAGGCAATTGTTATCACACCCACACACCAGCGATTGCGAAAGGTACAACACAGCAGTCTTTGTGGGTGTGGGTGTGTGGGAGGAAGGGAACTTGTTAAAGAGAAAGAAATAATCTTTTGATGGAAACAGAAGATGGCAACGGAAGTGCATTTCATCCTCCTCTAAAACACACTTGTTTACAGATGTATTCCGGCTGGTTTGACAATGTGAAGAACTATTTCTTACATCGATTATCCAAATGGAACATTCTTTGAATATTTTCTAATTGTTCACATATGTATAGTTAGAAAATAACGAGAAATTAATGTCGATCTACTTAGAATTCAATAATGTATGTAATATAAGAAAGGACTAACTTATTTCACACATTTTAAAGTTTCTCTTTAAAATATCACATTTAAATTTCTAAGAAAAACATCTTTCGGAGATTTATCTTAGCCTGTATTGATAAAGAAATGCAAATGAAATCATTTGAATGATAATAACTATTGAAAGCCCAGTTGGGTTTTAGCCGCATGATAATATGTTATAAACATTCTATGAATATTAAAATTAATAAATACGCAAATTAATCAATATATGAATACTGAGAAATACGAAGTGTGTCAACATTTTATGAATATTAATAAACATCAATGTTAATATTTGTATTAATTAATATTACAGTTATATATCTTAAATATATATTAATATATGTAGACCTAAATCAATATAAATATCAATATTTAGAAAGTTAAAATTAATATGAATTATTATTATAAGATTAAATGGTACTGTATCATCATTATCATTTTTTATAAATGAATATGAATATAAAAATTCATGCATGAGAGGGTTAATTAATATTAAATATTATTTGCGTTAATATATTAAAGCCGTACAACTTTATGGATATTAAAAATATAAAGGGATATTTAATATTTATAATGGTGTACTACGACTTTTACTAAGCTAAAACTTGATTAATAAAAATAATGCTTTGATTTTTTTATTATATTTTGTTAATAGTTTTATAAACGTTTATCTATTTTAATAATTTTAACAATTTAAAGATAAAAATATCATAATTTATAGAAATAGCCGAAGAAAGTTAAAGTTAAAGAAGTACACAAACTCAGAATTTTGATATTAATATTATTAAGATTTACTGACGATTTTTGAAGGTTGCATTGTACAAGTGAAATAATGGCATTTCAGAAATTATTAATTCTGTTATTATATATTATATATATATATATATATATATATATATATTCCATGGAATATATATATATATATATATATATATATATATATATATATATATATACAGAAATTATTAATTCTGTTATTATATTATATATTATATATATATATATATATATTCCATGGAATATATATATATATATATATATATATATATTCCATGCATATATATATATATTTATATATATATATTCCATGCATATATTTATATATATATTCCATGCATATATATATATATTCCATGCATAGCTCGAATTGTGCAAAATTGTTATAGCTACAAACCTCTTTATCGTAGAACTACTTTACATTATCATGAGTTTAAAATTGTAAATTAGTAACCCAGTCATTTACTCCTGTTGCGCAAAGGAGGCAAATACACTGCAGATTTCTGTAATTATATACAACCTTGACTACGAAAACTGCGTCATTGTCCATAAGATAAGATTTATGGTTAATGTTAAACTGTTGGGCAGTTAGTATTCACGTCATAATGACTCTCAGTGTGGGGTGGATGATAGGTGATTTTCAAAAGTATAACATTAGCCGGATGCCACAGAAAATGAACGAAATTAGGACGATAAAGAATGAGATAAAATAAGTAATGTCTGGAAAAAGCGATAATCTCGCTGATTAAGGAATTATTTTCTTTCTCGATTACGGAATCATTAGACACCGAATGGTGCAGTTAAGATCAAAGGCCAGACTTACAGTCCCGTCTTTATGTAATAATTCTGGCATAACCGTAGCTTAAAATTCTCTCTTTCTCTCTCTCTCTCTCTCTCTCTCTCTCTCTCTCTCTCTCTCTCTCTCTCTCTCTCTCTCTCTCTCTCTCTCACACACACACACACACACACACACACACACACACACACACACACACACACACACACACACACACACACACACACACACACACACACATGTAGCAGAATGAATCCTAAATTAGGATATCTCTGTGTTCATGTTTATATCTAAGTCTGCAAATTTATATCTAAATATATTTGTGGTTGGCACCAAAGCAAAAGAATATGCCGACATCCTATCTGTAAATGACAGAGACACGTAGCGATCACCTGTCTGCTCTTGCCAAGAACAGATTAAACCGTCTTCTGCGATGCACCGCTTGACACTTGACACTAAGATAGTGCACTGGCTCCTGGCAAGGAGCCATCACAATCGACTACAAAACATAATGTTTTTTTTTTTTTTAAAATAAGTAAATATTACTTGTTTCTTTAATCCTATCTATTTTTTGATCCTTTTGCTATTCAGACTAAACGATGTGCTCAATAATTCCTAAGATAAAACGCACGAGCCCGTGATGTCGTCAGGAAGTAGGGTGATCATGGAGAAATAAAGACATTTATCATAAGTTATTGGCTGAACCACGTGAGGCCACTTCCACCGTCTGGGAATTCAAGTGGATTTTGTTGACCTGAAATGAGCTTAGCACAAGGAACTGCGTCACACGGGGAGAGAGAGATTTGTAAAACACCTTTTTCTTTTCTTTTTCTTTTTTTTTTTTTTGGTATCTTCTTTTTGTGTATTCGTGAATGATTGACATATAAGAAGGAACACCAGCGATGTCTACAATCGGATTTAATAATAAAAAAAATAAAAATTCGTTTGGGACATGAACATTAACAGTGCCATCTGCGGACCGAATGGTGAACTACCAATACAATAGTTTTATAAGATATTAAACAGCTAAAAGAGCCCGTTATCTGAATGGCTTTAACTGATAACTCTTAAACGAAATAAATACTGCTAGCTAATAAAACTAAATAATTAATGCTAGTATGTAAACATTTGGGGATTATTTTTAGCAGTGGCGACCGGTGAAAATTTTAAGTGGGAGGGTGCTGCATATGCAAAAAAAAAATTTTCCTAATCAGTAGTAACCAATTTATTAATAAATAAATTTACATATTAAAAAATTGCTTTATTAAAACTATTTCATCCTCACCACGAACAAACCAATAATAAAAGGTTCGTATCAATAGCAGTGACAAGCGCAAACGAATATCGGCGTTAGATCGCAGTGCATTTGTTTCGATAATTGAAAAAATATAATTCTTTTCATATTTTCAACAGTTCGTCATAATTCAGCCTTGTATCTATAATAATAAATAATTATATGTTATTTTAACTAAATAAAATAAGATTTACAAAAAATAGTTCACCACGCACCAATAATAAACGTTTCATATCTCACAGAAATAACGCGCGCAAGCATACTAAAGATACACTGCCGTTTGGGCAGTGTGGGAATGACGTAACGTGCAATGACAAGCGCAAACGAATATCGGCGTTAGATCGCAGTGCATTTGTTTCGTAATCTAAAGCGTTAATCGAACAATTCAATTATTAACTATTCAGTCAATGTCAACACATAAGCTGTATCTTTCAACATGTTGTAGCATTTATATAATGTTGTAAGCATTGTTATTATTTATAAACACAAACAAAATTTAATTTTTTCATTTTACCTTGGGGGTGCTGAAGTGTCGCAGTGCTTATGTACGGGCCGCCACTGATTTTTAGTATCAGTATGAGACAAACACAACTCATGCATGACATCGGCGTTATTTTATACAAAATATAAACTATTTTTAAGAACAGTGTCTTATCACATAACCAATATATTACATTATACTTATAAGCGATTTTAAAAAGGCTTATGTTACATAAGGTTTTTATGGGTCATGTCTATCCATATGTATTTAACTGTGCAACTTTGCCAAGTTTTGCACACTTCTGCTACTTCCTATTCACGGTGAATAATTTTCTCAAATAAAGTCATATAATATTTAAAATTTTATGCTTTATGCACTTATTAATAATAACTATAGATTAATTGAGAGTTTTTTAGAATTATCTGTGCTCTCCCTATTTTGATGTTGATTTGTGTGGTTTATGGCTGAAATCACACCGTCTAAGAATGATCAACTCAGCCTCGGTTGAAAGTAAGAAAACTTCGCATTCTTAAGGTAAGATCGCAATGCTTTGTTTTCATCCGAAAAGTTAGATTATTTGTTATTTTAGATTTTATGGTCGACGAGATTAAGGCCTATGAGACCATAAGGCTATTATGTCTGAATATTGCGTGTGTTATTCTGCCCGGTTTGTCCGTTTTGAGGAATGAACGTACGTACTTTTCATAAGGAATATAAGTACTGGCAAGTACTTTTGTTCCTTTTATTTTCTTTCCCAAGAAGGCGTTTAGTGCTAAAACATATTGTTTTTATGCCAATAAAAGCAATATGGTGGAATCGGGTTTTTCATGCGGAAAAATAAAAAAGAACCGACCATTAATTAAATACACCTTCTTAGTAGCATTTCCTGCTAATGGATGTGATTCAGACCAAGCTCAACTTATCCCACACAATTCTCCACTTAGTTCTTTTGATTTTTGTGTTCGTCTCAGAATTATTATTATTTCTAAACCACACAGTACTTCAGCTAACTTCAATACCTTTCTTTATTTATTTTTGCATACTGTTATAGTTCTTTCATACTTTTTGTTTAATTCATTCCACCCAAGTAACTATATTAGAATTGGAGTACATCCCCTAATTAACTACTCTTAGTCGCTACCCTTTAAATAGGTAGCTTTGTGTCAGCAAAACGTTATGAATAACGTTTCTTTAATAAGAAAAAAAATCCTAATTTTTTTTTTTAGAAACCCAAAGCCATGCGATTTGAAAATATCATTATATTTGTCACGAGAGCAACAACAGTTGTTATGGTATCAATCATAGCATCTGCAGTATTGTTCCAAACATCTACGAGCTTTCTTCTGTTGGTCTCACGTGCTATTCTATGGCTTATGGTAATTATTGGGAATATGTTATATGGGGCTGATGTCGGCTACATCTCGTAACAATCTTTCACTTAATATCAGTTGATGGGCCTCGCTAAATCCATTTTATTGGTGCTTGGAGTTAACATTGAACTGCTCTGATAGCATTTACGATTGCTTTTTACGACCCCAATAAGGCATTAACTGTATAAACTGTAGGTTCATAATCGTCAAATTGCCTTCTTTTTTATTCTTATTAGATTTAGGGTTTTCTTTTAACGTGTACTTACTCAGACTAGATCCTTATATCATTTTTGATTTAATAATTTAAATTTGTTTTTTAATGTTGGAAAAATTTGGTATAATTTATGGTAAACGTTACCTACCAAAATTACTGCATTAATATGCACACGATATATTATTGTAATATATATATATTTCTTTAATAGAAATATATGTTAATAATAAATCTTTATTATTATCTTTAATGGAGCCTTCGTAGCTCAGTCGCCAGTCGGTATAGAAGAAGCCCTTTCTCGTCGATGATGTGAGGAACCTTTATCTGGTCTCTTTCGACTAAAGGTGAGTTAGCCAGTCTCATACGGAAGTAGAGGGTTTTTTCATCCAAAAACTCGGGTTTTCGTCCTTCAGAACAAGCAAACCGGCCCCGTGAACGCACACGGATTGCAGTCACGAATACTTACGACAATATGGGGAAGAGATAGGGTCCTCACCACATGTTGGTACACCTATAGTTAACTATGAGTCACATCATGGCAGTCAACCTCCTAGATAGAAGACGGCACATTAAGGAAATGGAATTATCTTCAATACCGCTACAGCAGAATGTGGGATTGAATGCTATACTCATATACTACTATATGCCATTTCAATGTCTTTAGTATGATAAGATATTTAAATAGTTTCTGTTAATTAATGTTCTAAGTGATGATTTTGATTGTTCAATGTGATGACATAATAAACGTTTTTAATGGACCAAGAGAAAGTATGTTTACCTGTAAACACGGTTTTTCATCTCACAAAACCAAATAGAAGAGACTCATGAGTGCATACAAAATAAATACTAATTAGGGATACCAATAACGCCTCCTATTTAGCACGAGGTGTGAATGCACTCGACCTCCGCAATGATGAGAAGTAGAGACTCAAAAAGTTAAAACTGAAGGAGGGTCATCTGCTACTTTGGGGAAATGGGAAGGCGTAATAGTTATTAACTTTATTTATTTTAACATAATATAAGGTTTTGTTCTTTTAATTTTTTAAATATTTTGTTATTCATTGTATTTCTGGACATTTTCATTATTGGTGTTTAACTAACATAAAAATCTAATGTCTAAAAACGATATCAAAAAGATAAAGTGATCATAATTAACACGATAAACAAAAAAAAGAAGAAATAAAAAGATAAACATTATGACTGCAATGCTTTTGTGCAACAAAAAATCACTGCTGATAAATATAATTCCCTGTGAATTTTTAGAAAGCGAGAAATTTTAAATGTCGCTAGTTGGAAAAATTACGAAAGAGCTAGCGTAACGAACATTTCAAGCGGGAGAAAATGTTCGTTAAATCCGCAAAATGGGGCTTTCATTAATCTTCCTTTCCGCTTCATTTTGAGCGAAATCCTTTTGCTGGAATGAATTCATAGAATTGCCTTAAGCTTCGCTTCTAAAACTGTTAACTGTGATTAACACTCACTTTTTTGAGAATTAGAATATTTGAAGTTCTGCATCTAATAATCGTTTCGCATCTGACTTGAATAACAGACGATTTTTCATTTGATCTCTGAAGAAAATATTGACGTTTTTCTTTTTTATACTTCTCAAAACACAGAAGTTATTTTTAAAAACTCAGTTCGGAAATTTCGGGAAAAGATACTTTAGAAATGTGGAACTAAATATCTCAAAAGAAAATAAAAACCAAACTTTCTTATGCTGATTTATAGTGAAAGGCTAAACGTCAAGAATTATGCTAATTGTTGACTTAAGATATCACATTAGAGAAGACCTTATGGAATTACAAAGACAGAGTTTACTGTTAAACTGAAGGAATGCAATTCTCGATGGTGTTCAGTTACAGAAACGTGCCCTGCTTGGAATGACGTCAACAGATACCTTCATGAGCAATCGTGCCATGTAAAATGATTCACGTATCTATAGTCGGTATAAATTGGAAGAATATGATGCTCCCAAGTCAGTGCAACTGTGTTGTCCGAGTGAAATGGCTGCTAGAAAGCAACTGATGGAGTTTGAAGGAGATTGTGATGGGATTCCGTGTGGCAGGCCTATCTGTTTGGCACAATATTGACAAACTGGGCGATCCCAGATGAACGAATCGGTAATGCAATACTGAGATGGAAGTGCCGGGAGTCCACTGTAAGTACTATTCTTCTCCCTCCCCCAGAGGACGACTCATCACACTCATCGAACATAATCGTGAGAAGTCACAAAGAATAATATGCAAAAATGGCCATTGGTTGGCCGAAAACGTTGAAGGAGTTCCGCTCATAGACTGGAACAGGAATCTGTGCAAAAACATTCAGAACCGATGCTCACAACATGGGATTCCATGGTAGGAATGCAATACGCAAGCTCCACATTAACTGAACCAACATGAAGCAACGTCTTCAGCGGAGTTGGGTGGAAGCTTTCCGAGTATGAAATTCGGAGGTGGTGGTGGTGGATGGTATGGTCCTCTTTTTCCTTGTTTGGTCTCAGGCCTCTGTTCGTAGTACCACAAACACTGAACTCTGAACATTATGGACAATGCAATGCTTCCTGCTTTGTGACATTTCTACGGAACTGATTATTGTTTCTTTTAGCTAGACAATGCACCGTATCATAAGACTGCTACTGTAACTGCGTGGTTTGTGGACATGAACATCACCACACTTGACTGGCCTCCACAAAACCTGATCTCAACCCTATTGAACATCTATAGGATGAAGTGGAGCGTGGAGTGAGTCAAGGGACATCTAGCCCGCCCACAAGTCCATGACTTCATTACATGCCTACAGGAAATGGAAAGTATGCTCCGTAGGACTGCTGCAGTCATCGCCGCGAAAGGAAGTCCTACATCTTACTAAGGTAGGTTGTTCCTCAAACTATGGTGTCCCTTGACTTCTTTCCAAGCAGTGTGCTGTAAATGGATATCTTTCTTAGTTGGAGAATGTCAAGTAGATGAGAGATAAATGACTTTCTCCGCTCATTGAAACACCCCATGCGATTGCTAATTACAAACCTGAACAGATGGTTGCCATTTTTGGTCTTCAGAGTGCGATCTTCGAATTCTTTGTGTGTTCTCCCACTTCCACAAGTGGTGTGCGCGTGACACACTTCAACTGCACTCCAGTTTACACAGCAGGGAACCAGAACGTACCCCATTTGAGGGTGCAGCACTAAACGGATTCGCAGACCGCCCGATAGATAATGTGATGGTAACGAATGAGGAATATTTTCGAGAAGATTGCGAATGAACTTTGTGCTTCCACGTTGCTCGATAGCGACTGGAAGGAGTCTAAGAATAGCTAAATGCCGAGGAGGAGGATATCGCTCTGAGGAACACCGATGGATAGATATTTTACCTTTGTGTGTTATTGACATGGGCGTATGTCTATCAGTCCGCAGTGTGCCTCCACTATTTAGCTCTTCTTCCATTCGTCACAAGAATATAAAATTTACAATTATTCTCCATACTAGAAATATAATATTAAAAAGCAGTCTAAAACCCACAATATACATGCAAGAAAACTACTCCACAGTCATTTTACTACCAAACGTAGTGGTTTTAACATAGTCATTCATCTAAAGCTAACCTACAGTTTCTAACTGACCTTTCGCAACAGCAACTAATGTCCGCTTCACTATCAAAATTTCATTAACTCGAACATCTCATCACAAGAATTAATCACACCTCTCCACATGATCTGCTTTGAATCGGAGTTTCTTTGCTAGGCTTTGTTGGTGTTTCTTTTCTCCGAACAATTCCTCTGACCCTTTATCTCTAAAATGAGATTGTATACAGCAAAAAAGTTATATTTCTTGGGGCCTACTTCAATGTTCACAACTCAAGCCTGGAACATAAACGCATCCAATTTTTCTTTACTATAAAACATCCTTCACTTAGCTGTTCTTAGTTTCGTTTCTGTTAGTGCCAAATAGAATGTCCTTTGCCATTTTGCTTTCCCTTTCCATAATTTACCGCTTACAGACCTCTGGAAAGGTTTAGAGGACAACTCACATGGGCATAAATTTTTAAAAAGGAGAATTTGATATGTTCTGAAACAGAAGCGTACTTGTCAAACTACTATCGTATGGTCGGCCTTTGCGATTATTTGCTAGCTCCTTTCTGATCGTCTTCTGCAGATTTTCAGATCAATGCAGTAGTACCTCTGAATAACCTTCTCTCCCTCATCTGAAATCCCATCAGTACATTAGGATTCTTCCATAAACCGATGTCTTAAACACGGATCTACTATTCTTCCGGTGGGTTGGGTATTTCAATGCCACCAAAACGCGGTCTTATTGTATATATTGCAAGAAAAATCCTGTTTTTCTTCCTATTAATTCTTCTATCTTAGTACAAATTGCTTCTTCGGCCTCTGAAAATTTGGCATTTATTTCCGCTCAAGACGCAACTTCTCATCTATGACAGCTTCTAATGGTACATAAATCCTAAATCATCCAAATTTAAAATTTATAGCATTAGATTGTAAAGGCTATTATAAAACTGTAAGTCAACAGAATTTGTTTTGAAATATTTTGTTTGAAATTCTTAACCAGCAACAAGTGTAACTCTAAGTTGTGTCTGGCAGCTCTTAAATCTACGATCTTATGAAAAATAAAAATGCGCAACAAACTTTGCTCGAATTTGCTAACATCTGTTTTATCTGAACGGTCATATTCCTGTCTGCACGTTTTACAGAACGGAAATTTTGCTATAAAAGGAAAGAAGGAAAATTACTCGTTGCCTAGGAAACAGTTTCTCGATAGAATGTACTAATTTAGTTTTCCATAGGTATGGATAAGGTCGTTATTTGTTTGTTTACGTGGTACTGTACTTAGGGGGGGGGGGGACTTTACATTTTAGTTAATGGGATGAGACAATATCGAGATACAGAAACGCTGGGAGAAGTACTCAGACAGTTCCAATTATAGCAATAGAAATTCTGTGCGATTCAAAAAGACTCGTAAATTTCAAATTCTCTTTGCAAGTCTAATATTCTCCCTATTACTAAATCAATAACGACCCACACTGTACTTCAGTCAGCTAATGCATCTGTCTTTGATATCCACCTACGTTGGCAAAGGGAAATTCTATTAGATTACTAATATTTCATCATTTGTTAGCATTAGAGCGACATATATTTCGTACTTACAATTTTAATCATTTCGAAAACCATCTAAAAGCTCGTATTTAGTTATTGTGCAGATCTTCAAGATATATGAAATTGCTAGCAAGCGTCTGACAGATCCTTTTATGTTTAACGTGAGGAATGATAAAAGTTTACAGATCCACGCGCCCTTTATGTTTTTGTTACATGGGAGAGCTTCTGTTGTAGTTTTAAACAGCATAATAGAAAAACTGCTTATTAATATTAATTACTTTTACGTGTGTATACTCGAGATTTTCCAAATACATTTTAAATCATATCCTATACTAACCAACGGTTAATTTTAGTATAAAAAAACACCTCCCACAAACAAACATTAAAACAATCTAACGAGAGTTTATTTTATCATGAGTCTGAAAATTGACCTCATAATATCGTATTAGCTGAATATTAATTTTTGTTGTTGTTTCGATAAATGGGAGTCTACTAACGTACTGATAGAAGTATGAAGTTATAAGGTATCGCATGGCAGCGCTAATCAGATTAGCTGTTCCGTAAGGCGGTTAATTGTCTGTGTCTTCGTGTTTGCAGAACAAGACAAAGAAGAATAAAAGTCCGAATACGGCAGACGACTATAAAGATAGATGAAACAGAAGGAAGAGACGAGAGAAATCTTCTCAGCTGACAAATAATTCAGTGTATGCTACAATATTAAATATTGTAATGCAGCATATACAAAAAGAAGAGAAAACCTTCAAAGATTACGATTCATCAAGACGAGGATAATCTTTTAATCCTCATTAATTCCTTTTTCAAAAGCACAAGAGGAAGATCCAACGGGGTTTGAGGACATGTTGCGGGGCATATAAAACCAGGTACGTGAGCCATGCTGTCTACCAATATGGCAACAGACCTCTCTTGAGAGTCACATGATATTCCAAAACGCACGGCACTCTATGTAGATAGTAATATACTGCAAACTGCATGCTACCTAACGGTCAATAATATGCTGCTTACCCATAGGTCTACATAACAATTAACGTTAGTGCTTTCAAAAATATATTCTCATTGTTAAGAAACTTAAATCCAACCAATCCGTGTCGTTATTTTTCTACATCTGTGTTAATTTTTACAAACTATTTCTCAGTTCTATTAATCTATCTTTTCCTCGGATTATTTTGGTATCTCTCAAGATCTTATATGACCGGATATGCAATTGGAATGACAAGGTGAAAACAATTAGTCTTTATATGTCATTTGTCTTCAAAATAACTGATAGAATCGGTAAAAGTAATTATGTTTGTTGAGTTCTCTAATTGTGTTCTAACCTCGATTTGCACGAAAACTTGCTTTTTAAGCAAAATGCAATAGATTGACGATAGCCACTGGCTGTTAATCAATAAGTAATTAATTTTATGCTTTCGTAATGAAGGTATTGACTACATCATGGCAAACGTGTCAATGATTTACTCTATCTTCCCGCTGTGGATTTGTGACAGATGATCACAAGTGATTTGGGCTGTTATTTTAACAGAGGCAACCTTTGCCTAAATAAATACGTAATTAGTGCAATTGTTGCTTGGATATCTACAAGTAATAATAAAATTCAATCAGCAGTGTTTTACATAATAATAGACGCATATAATATAATAATAGTAATCAAATGATAGAACTATGAATATAACTGAATTTTTACTGAAGGTAAAAAATGCGATAAGATTCACTTATATAAGAATTTATTGAATCTTAATTTTGTGCTAAAACTGGAAAATGCAACTGAAATAAATACATAAATATTACAATACGTTTGTTTCAAATTTCTCAAGTTCCAAAAACGTGTGAGTGACCTAAGAAGTGACCTTCTCAGGTAGCTCCAAAGCTGGATCTTTTGTGAATCTATGCGTTCCCTTCAATTACACTGAGCCAAACCACAGCCACAGGCAAACTTCTTCACCTCACCAAGCATCAGCTCAAAGGAACGGTAGGCAAAAAATCGCCATGTATAACAAGCATCAGTTCATCCAATCACATTCAGCAGAATAAAGAACTATCTAATTCATTTTTGTCTAAGACAAAAATAAATAAAATCCTCTAAACTCCTAAATCCTTATAGTCCCGAGCCTCAGTTAGAACTTCATTGCCATCCATTACCCTCCAAAAGTATTAATCACCACATCTAAAAATTCCTAAATAGTCCTTATAAGGACTGGCTTAAAGGGGCGAAGCAAGAATGCTTTTCATCTTCTCCGTTATCTGTAGAGGACAGTGCAGGGATAAGGTGTTATTGCGCTATTAAAGCTCTGATCATGGCAGGAGGGTAACAGCAATAGCCGAGCCTCAGTTAGAGCTTCACTGGCTACAGCATTGCCATCCATTACCCTCCAAGGGTATTGGATTGAATGAATTAGTCACCGCATCTCACGGTCGATTGATTTATTAACCACAACCACAACCCAAACGTTTTACTTCTCTTATTGTTCTCATATTTAAATAATAAAAAGGTGTATTTTCTTATTATTAAAATACTCCAAATTGTTGATAGATATAGAAATATTTTTATTTAATTATAAAATGTATTATATTTTTATAATATATTCTATAAATAAATTATATTTCGATTTAATCTTTTATCTAGATATAAGTAAATAAACTGTATATGTTTACTTCTAGGCTCTTTCTATTATTTTCTCCTAAATTCAAGCAAATTTTCGAAACAAAGGCTGAGTAGAGAATATCGCATCATCCCTACTAAATTCTTCAAAAAAAAAAAAAAAAAATTACTGATTTCTGTATAAAAAAAAAAATCTCTATTTCTGTATCTTTTCTTTTTCTCTTCTTGTCTCATGTACAGAACCAAATATTCAATTAATTCGGCTTCTTCATCTTTCTCCAAACATTCATTACATATGCACAACATCGCCCAATAGGAAGTGAAAATCTATAGAGTGGATGCGAATCTATTTCTGAAAGAAATCAAGTAATGCCTCGTATAAAGTCCAAAATAGATTTTAAAAAAAAGCGGACCGATGCGTACCCAACATCGAGATATTTAAAGGAAGCACACACATCACTAAGAGCGGAAATTACCCTCGGGAAAATGTAATAAAATTTTGAATTTTATTGTCACCTTGAGGATAATCAGATATCTGGAGCACCCCCGAAGTGGTGGACCAGGTTATTTTAGTGAAATATTTCTGCCCGAAGAGAACGGATTTCTTAAAATATCCGGTTGTCCTCTCGGCGATTGGAGCGGCTTCACGTTTTGAATTTTGAAACGTTCTCGTAGACACCGATGATCGCAAGAGAAAAAATAAGAATAATGATTTTTATTATCTTTAAAAAACAGCTTCCTTGCTCGCGAAACAATGTTAAGGCATAATAATAATAATGATAATAATAATAATAATAATAATAATAATAATAATAATAATAATAATAATAATAATAATAATAATCCAACATTGTTTTTATCATTAGATAATTAAAAAATAAAAGCTGTGAAAATTGGAAATATTTTTGTTTGTCTCCAGGTGCTCCGGACTTTAGTCGTCATCATCATCATCATCAAATTCCTGCCATGTACCCTCAAGGGGTGTACAGGATATGATAGTACTACATGAAAAATTTACATCATTACTAACTTCCTATCTACAATTTTCCTCCAAATCAGTCAGTTACTTGTCAAGACTCTGACATTATCAGATCTTAAATTTCTATCATCTAAGGCGCTTTTTACCGTATCAATCCACCTACATCTTGGTCTTCCTCTGGGTCGTTTTGCTGCCAACCTGGCAGAGAACACTTGTTTTGCTAATCTTTCCTCGCCCATTCTGTTTAAGTGACCATACCACCTGAGATTAGCTCTGCTAACGCATTCCTGGATGGTGACAATGTCAAGTTCTTTCCTAATATCCTCATTTTTAATATGATATTGCCATTGATGCCATCTGTTCACGCCTCTAATCTTTCTCAGGACTCTCATATCTGTGGTCTCTAGTCTTTGGTAAAGTGTTTTACTTCTGACCCAGCTCTCAGATCCATAAGTTAAAATTGGTTTGAACACTGACTTGTATACAGCTAATTTAGTGTTCTGACTAGTTTCTCTCTTATTCTATATGAATTTATTCAATTGACTTCCTACCATACCAGCTTTGTTGATTCTGTTGTCTATTTCTATATTTAATTTACCATCTTCACTAAAAATCGTGCCTAAGTAGCTGAAATGTTTTACTTGTTCCACAGGTTCCCCGTTCACAACACAGTTGACATTTTCAACAATTCTACCTATTTTCATTGTCTTTGTCTGTTGAAAATAGGTAGAATTGTTGAAACTTTAGTCTTACTCGGGAAATCAATCTGCCTTCTTTAAATGGAAATTTGAATATATGAAGAAATAATGTAAAGTTCACTTATTATCATGCCAAGGCATTCGCAATCCTCCGATTGATGATTCAATCTCTCCGATCCTTAATCTCTTTTGCTATCATTAATCAACTTCGTCACATTGTAATTACCCTGGGAAATAGTTCATTTATCTGAGCTGTGTAGACAATAATAATTGCTTTCATTTTTTAAAAGCGTGTTTTTAAACTTGTACCATGCACTTTATCACCAAGATTGTAATACCTCCATGTTTCTTGCATTTGTTCCATATGTAATGAATTTTGCTCTACACTTCGAACAATGAGTTGAGCATGCGCAAAATAAACTTCTGTAGCCACTGAAAAGAACAGTGAGTCGTATCCGAGAACATTATAAAAAAAAATAATTCTTCATTTTCCATACGCCTTTCATCTAACGCTACGTCCCACACACACACACACACACACACACACACACACACACACACACACACACACACACACACACACACACACACACACACACACACACACACACACACACACACACACACACACACACACACACACATTCAGCGTGATTGAAAACGTAGATTTAATATCCAACAATCCACATGTGCTTCCTCAGGCTGGTAGCTAAGTGGACATTAATCAAAGCGCTCAATGATGCCAGAACGATGACGAATAGCGGTTGTTCGTTGCTTCTGATATAATAAATGATAGAAGGTCTTGTGCGTTAGGATAAACTGTTAAGATACGCCGCCATGTTCTTCTTGACGTAAGAGAGAAATTAGTGCTGCTAGAAATAATTATCCGATGGCCTTTGATAGGGGGAGAGACCTATCACGAGATACCTAAACTACCCTAATTAATTGTTTATAGAAAACAGACAGAGAGAAAGAGAGAGAGAGAGAGTATGGGGAAATTAAAAAGCTGTAGCCATATTTTATATATTTATTAGGAAGAATTAAAGTAAAACAGAAATTTAAAAAATATGTAAAGATCTGTCTTAGTTATACTGTTCAATCTTGCTTGTTTTATGTTTCTTTTTGGAAAAAAATAGTGCAAAAAAAATTGAAAAACAAATATAAATTTAAGACAAATCTACGGTAATTGAGGAAAAAGAAGTAATGTTCTGGTACGCTCCGACAAGTCGAGCCAAACATCGTCGGTTAGATGTATCAATCACAATAGGTCCCCATTTATGTATGTATCTGGGTCATCTAGCTTGAGTCTAAATTTTATTTGTATTCATTTCGCAATCAGTGGAATCGTTTTGAGCCGAATCGTATCTAATCAATGTCTGATCTGACCGATTCTAAGTCAGACATCGGTTGACGCGCAACAAAATAACAGAATTTATGAATTTGTAAATAAGATTTGTTCGCCAATAAAAATATTAAAGATAGAATTAACTTGTATTTTCATGCCTAATAAAAATTAATTTGTTGCTTTCTTTTTATCCTGTAACGCAATTCTTGCTGCAATCTGTAGCTCGCTAAGTAAAATATTGCTAGCCTGTCAATCTCATGTTAAAAAGTTAACACAATTAATAAAGTAATTTTTATCCAGTAAAGAAAATTATATGATCTTGTAAAAATGAATTGTGTGATCAAGTAAACATTGATATTGTGTTGTGCGATCTAACAAACAAAGATATGCGATCGTGAAAACAATGAAGTTATGTAGACGAGTAAAGAGAAATTCTGTGTGATGAAGTTAACCAGAAGTGTCAACTAATGATTACATAAGATCTACATTGTCTACACATGATATACCTGCGATCTAGCTTTCTCAAAATTGGAGTATAAGGTGTAAGATTTCTAATTTATGTTGAGACAAAGAAAAAATTATCGTAATATTATTCATTATTATTAAAATATATTATTATAATTGTCGTAATATTAATTAGTTATAATGCTTAAAAGAATATTGCAGTTTTTTAACCACACTGATTAAAATAAACATTTCATTTTGAACTTCCTGACGGACCAGTATTACGTATTCTACATCGCACGATTTCCCAATTTTTGCGTAATTTTGTGTGTAATTAGTCAATGCATTTCTCGAACATGACTCCAAATGCTCGAATGTTAATGTGGTACGATATTTTGACTTAATAATGTTCATTTGTGAAAATGCCGATTCGCACAAGTACGTCGAACCAAAACAAGCATAAATATTTTTCGCATATTTTCTAAAGTTGGGATACTTGCATTCCGTTAAATATTTCCAAAATCTCTCTTCGTGTGCCCTTTCCTTGACTTAAGCATCATTTCTTATTGTTATTATTTCTTCTTCTAGCATATCAAAAATAGAGGAAAGGTTTTCTGCTATTATTTCTGGCTTTACGTTCGTATCAAACTCATGAAGAGTTTGATACCAACATTCTCAAGTTTCTTGAAATCCTGAAAGCGGTCGTCAAATTCTGCAATTAATTTCAGAATTTCACCAATATATTTATTTCCGTTGAAATTAGCAAAAGCAGAACTACTCAATGGTGCGGTCATATGCGGAAAATTACATAAATTGTTATTTTCAAGCTTCATTATCAGTTGATTCAATTGATCTTTAAAAGCACTGATAGAACTAATCATATCAAAAATTGTTTTTCCGGGACTCTGAAGTTATAGGTTTAATTCATTTAATTTCCTGGTTATGTCGGTCAAAAAAGCTAAATCCAATAGCCAAATGTTATCTTTTAACTATTCATATTCGTCGCCCCTATCGGAAAGAAATTGTTTAATTTTTTCCAATTAAATCCCTAAATCTTTCAAGAAATTTGCCCCGACTTAACCACCTGACATCAGTATGCATAAGCAGCTCAGAAGGTCCATCATTATCACTTTCTTCCATTTGCAACATTCTTCCACTTAAAAAGGCGCCTTTGCAGAGTTTTTTCCTGAATTGAATCGGAAATCTTGAAAGTTATGTTCATAATCTCTTTCCTATTAAGCACACAGCACTTGTTGATGTATAATACAATGATACTGTAAGAAATTACGAAAATCTTCATCCTGCCTACATAGCATGATAAAACCGTTGCGACGACCTGTTAAAGCTGGTGCTCCGTCTGTGGTAATTGACACTAGTTTATAAAGAGGCAGTTGAATGGTCTTGCTGTAACTCTTAAAACTGGTAAATATATCTTCACCCCGCCCCTTTAACGAAATGATAGTAAGTAATTCTTCTTTAGTAGAAAAGTCTTTAAAAACCATTCTAATAAAAATAATCATGTTCCCGCTCTTGATGATAGTGATATGTCTTTCCTTTTTTCGTAGTAGTCATGATGGAACAATTTCAAATTATATTAAAACATCTTAAACTTCAAATTTTAAACTTGTAGCAGAGCACAAAACAAACAACCGAGTTTATAATACTGCTATCGTTTATACATCGAGCTTCACGTGTTATGTTTGTACAGTGCAGTGATGGCGAACCTATGACACGCGTGTCAGCACTGACACACTTGAGGGTTTCAGGTGACACACCTTGGATGTTGCAGAATATTGATATTCTGATGAAAAAACTAATTTCAATAATTTCAGTTTATTAAATTAATTGTATAATATGAATTCATAGGGTTGTATATCAATGTCCTATTAAATAAATAGCCTAATATGCATAAGTCACCATCTATGATGAAGTAGTTAAATTTATAATGCATGTATGCAAGTGGCACATCGACAACGTCAATATTTAAAAAAAAAAAAAGATGTTTGACACACCTGGGTAAAACGGTTCGCCATCACTGGTACAGTGCATCAAAAACCCGAAGCGGGCGTGTCTATGAGCGTGCATACATTTCCAAGTACACTCTACAACAAAAGTCTCATAGCGGAAATTTAAATATTTTTAACTAATATTTGTAATTTTTCAATTGAAATTTTTGAAATAAAATTCAATTTAATATAATTAAATTATAAACTGGAATTATTGTACAAAAATATTTATTTTAAGTTTTTAATTAACGTAAATTTTAAATAGAACCATAATATAGATTATTATTTGATAAATAGGTTAATATTATTTATTTCTTTTATCGTATTCGGACTCATCTATATATTCTTTTGAAAACTGAGACAAAGTAAATTTGCCAGCGACCCCAAAGCATTATGCGATCTACCCGTAGATCGCGATCGACGTTATTGACCCCCCCCCCCTGAAGTAAACAATGATGCTGTGTAATCAAGTGAACAATGAAATTTTGTGTGATCAAGTACCTAAAAGTATCATGTGATCACATAAACAATAATATTTTGTGATTAAGTAAAAATAATATATTATGCGATCTAACAAAGAGTAATATGTGATTTAGTAAACGCTAATATTATGTGAGCAAATAAACAATGAAATCATGTATGATGAAGGAAACAATAATATTATGTGATAAAGGAAACAATGAAAATATGCGATCAAATAAACAATGAAATTATATGTGATGAAGCTAATAATGTGTGATCATGTAAACAGTGATATTATGTGATTAAGCAAAAATGAAATTATATGCGATCAAGCTAATAATGTATGACTATGTAAACAGTGATAATACGTGTCTAGCAAACAATGAAATTATATGTGATGAAGCTAATAATGTATGATCGTGTAAACAGTGATATTATATGATCAAGCAAACGATGAAATTATATGCGATCAAGCTAATAATGTATGATCATATAACAGTGATATTATATGATCAAGCTAATAATGTATGATCATATAACAGTGATATTATATGATCAAGCTAATAATGTATGATCATATAACAGTGATATTATATGATCAAGCTAATAATGTATGATCATGTAAACAGTGATATTATGTGATCAAGCAAAGAACGAAATTATATGTGATGAAGCTAATAATGTATGATCATGTAAACAGTGATATTATGTGATCAAGCAAACGATGAAATTATATGCGATCAAGCTAATAATGTATGATCATATAACAGTGATATTATATGATCAAGCTAATAATGTATGATCATATAACAGTGATATTATATGATCAAGCTAATAATGTATGATCATGTAAACAGTGATATTATGTGATCTAGCAAACAATGAAATTATATGTGATGAAGCTAATAATATGTGATCATGTAAACAGTGATATTATGTGATTAAGCAAAAATGAAATTATATGCGATCAAGATAATAATGTATGATCATGTAAACAGTGATAATACGTGATCTAGCAAACAATGAAATTATATGTGATGAAGCTAATAATGTATGATCGTGTAAACAGTGATATTATATGATCAAGCAAACGATGAAATTATATGCGATCAAGCTAATAATGTATGATCATATAACAGTGATATTATATGATCAAGCTAATAATGTATGATCGTATAACAGTGATATTATATGATCAAGCTAATAATGTATGATCATGTAAACAGTGATATTATGTGATCTAGCAAACAATGAAATTATATGTGTTGAAGCTAATAATGTGTGATCATGTAAACAGTGATATTATGTGATTAAGCAAAAATGAAATTATATGCGATCAAGCTAATAATGTATGACTATGTAAACAGTGATAATACGTGATCTAGCAAACAATGAAATTATATGTGATGAAGCTAATAATGTATGATCGTGTAAACAGTGATATTATGTGATCAAGCAAACGATGAAATTATATGCGATCAAGCTAATAATGTATGATCATATAACAGTGATATTATATGATCAAGCTAATAATGTATGATCATGTAAACAGTGATATTATGTGATCAAGCAAACGATGAAATTATATGCGATCAAGCTAATAATGTATGATTATAACAGTGATATTATATGATCAAGCTAATAATGTATGATCATATAAACAGTGATATTATGTGATCAAGCAAAGAATGAAATTATATGTGATGAAGCTAATAATGTATGATCATGTAAACAGTGATATTATGTGATCAAGTAAACGATGAAATTATATGCGATCAAGCTAATAATGTATGATTATAACAGTGATATTATATGATCAAGCTAATAATGTATGATCATATAAACAGTGATATTATGTGATCAAGCAAAGAATGAAATTATATGTGATGAAGCTAATAATGTATGATCATGTAAACAGTGATATTATGTGATCTAATAAACCATGAAATTATATGTGATCAGGTAAACAATGATATTTTGATCAAGTATACAATAAAATCAAGTAAAACTGAAATTAAAAAACGAAATTATGTAGTCAAGTAAACAGCGAAATGATGCCATCTAACAGACGGCGAAATTATGTAATCAATTAAGTAATCCCCTTGCATGAACGAGTGTTTAACAAACTGCAATATTCCGTACGAAGAGGCGAATTGGATTCTGAATTATTCAAAACTGACAGAAAAATAAAAGACTTTTATGTTTTAATAACAGAGCTCGAGCACGTCGTGCAACCCAACACTCAGCCTAATAAAATAGATCTTATTAAGGAAATGGAAATTTCCTTCAAATTCGATGGTTTCGTTGAGTGAAACTGCACTTAACTTCGAGTTAGACGTTTAGCGGCGACCTTAACAAATCGTAAACATTTGTTAATCGACATGGGAAGATTTTATTCGAATTACTTTTTCCATCTAGACGAGCATCAAGTTGATTAGATTCCCGACCGAATCTGTTCTTCAAGTCCTTGCTGTTATTTAATTTAAGGTTATTGCGTTTCCATTCCTTCATTAGCGGCGTTATGTTGGGGGCTTGCAATAGAACCGTGCCAGACAATTTTCCTATAATACAAAACGTGACCGCGGCCATAAAATAAATGCAATAAAAGAAAATCGGAACGCCAACTTTTTTTTTTTTTTTTCCTTTCACTATAAGTTGAGAACTCACAGCGACACTTTCGTTCCCCGGAGACAAAGCGAGGAGCTGATAGAGTGGTCTACTTCCGGCATTACGATTTTCTTTTCTTATTTCTTTTCTTGTTGGTGTCTGTTAAATCACTGGATGGAGTTGCATCCCACCACCCACTCACTCAAACGCACGCTCAGAACAAAAACTTAGGCAAAGGACGGAAAACGATAGTATGACCTTATTGTGTTTCTGTCAAAAGGTTAAACTGTTTAAAGATAATTACTTGAATAGGAACTCTTCGTTCACTAGTAACTGTGAATAGTCTTCGCTATATCATCCACCCCAAAGTTAACATCCCTGTAGAGAGCGCTCAAGTAGTTAAATAACTTAATATCGCTTATAATTTCCGGATAATAACCATTTTTTATTAATTCTGTGACTCGTCAGAATTACACAATCGCTTTATCTTTATTATATTGGTATAATTCAAAAATTACTTAAAAATAAAATCCATTCCTTTAATTGTAATTAAAGGAATGGATTTACAATTTTTGGACATTACAATTAAATCCTTTAATTGTAATGTCCAAACATTCAAAGACACGGAGTAAACACGATCAACACTACGAACACTACTACTGGAGCAAACTGCATATAAACAACAGTGGAACTGCGCGACGGACAGTGCCGCATTGCGCTAATAGATCGCATCTCACCATCACGTGCATATGCTTGCGCGCGTAGCAATATGACACTATGGTAAACACAGTGCTGCTAGCGTCATTCGCCCTCCTAAGTGCTACAAGATGGATTTTATTATTTTTTATACAAAATAAGAGAATTGTATAGAATTGTTGATAAAATTAAATATTACGAGCAAATATAAATAAATTAATAAATATATTTCGATATCGAGAAAAATTGGAAGTGCCGCAGTTCCACAGTGCCTATGCACGAGCTGCCCCTCGTTATATATAAAGTAATATCGAATTTTATGAATTGCAGTTCATCGTGTATTGCTAGCTCTATATTTCCACGTAGC
The DNA here is from genome assembly GCF_054136105.1 of Typopeltis vanoorti. Lineage (NCBI taxonomy): Eukaryota > Metazoa > Arthropoda > Arachnida > Uropygi > Thelyphonidae > Typopeltis > Typopeltis vanoorti. The sequence goes on from NC_143573.1 coordinate 34,018,232, forward strand.
CCTTAAATTTTCTTACCAGTGAACGACGTGAAATATTTAAAATATTTTCTCTTGGTGGATTGAGAAAAATCTGTGATGAAATAACCCTGTACTAGAGCAACATTGCCTTCCGTTGCTTTAAAGATTTAAGGCTCTAAATTGTTAAACATCCTGCGATGTGATAATTGCTCACAGATGCCCCTGTATTCAATTATTTTCTCACGTAAGTACAATTACAACGAGATCCACCCATCATGAAGATGAAACAAGCCTATCCGAGTTCCCAACAGACTCATTTAAGACTTCTACACTCACTTACACGAACTGTCTCTTCCTTTTGCGTGCTGCTAGGAAACGTTCTAATGAAAAAACGTGCGAGATAATTAGCATATAAATTTTTCAGATTCTTAATAGTTTAACAGTATCTTAAGTTGTTTAGGATTACTTGGCAACCAGCCGATATACGTGATTCCTGGCTGGCCGAGTGGTTAGTGTATCTGCTCTCCAGCCAAAAGGCTGCTGGTTCGAACCCCGCAGTGGGCATAGATGTTTGTGATTGTCCTTGGAAATACTAGTGGGGGGCGGTAGATGGAGTTGGTGTAGTTGCGGTCACTTGATGAATGAGTGGCGGAGACCGAGTTGTAGAGCAGGTGCCCTCCCTCGATGAGTCTTTGGACTCCCTGGAGGTGTCTAATAATAATTCCACGAATATGGCAAACACCAACGACGAACTCTTGACCCTTCCTTAACGGTAATTCTAGTAATTATACTCGGGGGTTTGAGTAAAAGTGTAAGAGTGAGATAAGATGAGCCTTCTCTAATTAATTAGCCAGGATTCAGGTACAGCGCGAGAATTAAAACTGGATGTTTCGCTCTTATGTGTCGGTAATCCAAAACTTGAGAAGGGAGGGTTTACAACTCCGCTTTCTCTAGCGTAGTCTGGTCTCGTGTTTCCGCTATTAGAAACTGCTGAGCTAAGTTCGTAAGTAAATATTTGAGTGGAACGCACCGAAAAATTTGCTGCCCGAAAACAAGGTCGCCAAGTATGCCGTAGAGGCCACAGCCAAGGAAATGTAAAGAGGTTGGAATAAAAACGTGTTTATGGATGTGGTGAGTGACGAATGGGTTGACGTCATGAACTAGAAAGCTACCCGGGAGAAAAAAAAAATGAATTCGGAAAAGAAAATTGTGAAAGGAGGAAATAGGGCATGCAGTCGAGCACAAGTGGAGATGGAGAAACGAGAAAGAAGTTAATTCGAAGCGTGAATACTTCTTTAACATTCCACACTTTGATAGAACAAGTTATTGTAATGGCTTTCTTACGCGAAGAGACGCACGTACGTTCTCTCTCTCTCTCTCTCTCTCTCTCTCTCTCTCTCTCTCTCTCTCTCTCTCTCTCTCTCTCTCTCACACACACACACACACACACACACACACACACACACACACACACATGCAGAGGCTTTATAAAATATAATTAAAGATTATTGTACCCTACACGTAGTTCTTAATTTTCAAATAGCAGTGTTGTTCGTTTTTATCCATGTTGCATGCGATATGACCCTGCATCCACCAAATGAAGTTACAGATAAAACTTGCAAAGGTATTTTAACAACTAGTTCGTAGTTAGAAGAATTAAGCTGCTGGCTTTCTTTGATAGAATAACGAAAATAGATAAAAACAGAATAAATTTCGGTATTAATAAATTTACTATCTGAAAAGTATGTGTTTGAAGTTCTTTTATTTAGATAGGTAAGAAACTGAATTTTCTATAGAAAAATTAATTTTATCAATCTTCTTGAGAATGACTAACTCAGTTCTTGGCAAAAGTTCATAAAGACGTCTTCTTCATTTGGTCATTGATAATAGATCCAGTAACAGTAATTCAGTAAAAGTCCTGCAGAATAAATGACCCACAGATTAAGGTCACAGGGATTTAAAAAAAAACTATGAGAGACACTTAAGAACGTTATACTAAGAAAATAAAAGCTTCTGCTGATCTGAATAAGGAAGAACAAGCAACAGGACTTTACTGGATTGAGGAAGCTGCTGTTCGTAAACACTTTAAGAGAGTGTAAGACTTCATCATTAAGGATTGTAAGGTTAATTCAACGTAAATGACCCGCGTATAAGGAATGCAGGAAGCAAATTGGAAAATGCATGGAAAGAGGAAAAAAAGAAGATATCGGGATGGTGATGTCCGGGGTGGGGAGTACTCTGAAAGCGAATTGTCACTAAAAAAACAATAAAAATACAATAAATGAATAAGAATAGAATAAAGGAATTTTTTTTCTAAAAAGAATGAGTGTCAGCAACGAATGTAGAATTTAACAAAATGCTAATGCTGATGCACAAACAATGTAGAATATATAAGCTAGGATGGATTAGCAGATTTATATGATGATCCAATGCTTACAAACCGTTTTATTCCAATAAGACCGGTTGTTGTCTCTACAGGATGTCCCGCTTATTATGTAAATTCTTATCTAATTTACTTCATACTTCTACTAGATCTTCAACTTATATAAAAAAACCACTTTGGATTTTAAAAATAAAATTTGTGATCTTCATCTATCCATTCCGATGTTATGATCAGCTGAGATATTGTATCCTTATTTACTAATATTCCTTTATTTGACGTCATCAAATTATTTCAACAAGAATTTCCATCAACTTTTGCTAAACTATTTGATTTTGTTATTTCCCAATTCAAAATAAATTATATCAACAGATTGAAGGAACGGCGATTGGCAATTCTATTTCGTGAGCCCATTCCTAACTTCATGGAACATTTTGAACAGCGTCTATTTGATAATAAATCACATAAATCTACGCAGTGGTACAGATATGTGGATGACAAAATAAACGCACCTCATCCTAGGATCCAATTCACCTTAGAAAACGAAACAGATAAACAAATAGCTTTCTAAGATCTACCAATTCTTCGTCAGACAGATAGAAGCTAACAATTTTCAGTTTTTAGGAGGACTCATAGAAACCATCACATTCACTGAATCCCACCACCATCCTAGTCAAAAGGCTGGAACTATTAAGACTTCGGTACATCGTGCTCATTCTTTAGGGTCTTCTGACGAGGTTTTACAGAAAGAAATAGAATTAATTCTACCTTATTATCAATGATTTTAATGATTCCTTCACGTTCCCCTTCTAATCCCCAATGAAATAACTCGCTTTTCTATCCCTTATGTGCAAGGTTGGTGAACGCATACAGAAAGTTTCGTTAATATTTTCGTTGCCTTTCACTGCATCAGAAAAATCTCCACCTTTCTCTTAAGGATAAGATTCCACCTCTCAGTTATCCAGATTCCTTGCTCTTGTGGGTTATCTTATTTCGGAGAAACTGAAAAATCTGCTTTTATTCGGCTAGAAGAACACAAGTGTTATATCAAATATCATGAGCCTGAATAGTCTGGACTTGCTGAGTATGCTTTCCTCACTAAACACATGTGGAATACTTAAAAACGTCATTTTTGTTTCCAGTCACAAACATATTTTTTGTTATTTTTTTGTTATTTTTTGATTGCTGTTCTGTCGTTATCTACTAAACATGCATACAAACCTCTTGAAAATTCTGCGAATATTTTTAACGTGAGTTTTCCTCCTTTTTAATAGTTTATTGTTAATAGGTTGAATCTTGTGTGTGTTTGGGTTCCTTTCAGAAAACCATGCGTCCCATTTTTTTTTCCCTTCTGATCGCGTTAAAGAGATAAAATTTCATATCCTGTCCTTCTTATATCAACATAGCCATGCTATATGCTTGCAATGAAATACATAAAAATACAGAGTGAAATTCATAGCCATTGGATCATATTCTATTTTATTGTTATAACAAATCATTTTCTTTCGTGAAATATCGCGAGAGATGTTTTGGAATATTGAAATCTCCAGTTGCGTATAAACATTCGTGTGTGCGAAAGAAAATATGATGTTATAAAAAAAAATAATAATTACCACGCGTGAACGTGCAAACGTTGGGTTTGGTATATCACCGTTTGTGCATCGGGAGAATGAAGTGTTTAAAACTCAAGTGTCCGTCTATTTTAGTGTTCATTGTTCTGCCTAGGGATAGTTAAAGCCCTCCATTGTTAGCCTGGAGAAGTTGGAAAAATAAAATGAATTTAAACATAGAATTGTCGTAACTGTTGATGGAATTGAGTTGCCTGCGGGAAAACGCAGTAAAAAACGAAGATAAAATCAGGCCAAGTACTTTACCATTTCGACTATATATAATGAACCAAAAAAAAGGGATCAATGAGTTACTTTTCTAAGACAGGAGTTCACGATGGAGGCGTCGACACACAACAGCTGCCAACACTCACACCAACCTTTCTTTTCCAGATGGGCTTCTATGTGTGTGTGTGTGTGTGTGTGTGTGTGTGTGTGTGTGTGTGTGTGTGTGTGTGTGCGTGCGTGCGTGCGTGCGTGCGTGCGCGCGCGCGCGCTTTGATTTCTTGAAGAACTAAAACAGTGAATATTATAATCAAAGAACGATCGTTAATAAAAAAAAAAATACTCAAAGATGATAAAAAAAAAATGGACTCATAGATGTCTCTCCACATTTTATTCTATATAGGAAGCACAAGGGTAGAATCTTCTTAACTTCCCAGTTGGGCCTCTAAATGACTATTAAAATTTTCTCGATAAACCAGCAGAGGTCCTCCTCCTCCATTTGGATGAAGTCGCAACATCAGCTATGAAGCCTATGATCCATAACTTATCTCATTTTTTTTTTATGATTTTTCCACAAACCAACGCCAGGAAGAATTTGACACTAACTCATTGATCAAGCAGCAAGGACAAAAGCGACACCGGCTTCCGCTTCGTATTTGCTTTCCGTCCCACCAGGAAATTATTTGCTGTAGAAGCGTGATCAGCGAAAAGAATCATCCTGAGTGAATAGAGATGAAGTCCATATTCTGCATAGAGCTTGCAGTAAAGAAAAAAAGGGTAAGATGGAATGCAGAATAAACCTAAATGTTGGCATTAAATGACGTGGAATATGATATAATATTTAATTAAATACTTGATATAATTAATTTCGATGAGTAAGACAACATACTAACTAAAATCTATTAATGTTACTTCGAACAACAATACCTAATCAGAAAAAATGAAGTACTGATATTACTAATAATGCAACCGTTTTGTTAAAGCAACAATCATATTACAACAATACTATGAATTGTCATTTGCCTCAACAATGCATTATTGAGATTATTAGAATTAAAAACTTACTCATTGTTCATTTCCCAACATTGGAATGCAAATATCATTGCATAACAGGAAGGACCATATTTATTTTTACGAATTTCTCTTTTGAAAAGGTAAAATTTACGCAGTAGATACTGAAGTGCGTATAAAATAGTCAGCTGTTGTCACTATCATTCATTTACGTTTTGATCATCTGGTAAATAGCAAACTTAGAGGGTAAAAAAAATTAGCTGTACCATACTCGGTGAAAAACTGATTTTTCAATAACAGGTTGACGTAATAATATATGAGATCAATCCTAAAGTTCTCACAAACTGCTGCTGAAGTTGGTAGCTAGCATTTTGATAGATGTTAGTAAGAAGTAAATATTTTAGCGCGGCCAACAATATTTTATCGTCATGAAGTGCTTTTCTGTCACATCTTTCATGTTACTCTCCAATGGAAACATTTGAATTGCTTCTAGCTTCGCAAGAGTCGCTACAAGGGATGTTACTATAGTATACTGATAACGTTTCATCCTCTAATAAGGTACACTCACTTGACACCATCCAGAGAGAGCAAAGTACTGTCACAGATGGTTTCACTTATGACTCTAGGCTATCACTGCTCGTAAATTGGGTGGATCACCGTGAATATGATAACGATATGCAACGAATGCTGTAATTACATTAGAATACTCCCTTAAATCGTGTCTTTCTGTATTGGTCTCTCTCTCTAGGGAATTACTTTAGTATATTAGTGACAAATGAATGTACTCAGTACGGTAAAGTATTACCTAGTTGGGACTTCCATTACCTCGGAACTTGGTGCATGTAGATGAGATTCTGTTCACCATACGGATTACCCCAAAACACTCGATTGAAAGCTCAGCATTCAATGTTGAGCTATTACGCAGGTTTCTGCGCATTATTCTCATGCGTGATTGATTAAAAAAATGTACTTTTCACCTGTTACCATAGTAGCAAGATGCAGATGGCTCTCTCTCTCTCACTCTCTGTCTTACCGTGATTTTTCTTTCTGTTATGTGCACGACCTGGGCAGTGAGCTGAAAAGTTCTTAAAATATTTACAAATCTCATCATCAGAAGGGATTCTTTTGCTTCGACAGAAAAAAGAGGAATTTCCGTCGTCAAGGTGACAGTTTCCTTGGCAACGACTTTTTCCGGATCATTACGCTTGTCGACAGCTGAAGAGAGAGAGAGAGAGAGAGTGATGGTTTACATATGTGAGATCCTTTAGAAAGAAGTACGATTTCTAGCAACGGAGTGATTAGCGATGTGATTCATTTCATATTTCTATAGAGATCATTAGAGGTGAGATGACAAGAATATGCCAAAGGTGTGCGTTTGAGAATACGCCCTGTTCTTAGATTTAAAAAGGTCTCATTTGCAGCATGAGATGGATGCATTGTTAAAATAATTATACTAATTATTTTAACAATGTATTTCTTTGTCTGTTCGTTATGCCCATTAACTGTTCTCATGGTTACTACTTCTGAGCATCAGCATCCATGACTAACTAGTTTTTATGGTTCGATAAAGAATCTCTTAGTTGGACTGATAGCAATTATTTAATGGAAATGTAATTTGCATTAAAAATCTTAATAGATGTTTTTGTCTTAAGCAAGAAGAGCAGTTAAGAACGGGCTGAGTTTAAGAAACACAACCGACTTCTTGAGAGAGAGAGTCAATTACTTTTTTTGAACAATAATCGCTGGTCGTTCGATTAAGAAATCTTAATAAAGTGCCTGTCCTACAGTCCAAATAACGTTCTCTGTGTGTGTGCGTGCGCGCGCGCTCCTGCTTGTAGCTGAATGATTTCTATTTTTACATAATATAGACATTAATAACCACCCTCCTAGCAGTAAAAATGGGGTTCAGTTGGAAAGATCTGAGTTTGAATCCCACTTAGCAGCAAGGAACCTTCAAAGAAGAATTTTTCAACTTATGGTGTGTTAGCCGATTTCATTCGGTGGTCGTGATGGGATTTATATATATAGCGATGTTTTTGCCATAACGTCATGAACTATCACGTGGAAAACCCCACCAGGTCTCTTCTCCCAGATCATTCCCCTAGCATCCTCATGTCATTAAGTTTCACATGGATTCATCACCGCAAACATCTCCAACAATCATATCTTTCGCTACGTTATTAGTTTTCTTCGTTCCTCGTGCATTAATTGACGTGTATAATCAACACCAACTAAACGAGGCAAAGGCAAACATTTCAACGTTCATAAAAGAGAAAGGTCGACATTACTGGGCGTTTTTGTTTTTTTTTTTTTGATTTACTGTTTTTACCTTAAACGAGCCAAATTTGACTCTCAGGACTAAGATGATTTTGAAAATTGAACTCACCTACCATCTAAGATGAACTTGCTATTGTGGATCTTAGACGTTTTCTTTATTAAATTCCTAAAAAAGTAGCACCTGCTGACTTCACTATTTTGAATTCTTAATACTAAATTTTTGTCGCAAATTGCAACTAGAGATTCACGGTCGCCAATGTTACCAAACGTTGCTAACTCTGACAATTTATGCTGCTTTTTTCCCAAACTGGACTTCAATTTTCGCAAGTATCTTGAAATTAAAATCAATAAATACATTCTTCTATTGGTTTCATTACATATCTGGTTGATTTGGCGATTACCTAAAAATCAGGCAGTCTTCTTCTTCTGCAGTTTTTCCCACTTAAGTGGGTTCGCTGTTAATGACGAGTCTCCTCCACAACCTCCTGTCTTGGGCTGTAGCCACATCCAAGTTCTTCAACCTCAAGTCCTCCACAACCATCTTCCTCCATCTCTTCTTTGGTAGCCAACGCTTCCTCCTCCTTCGCACATCCATCTGCATGACCCTTCTTCCCACATATTCGTCCTCCCTCCTCATCACATGACCAAACCATCTCAACCTTGCCACCTGTATCTTCGCTCCTAAGTTCGTAACTTTCACCATTTCCCTTACATAATCATTTCTCAGACGATCCTTTCTGGTCACACCCCACATCCACCTAAGCATTCTCATCTCTGCTACTTCCATCCTGCTGATGTTATTTTTCCTCAGGGCCACAGTCTCCATAGCATATCATAGCTGGCCTCACTACTGTCCTGTAGATTTTTCCTTTTAGATTGATTGGACTTCTTATCGCATAGCACTCCAGGCATCTCTCTCCAATTCCTCCATCCTACACCCCACTTCCTTCTCGGCCTCACCATCCTCTTTAATTGTTTCATTTATACCTAACAATCAGGCAATGCTATGATATTATCCATTTGGAAGCTATTAACACTCTAAAATAGGGAGATTGTATATCCTTTTTGATAATATATGTGTTCACCCAATAGTCTGTTTTGCGAGAGGATAAACCCAACTTTCTCTAAGAGACCAACTATCTCACCTTAATTTAGTTTTGCCGTCCTTCATTTGGAATCACTGACCGAAGGATGATCAACCTCCACTAAAGCCATAAGCTAGGCATTTTAGACAATACAGGAGATATATTTGACACTATTTTGCAAATGAAAGCGAAACCCTAAGGGAGGGAGATATGATATTTTTTTTTCCAACTCGGATATTTTAAAATTAATACTTGAATTTTCTTCAGCAATACAACTTCCCAGACACCTGTAAAGCGTTACTAGCAGCTCGTGCTGGCAAAGTAGCGATGTATACAAGCAATTTTCTATATTTTCCGCAGTACATATATCTCATTATCATCCAAGTTGTTTGTAATAAAGTGCACTTTTAAAAACGAATACACTTTTTTTTATTAAGTATGATATAACAAATAACTCCGCTCAATACGATGTTCAAAAGAAAATATTCTTAGTAATGAATTAAATCTCAACAAAGAAAACTGTGAAAAATGTGCTCAAAGCAGTAAATGACTACGAAAGTGAATCAAGTTAAAATGTATAAACAGGGAATTTGAATGAAAAGCGGAGTTGATTGTTTGCAGCATGCATAAAACATATTTTTAATAACAAAAACGCATTGAATCGAAGAACAAAAAAGGGTTATGAAACCTTCTAATTTAAGAACAGTAGAGATTCACGCTTGCGATTATACATATTCTGTATGCGTGTGTCTAATACCGATGGCAGACACAAATGAACAACCAGCAGTTCAAGGCTGGTGAGTGTTATATATAGTAGAACACCGAGACGTGAGATACGAACAAAGGAATAACAGTAGGGGAAGAATACGCTTAGCAGATGGAGAATTCACACCTGAAAGTGGGGAGGAGAATGTTGTCAGCCAGAATAAACTATAAATATCCAAAGCAGGAAAGAGATATGAATAAAGAGCACATTACAAAGAAAACTATATAAAGAATACCGAAATGCAAGTAAGAGGCAAATGATGAGAGGTGTCTGAGAAAAACAATTTCATAGCTCAGATAAGAATGGCTGGAAAGAGACGTGAATGTACTAGAGGGCTGCGTAATTATGAAAACGAACGAGGACACTGCGCACATTATTCTTTGTTTACGTAATTCAAACCAGCAGTCCTAATTATGAAAGTCAGTTTATGAAGTTTAATGCTTCTCTGTTCAAAATAGATATTAATAATTTTATATTATTTATTATGTTGTTATTTTTTTCATCCTTATAGTCCTTATAAGGACTGGCTTAAAGGGGCGAAGCAATAATGCTTTTCATCTTCCCCGTTATCTGTAGAGGACAGTGTAGGGATAAGGTGTTATTGAGCTATTAAAGCTCTGATCATGGCAGGAGGGTGACAGCAATAACCGAGCCTCAGTTAGAATTTCATTGGCTACAGCATTGGCATCCATTACCCTCCAAGAGTAGGTCTGTCATTCCACACCTGTTTCTTTCATGGACGCAGGACATAGATGGCGCAGAGGGTGAAGCTTGACGCTTTTCATATTCCCTGTTGTCTGTTTCGGGAGCAGTGATGGGAGAGATTTGTGAGCTATTTTAGCTCGCCCTGAGTGGGAAGAAGTGGTTATTCGTCGTTGAGTGTTAGGATGGTTTTCGGTCTTTTATGTTTCCAGTGGTCATTACCATCATAGTTTCCGGCTTGTTGTATTAGATGGTTTGGATGCGTAGATATCTTCATAAAGAATTTTTCTGCAAGGGACCGCAGTAGTGCAGAGATGTAGGGGATATTTATGTCCCGGTGGATCTGCGCATTCCTGATGAACCACGTGGCGTCCAGTATCATTCGAACAACCAGCAGTTCAAGGCTGGTAAGTGTTATATATAGTATAACAAGTATAACCTCCCCAGCGTATCAATATACGCTGGGGAGGCGTATATGACTGTGGGACGGATCACTGTCTTGTACAGTAGAATTTTGTTTCTTGAGCTTAGATTGCTGTGTCTGTTGATCAAGGGGTATAACTGGGCGATAACTTTTGAAACTTTGGTGCATTATGCTCTTGATGTGGCTGTTGAAGCATAATCGCGTATCGAGAAGTATTCCGAGGTATTTTGCTTCAGTTTAGAGTTGAACAGGGTGATGTCTCTTTTGGGGGATGCTCGTCTTCTTGTGAAGAGTATCGTTGTGCTTTTCTGGGGGTTTAATTGTAGTCGCTAGTCTGTAAACTTTTTCTAGATTCAGGATGGTGCTTGTAGTTTTTTGGTTACGAGATATGGTTGGCGGGATCTGGCTAGTATAGCCGTGTCATCTGCATAAAGGGCGATGGTGGATGTGAGAGGATTTTGAAGGATGTCTGCCATATAGATGTTGAACAGGATCGGGGCTAGCAGTGATCCATGTGAAACTCCAGCGAGGATTTTCCGTTGGGTTGAGACTGTTTCATTGATTTTGACTTGCATCCTCCTGTTTGAGAAGTATGATTTGATCAGGTGTATCATGTTTAGTGGAAGGTTAGCGATGATAAGTTTGTAGAGGCGGCCTTGGTGCCAGATCTTATCGAAGGCCTTTGAGATGTTTAGGAAGACGGCTCCGGTGTGCTGATTCCAATTAAATCCTGTGGTGATGTATTCTACCAGTCTATGGATCTGTTGGGTGGTGCTGTGATTTTGACAGAAGCCAAATTGTTCTTATGGAATGATATTTAGTTGGTTGACATGATTTTGGAGCCTGACGAGGATGATTTCCTCAGCTATTTTCCCTAAATTGGATAGCAGGCTGATGGGACGGTAATTTTTAGGTAGGTGTGGATCTTTGCCTGGTTTGTGAATTGGGATGATCTCAGCTATTTTCCATGACTGGGGGAAGTGCTGCCATTTGAGAATGGAGTTTATGATGTTTGCCAGATGTGCTATGGCTTTGCGTGGTGCCTTGATGAATTTGTTAGTGATGCCGTCAGGACCTGGGGCTTTTTTGATCTTGAGATGGTTGATGATGCCGATTATTTCGGTAGGTGAGGTAGGCATTATAGGGCTTGGATTGTCATCGGGACGATTTACTGTGAACCTGACTTTACGATGGATCTTGTATACACGGCTGATGTTTAGGTTCTCATATGCAAGACTGCATTGTTTCTCTAGGTTTCTTGCTATGGCTTCGGCTTTGTCAGCATCTGTGTATGCAAGGTGCTGTTCTGCTTGCAGAGGGGGAAGGGATTTGCGGTTGTTCCTGAGGTTGTTTAGGAATTTCCATATGGAATGATCTGCTGTGGAGATGGAGGTGAGCTTGTTGTCCCATTGTTGATTCCTGTGGTTCTGGAGAACTTCTCGGACAGATTTGTTTAATCTGTTGAGGGCTGTTTTGTCCTGGGGAGCACGAGTGTTGTGATATATTTTTCTTTGTCTGTTTTTTTCCCTTATTAAGTCCATGATTTCTTCTGGGAGACGGTTTTGTTTGTGGGTAATCGTGGATACTGTGGCTGCTGTTATGGCTTTATTGATTTGATTGGTGAGGTTCTTTATTGCTGTGTCTATTTCTTCCTTGGCTTTTATATGAGGAACCGGACCAATGTGTTCTGGTAGCGCTTTCCTAAGTTTCTCCCAGACAATGGAGGTTTGGGGGGGGGAGGTGACTGGTCTTTGTTCCCTAAGTGAAGTAGGATTGGGTTGTGGTCTGATGATAATTCGTACAGTGCTTGAATGCTGTGCTGGTATTTGATGTTGTGTAGGATAGCGATGTCTAGGATGTCGGCTGTGCCAGTTGGGCTGTGGTGGGTTGGTTCCATGGGTCCTGTTACGACAGCGTTGTTTAATCCTGTGTAGCTGAAGAGGATACGGTCATTTTTATTTGTAGTTCTGCTGTTCCAGGAGGGATATTTGGAGTTTAAATCCCCAGCGACGATGATAGACTAATTTATGCCTAGTACAGCATCCAAGACAGAAAATAGCAGGGTCTTAGCGGGGGAGTTGTAGGCGGCGTAGATTTTAAGTCTTCCATTTGAGTTTGTGTGGACTTCGACACCGGTGAATTCTAGGTTGGAGGTTGGGGGGTGGGGTGAGTACTCCATTGTGCCTGATGCAGTTTCTGATAAATATGGCTGTACCACCACCACCTCTGTAGTCCAGTCGGTCATTTCTATATAGTGTGTAGCCTCTCAATTTTGGATTATCTGCAGGTCTTAGATGAGTTTCATTAATTAGGATCATGTCAGGGTTGTATCTGTGAGAGAATTCTTGAAGCTCCAGTGACTTGTTTTTTAGGCCATTGGCGTTCCAAGCAGCGATCCGTAGTGAGTCTGGGAGTAACCTGGTTTTATTCATTAACAAGTAATGATAAGATGGTTTGAGTTTTTTTTAGAAATCTTTTTGTGGAGTTTGGTGAAGGGTTTGACTTACTGAAGTGTTGAAACATGTTTGCCAATGAGGCTGTGATGACTGTTGTCATGTTTAGAAAAATTTGGTCCTGCTGGATATCTTTGGATGAGCGGGCTACTTCGGCGTATGTCCTGCTTCGACGGTGGCTTTCCAAACTGTTGGTATTTTCTATTTGTGAGAGCTGGTATTTTGTTGTCTTTTGTTGCGTGTCAGGCAACTGGGGAGCAGTCAACTCAGGTGCCTGTGGGCAGGGTTGAGAGATCTGTTTCCTTTTGTTGTCTGTTTTATTCTTAGGGTAGTGACTGCAGCCTCTGTAGTTTGCCTGGTGGGGGCCCTCGCAGTTCGCGCATTTAGCTGGTGAGGTCCTGGGTTTTGAGCAGGTTGCTGTGGGGTGGTTTTGCCCGCATTTGTAGTCTGCTCTGCAGAGTTTCTGTGCGTGTCCGTACTTCTGACATCTGTAGCACTGGCCCGACGAGGCTCTTTTCCTTAGTGGCTCAGTTGTGATTTTCAGACCACAGATCGTTATTATGTTGTATATGTTCTTGTGTGTGTTGGGTATCTCTACGAGTACTAGGGGCATTGGACTCTTGTCGGCCCGTAACATTCTGTTGATTTTGACAGGTGGGAGATCGTGGAGGTAGAGGTCTTCAGTTATTTCATCTAGGCAGATGTTTTCTGTTACTCCCCTGAGTACTACTTTTAGGTTTTTCTCCGACTTCAGTGAGTAAGTATGATATTTAATATTTGACTCATCCATGGTTTTTGTGAGGAGTCTGTAGTCGCCTATTGTGGCAGGCTGGATTTTATCTCCATCGTCTACGTTTTTTGTCCATGAATAGGCAATTTTGTGATTTTGCATAATAGGCCTGAGGGCCGTCTATCGTTCTTATTCCCGTAGTACAATTGGAGGAACTTTTTCATTGTTGGGTGAGGAGGTCAGTGTTGGGGGCATCTTCTTCCATCCCTTCGTTTATCTGAGTCACGTGTATTTCGCTTTTTTCGAGCGTGAGTTTCAGTATCGTCTTTTGGTGCGGAAGCAGAGATTATCAGGTTCATCTTCCCTTCTTCCCCTTGTGTTGAGTTGTCCCCTTCTGTGGAGTCATCTGTCTCTGAATATAGGTTTAGAAACCCTGGCCTCTACCCCAAATTTCTTCAACAGTTTTTTGAGGAGGTCGAGCGCCAGCTTCTTATCCAGAGATTGGACAAAGTCGTCCGGACTTAAACTATTCATGTTTAAAAGTATTCAAATATGCTTACCTGAGAAACATTTATAATGGCGAAGAGAATGGGCAAAGGCCGGAAAATTGCATCAAAGTCAAAGTCTTACCTTGTATTCCGCTATCAAAGAAGATTCACAAAATCTAAAACTCACTAATCACCACTGAAATCAAAAACAGTCTTTGCAACAACAACCATCATGCAGGTATTCATCTTCCGTCATCTTGATCCAAAACATCAGCGGGTCTGTTTCTTTCATCCTTATCCTTATAAGAACTGGCTTAAAGGGGCGAAGCAAGAATGCTTTTCATCTTCTCCGTTATCTGTAGAGGACAGTGTAGGGATAAGGTGTTATTGAGCTATGTAAAGATCTGATCATGGCAGGAGGGTAACAACAATATATGAGCCTCAGTTAGAACTTCATTAGCTACAGCATTGCCATCCATTACCCTCCAAGGATATTAATCCAATTCATCCAACCCTGTTTTTTTTTTTTTCATTTTTACCATTAACATTACTGACAGGATGGGTGAAGCATTAGTGCTTTTCATATTCCCCTTTATCTGTGATGAGAGTTGTTTGGGAGTGGGAGATTTGTGAGCAGTTAAGCTCGCCCTCTGAGGGCAGTTGTGTTAGCTATGATCAGTTGAGAGAAGAATAGCCTTTGGTCTTTTGTGTTTGTAGTAATCAGTCTCATTGTAATTGAAAGCTTGTACGATTGGTGGATTTGAATGTGAACTTGACTTCACGAAGAATTTTTCTGCAAGATCACGAAGGGAGGAGATGTATGGAGTGCCGGTTTCTCTGTGAATCTGTGAATTTGTGATGAACCATGGTGCATACAGGATGATCCTAAGGCATTTGTTTTGGATTATTTGTAATTTTGAAATGTTTGTCTTGAAGTGTGACTCCATGCTGGCGAGGCGTAGGTAATGACTAGACTTATTACCATCCGGTAAAGAAGCAATTTATTATAGGTTCAATTTGCTTTTGCGGTTGATCAATGGGTAGAGCTGTGCTATTACTTTGGAAGATTTGGAGCCAATGAGATTGAGCTGCTTGTTAAAAAGGAGTTTCTTATCCATTAATACCCCAAGATATTTGGTCTCTGATTGCCATGGGATCTTATGACAAGAGAGCAGGATGTCTTCTTTGTTACATATCTTTCTTCTTGAAAACACCATGGCTGAGCTTTTGAGGGGGGTTCACTTAAATCCTCCAGTTGGTGAACCAGTTTGCTAGCTCATTGATACTTCCTTGGAATCTAGTGATTGCTAGGCGAGGGCTGAGCGATCTTGCTAGAATAGCGGTGTCGTCGGCATAAAGGGCCGTAGTAGTTGTTCTTGAATTGAGAGGAATATCTGCCATGTAAGTTGTGAAAAGTATTGGGGCCAGAAGAGAACCCTGAGGTTCTCTTCATCTCGTCTTAATCCCGCCAGGATTTTGCGCCTTGATGACACAATTGCGTTGAGTTTTACTTGCATGTATCTTTCATTAATATATGAATATATGAGTTTCACTAATTTAATTGGGATATTGTTTTCAATTAGTTTGAAGATAAGGCCCTGATGCCAGACCTTATCAAAGGCCTTAGGAACATCCAAAAATACAGCAGCAGTGTGAAGGTGCCAGTTAAAACCATGAGTGATATGTTCTGTTAGTGGGTAAATTTGTTGCACAGTGTTGTGAGTTTTGCGAAACCCAAATTACTCATTTGGGATTATTTTCTGTTTGTCCACTGCTTATTGTAGTCTTGACAGGATGACCTTTTCTATTACTTTGCCAAGACAGGAAAGAAGACTGATGGGCCTGTAGCTTTGGGGAAGTTGTGAGATATTACCAGGCTTTTTCAGAGGTATAATGTCCGCGATTTTCCAATCCGTGGGAAAGTACTGGAATCTTAAAATGGAATTGGTAATATTAACTAGATGAATTATGGCTTTCCGTGAGAGTAGCTTTATTATTCTATTGGTAATGCCGTCAGGGCCGGGGGGGCCTTTTTATTCTTCAGATGGGAAATGATATTTATTATTTCTGTTGGAGATGTGGGGGTGATGGTTTCTGAATCATCCTTAGACTGACTTAGTGCATTTCTAACTTTACGATGAACTTTGTAAATAAGATTGAAATTTAAGTTTGCGTAAGATGGGCTGCATTGATTTTTCAGATTGTCAATTAGGGCTTCTACTTTTTCTTCATCTGAGTGTGCAATTCCAAGATTGGTCTTTAAAGGGGGAAGTGATTGTCTTTTGGTACGAAGAGATTTTACAAACTTACAAATGGAGTTATCTTCTGGGTTGATATCCTTGAGTTTGGCTTCCCATTTGGAATTCCTGAGCATCTGGAGGGCTTCTCGAACCTCTCTGTTCAAGTTGTTTAAGGTTATTTTGTCCTGCGGGGCTCTAGTGTTGTGATATCGCTTTCTGGCTTTATTTTTGACCCTAATCAGGTCCATTATCTCTTCTGGGATTCAATTAGGAGCGTGGAAGACAGTAGTTTGAGTGACTGGTGCCATTGCTGTGTTGATTTGCCTAGTTAAATTGCTTACAGCTTGGTCTATGTCATATTTTTTTACGAATGACAGGGGGGGACCGATGTGGACTGGGAGAACCTTAGAGAGCTTGTCCCATGGTAGGAAAGAATGATGGGGAGAGAGCTGATCTTGAAGTCCTAGCCTGAGCGGGATGGGATTATGATCTGAGTTAAGCTCTTCTAATGTCTCCAATTAGTATTGATATTTGATGTTTCTGAGGATAACTATGTGTAATACATCAGAACTTCCTGATGGGCCGTAGTGGGTGGGCTCAGTGGGTCCAGCTACTATTGATGAGTTGAGTAACGTGTAGTTGAATAAGGTACGGCCTTTGGAGTTGATTTACGAACTGAACCAGGCCGTATGTTTGGAGTTTTGGTCTCCTGCTATAATTATGGAATCCGTGGAGCCGTGGATGGAGTCTAAGTCTGCTGTCAATAGTGGAATGCTGGGAGGTTTGTATGCTGCGTAGATTTTGAGTTTGCCTGCGTTATTAGTGTGCACCTCCACACCCATCATATAAAGGTTTAGAGTTTGGGGGTTGGTCAGTGAGTTGCGGTTTAAATAATTTTTGATGAAAATAGCTGTGCCGCCTCCACTAGAGTTAAGTCTGTCTCTCCTGTATAAAATATAACCTCTTAGTTTTGGGTTGTTTGATGGTCTGAGGTGAGATTCACTGATCAAGATTATGTCTGGATTGTATCTTTTTTCAAATCCTTGCAGCTCGAGAATTTTATTTGTTAAGCCATTGGCATTCCATGCTGTTATCATGAGAGAATTTGGTTTAAATTTTTTAAACAATATAGAGAGCTGTTAATATGGATTGGGTTTCTAGGTAGAATCTTTTTCTGGACGATTATGAGGTGCTTGCTTTGCTGAATTCATGCAGCATTGTTGCAAGTGACGAGGTTAAAGCTGATGTGAGATTAGAGCTTGTTCGCTCTTGCGATGAAGAAGTCTGGGTTCTTACCGCTTCCGCATATGATTTGGACATGGATGAGGGTCGAATGCCTTCTTGTGTTGTCGAATGTGAGGTATTATGATCTGGAGGGCAAACAGCTTGGTTGTGTATTGTGTCATTGCTTGGAGGAGCGTGGTTAGTTCTTGTTGATCCACGGTTTTTTGGGTGGAAAAGACAACCCTTGTAATTAGGGGGATGTGGTCCTCTACAATTGGCACAGCAGGCAGGGGTGGACCTGTCTTTGGTGCAGGAGTTAGTTTGGTGACCCTCACCGCATTTTAGGCATCTGTATGCAGCTCTGCACAGTTTTTGGGCATGCCCGAATCTCTGGCATCTGTGGCACTGCCCTGCCTATAACTTCTTCCTTAGAGGTTCGGTTGTAATTTTGAGCTTACAAATGTCAGTAACTTCATAGATTCTTTTTTGTGTGTTGGAGATTTCGACCAACACCAGTGGCATTGGTGTTTTATCTGACCTCAACATTTTACCGACTTTGGTTGGAGTCAATCCTTGATTGATGAGGTCAGCTATGATCTCATCAGTTGTGATGCCCTCAGCCACTACTCTTAGAACTACTTTTAAGTTCTTCTCGCTTGCTAGCGCAAAGGTGTGGAAGGGCAATTTAGAGTTGTCCAGCATTTTCGTCATCATGCGATAATCTGTGACAGTGGTAGGGCGAATCTTTACACCCTCTTCAGTATTTCTTGCCCAGGAAAAATTGATATTTTGTTCTCCTAGAGATCTTGAGACTGAGGTCCATTTGTCTTTATCTCGAAGGATAACTGGAGGGACCTTTTCTTTTCTATCTTGGGTGATCTGATTTTTGTTGAGTTGTTACATATTCTTCCATTTCACCTTCCGATGTTCTGCGTATTTTATTAGATTGTTCCTCATGTGAACAATCGAACTGTCGGGGAGACTTTGTAGGAGGAACAGGTGTAATGTCCTCTTCGATGTCCAAATCATTTTCTTCAGTGTCATTTACTTGAGTGAAGAGATTCAAGCAACCAGGATAGTCTGTATCAAATTTCTTAAGGATGAATTTGAGAATGTCAAGTGACATGTCTTTGTTTAACTGTTGAAGGGCGTCGTTGATATCGTTTACATTCTCCAGTTTTGTGTACAATGAGGTATGAAATATTTACAATGGCAAAGAGAACGGGCTAGGGCCAGAAAATTGTATCAAACGTCATAGTCTTACCTTGTATTCCGCAAAAAAAGAAGATTCACAATATCTAAAACTCACTAATCACCACTGATAGGGCAAGAAAATTGTATCAAAAGTCAAAGTCTTACCTTGTATTCCGCAAACTAAGAAGATTCACAATATCTAATCATTAATCACCACTGAAATCAAAAACATTCTTCGCAACAACAACCATCATGCGAGACTACTATGCGAGCCGCCATCTTCCTCGTTTCGTTTCATAAACTATCAGTTAACAATAAGCCCTATTTCTTTCATTTATCATTTTATTATTAGATTTTTGTTATTTGATTATATTATTGGTGTCTTAATTTTATTTATATTTTTTAATAGTAATGATAATAATATTGCTATATTTTTATTATTTTTCTCTTTATTTAACAATAAGCCCTGTTTCTTTCATTTATCATTTTATTATTAGATTTTTGTTATTTGATTATATTATTGGTGTCTTAATTTTATTTATATTTTTTAATAGTAATGATAATAATATTGCTATATTTTTATTATTTTTCTCTTTATTTTTATAATAAACACATATTATTATTATTATTATTATTATTATTATTATTATTATCTTCAAGAATATACTTCGAAAAGGGGAATGCTCCTAGTAAATTTCAATAGCTTCTAGTGATTTTTACTACTTATAGCTCTATTTTGTAAAGCGATACAACGAACTCTCAATTACATTTGAGAGTGGATGCAACAGGTTTGCTGAAGGTAAATTCCTCTGCCAATGCTCTGGAAGAGCACTGACAATGGAACAGAATACAAAAGAAGAGCGAGGGAAAAGATTTGCTGAAAGAGAAGTAAAGATTCCACTTTCCTAATACAGACGATAGGTACTGGCGTTGGAAATCCAGTGACATATATCACTTTTGTCGACAAGTGACAATTGGGGTGGTCGATTAAACTTAATTTCATCCGTAATTTTTATAATAGCCTACTAGCAGCGTGTGGGATAAAGTATCTCATTCCATATGTTCAGCATAAGTCGGGAAACACATTCAAATAGAATATGATCAAGCTAATGTCTTAGACAAACATTGAACACTTGAAAAGACACTTGTACGCAAACCCAACTCGCCATTTTACACACCAACATAAAAAAACACGCTGACTCATCCTCATAACATTGCTCAGTAATACACTGACGACTAATACAGACATAATAATAATTCTGGCGGAAATTGCTATAAATAATACGAAACTTCGCTGCACATAATATCATCTAGTGTATCCTATACAGAATAGGAGTTGTTGAATTACTTATCTTCGTCAAGAAAGGGTGGAATGTGGACCGACTCTGAACACACGGAAACACGACTGTTATAAATCGCTGCAATTAATAAACCCAGCTACGAAAAAATTATTAACACAATACAACGTGTTTTATTTTTTTCGATACATTATTATCATTTTATTATTAGATTTTTGTTATTTTATTACATTATTGGTGTTTTAATTTTATTTATAATTTTTAATGAAAATGACAATAATATTGCAGTTTTTTATTATTTTTCTCTTTATTTTTATGATAAACACATATTATTATTATTATTATTATTATTATTATTATTATTATTATTATTATTAATTTGAACATATTAACTACCTTGTGTAACTCTGAACTATATTACTGTTATCGTTATTATTCTGTTATACGAATTCCACATTATGCAGATTATAAAGATATTAAGAGTGAAAAGTGTAACGCAAGAAATTACAGCACGGTTGTCTAAATATTATAAAATATATGTCATTCTCTGAGAGGAAATGAAAAGTGAAAGTAAAGTGATGTACTGAATTGTACACATGGTTAACACAGAATTGTGAAGTTGTAAAATTGTGGTTTATTGTTCATTGTTTATTTCATTGTTCATGGTTCGTTTTTTTAAATTATTACTGTGAAAAGTGAAATTAATGCATTTGGCATTGTTAATATGTGTTGTGAATAAAAATAAATTGTACATTTAAAATGTAAATGACAAAATGCAAAAATAGCTTTGTTAGGATTACTATTTATTTTAACATTAAAGTATTACATTGTCCTAATCATAATAATTTTAATAACATGTAACAAAATGTACCCTACACATGTATTTACTTTGAATGATAATAAACCGTGGTGGAGATTATTGAATATGCATATGTAATGTAAATGTATATGGACATATACAGCATGTCCTTGTATGCAAAAGAAAATATTATTATTTCTACTAAAAAATATGTTAGTAGTACGTTAAAATACCTGTTCCCATATTACCATGCAAGTATATATTGTAAATATGATGTGCAAATAATAAAAAAGTTTGACGGATTCAAAAAAAAAAAAAAAAATTTATTATTATCTTACTAGCTAATTACTAGCAAACACAATCATGCATTGATCATATCAACATACGAGCTCCCATCCATACATATATATCATCAGTAATTAACGTAAAAATGGCCGATCACTACTTTGTCTCAACTTCGTTTTATTACGTTTCCTCCCCCCCCCCTCCCACCACCACAAAAGTCAACAAAACTCGATCATACTAAAGATCATTGTCGATAACCAAGTAAAAAATACGGACTGGAATTCCCTACTTAAAATAAACGATCCTGTAACATTATACGAAAATTTTCAACTAAGGTTCACGGAAATATACAAAAAAGCAACAAAATCTACACAAACGAGGCGATAAACAGACAACAATCCATGGATAAATGACAACATACTAAATACTATTACTGTAAAAGAAAATCTATGGAAAAAACTTAAAAAGTCACCCAGTAACACACATTTACAAACCTTATACAAAAACACAAGAAATAAACTAACAACAAAAATTCGTAGGGCAAAAAGACGCTACTACTTCCAAAAAATCATGGAATATAACGACAACATTATGCAAACATGGGCTACACTCAACGAACTAGTAACCCGAAAAAAGAAAACTTCAGCACAATAGATTTTTTTGCAAAACGTTTCGGTCAGGACACAAACCAAGAGGAACTAGCAGACTCATTCAACCATGCTTTCACAAACAACATCATACAACTCAATAAAAGACGATCAACAAAAAACTACCGACACAAAGTCAACAACAAACGATGTATTTTCCACCCATAACAAAACAGGAACTGAAAGAAGCAATCCTACAACTAAAACCAAAGAACACTCCAGGAATAGACAAAATAAGACTCACAGACCTTATAACACACTTTGAACAAATAAATCCAATACTTTTGAAACTCGTGAACATAATATTCGACACAGTCATTATTCCATAACAACTAAAAACTGCAGTAATTACGCCAACATACAAACACGGCAAAAGAAACGATACTCAGAACTACAGACCAATAGCTACACTACCAGTCATCTCAAAAATTCTAGAAAAAAATAACACACACCAGACTACAGAACTATTTACAGAAGTACAACATCATCTCACAAAACCAATACGAGAAAACAAAAAGCACTATTACTTTATTAGAAGACATTGCCGATATAATAAACAAAGCTCTCGACAAAAACAAGTACGCCGTCCTTATACTGCTGGACCCAACCAAAGCATTTGACACACTTGAACATGACATACTACTCACCAAACTATACTCAATAGGTATAAGAGGAACACTGCATACATGGTTCAAGAACTACCTCTCAAACAGAACAGAAATAACAAAAATAGGTACATGTCACAGTCGGAGTATACAAGTAAAACACGGTGTACCTGAAAGTGCCATATTATCACCCACTCTATTCAACATATACATTAACGATGTTCATAACATACCCATAAGAAGTCAAATATTTCGATATGCAGATGACACTGCCTACTAGCAATCCACACAGACATTAACACAGCTCTCTACAAAACACAACAAGACCTAGTCTCAACAAGACAACATATTTCCACCAAAACGCAATTCTAATCAACGGCACCAAAACACAGATGTTGATAATACACCACCCAAGAATCATACGCCCCGCATCACTAACGATACATTGTCACACATACCGCTGCATTAACAACAAAAATACCTGCCAATGTTCCGAAATCAAACCTGTAACACGCGCAAAATACCTCGGTCTCTATATAGATTCCCACCTTAAATGGACAAAACATATAGAATACCTACACACCAAACTCCGGATCATCGCAGCAAAACTCTTCCAAGTTAAAGACATTATTCCACCCAACATAAAAAAACTCCTATATCACGGTATCTGCGAATCCCTACTCAGATACGGAATAATAGTCTATGCAAATACATCAAACAGTCACCTAACCAAATTAGAAACACTACTCAGGAAAATCGTGTCAACAGTTATCTGGACACCTTACACGCAACAACCAATATCCGACAAGCACATGGCGATACACAGAATTCTGAGTATTAAAAACCTGAAACACTACATGACATTAACAAGGAACTAGTTCAACATCACCTATCGAAACAACAGAGACATATATCGCATAACACGACCTACAACAACTCCCTACATCCCCACACCCTTCAACAACTCATACGGTTCTTTTGTGAGATCACATCAGATACCCACGCAATTCCACAACCTACCAAGAAAGTTAAAACACGTAGATAACTACAGAACATTAAAAAACGAACTCTGGAAAACATACCAACAAAGTTAAGAAACCAACAACACAAATAGTGAAGACTAAATCCCACTCTCTTCATAAAAGCTAACCCAAGCTTCGATGTAGGTGGGATTAACTTGCCTCATTCATCTACAAATAATCCTCATAATCAAAGACTGCAAATTTACAAAACAGTCAGTGTATAATAATAACCAAGATACTCATATAACCTGATATAGCAAAAAGCATATGAATTTGTATCCAAAGGAAAAAACTATTGAAAAGAAATAATGTGCCTTAAACTGCGTACAGTATAATGTATCAGAGCATCAAGTGTAATATGCATTAATTATAAATATGTAAATACTCTGTACGATGAAAACAGAAAAATTGTTATTTTATACATAATGTGTAAACGCAAAAAATATCTGTAATAATCTTATGCATGTAAGTTATCTGAGACATTATCATATTTTTATTATTATTATTATTATTATTATTATTATTATTATTATTATTATCTTTAACCAATACTTTGCAGACTCCATCCAAGAACTTCACAGAAATATTCCCCCAATCACAAAACGAGACCCTCTACTTGGACCGCGATCAAAACAGACATTATGGTTCCCCAACCATAAAAGAAGCAGAACTTCTCTCTGCAATGCATCAAGTCAAACCAAACAAAGGCCCAGGAACAGATGGTATCAGACCCAAAGATATAAAGCAACATGCAACTAGTTTAAGTCCACTACTAAAACTAATAAATAAAATATTTAAAACAGGACAGATACCAAGTATGCTAAAGACCGCCATAATTACACCCATATACAAACAAGGAAAAAGAAATTTAATCAGCAATTACAGACCCATAGCAAAATTACCAATTATCAATCAAATTATGGAGCGGATCATACTGAAGAAACTCACAGCATACACTGAGATCTTTAATATTATCCCCAAAACACAATATGGTTTTCAGAAAAATAAGGAAACAACATCTCTCTTGGAAGACTTTACAGACGTAATTAATACCGCCTTAGACAAAAACAAAATAGCCATGGTAGTCTTTATAGATCTAACCAAAGCATTCGATACACTTACACATCAAACCTTGTTAGAAAAGCTGAGGCATGTTGGAATAGACGGGCCTCTTCACAGGTAGTTTACAAACTACCTCCAAAATAGAAAGCATATCACACGTATCGGATCAAACCGAAGCAGAGAGCTACCAATAACCTGTGGAGTGCCACAGGGAGCTGTACTCTCCCCAACTCTATTCAACATTTACACTCACGATATTAATCAGTTACCACTCAAAGGTAAGATATTCCAGTACGCAGACGATACAGCAATAATATCCATCCATAATAACGCAAGCATAGCCCAAACAAATATGCAACATGATATAAATCTGATCATAGACTGGCTCACGAAAAACTCCATACACCTAAACTCAGAAAATACAAAATTAATGATATTCAGAAATCCACTGACTCGACCAGTTGATAACAAATATATAACTATCCAACATCCACTTTCCAACACAAAAAACACACAGAACAGCAAAACCACCACTATCACTCAGGTTGAAACAATACGATACCTTGGAATTTACCTCGATGCAGATATGAACTGGAATAGCCATATAAAACATCTACACAACAAACTCCGAACAATAAGTGGCAAACTCTACAGATTAAAAGACATAGTTCCCATACGCCTAAAAACACTAATATACAAAGCACTATGCCAAAATATACTAAGATACGCTATAACAACGTATGCTTTCTGTGCACCCTACAAATTAAATAGATTAATGTCGCTACAGTACAAAATGACAAAACTGATCTTTTGGGAACAAATAGAAAATCACGACCTTATAAACATTGCAATGGCAGAACACAAAATACTGACAGCAAAACATTTATGTCACTACGCAGCCTTGCTAAAACATTATTTCGATGCCAACTACAGGACAGTTAGAAATACATACCGTATAACAAGACCTCAGACTACTAATTATATCACATATAAATACAATAATCACTACGGAAAGGCCACGCGAAACTTCTACATCCCAGACATGATAAACAAATTACCTTTTGAATACAGAAACCTTACAAACTACAATAGCCTGAAAAGAGCTCTAAGGAGATACTACGAACAAGAAACACGCACCCAAAATACCATACAAACTTAATGAAACACAATATATGCGCTCAGGCTTCCAGTTCAGCGACACATCAGTACATTCCAATTTATTGTGTGGTGGGGGGGGGGTGCGCGCACGTGTGTGTGCATGCGTGTGTGTGCGTGTGAGTGCGCGCGCGCGCGCGAATTTCTCAATCATAGATTCCGTAGCATCCTAACACAGCAAATAAAAAAAAAACAATACATAATAACCAACTGGTGTCATCCTCAGATAAGCTTACATTTAAGCTTCGAGGATGAAAGGGTAAAAAAAATTAGTTCTCATCCAAGATGTATCATATTCAAAAATTCCGTGTAATCTTCATTGTTATATTAGAAGAACACGTGTTGTAAATGTATATGTAAAAAGCATTATTATCAAAATTTTAATTGAAATGCAATGTAGAAAATTAATCACATATGCAGCACTCATTGCTGAATTTTTAAAAATTACAATTGGAATGTCATTAAAAACGATTATCGTAACTGTGTAAAAAAAAAATTAAATAAATAAAAATTTCACAAAAGTCCTTGTGCCATTTTAAGCTTTAATAATTAAGATGGATAAATTCTACACCTTACAGTAACCACCATACCGAAGCTTAATTATTGAACTTTTTATGCAGTGCAGATTTATTCTCAAAGTAACCAACAAGCCGATTTTCGAGTTCTCTGAAAACATTCAATTGCTGCTGCTCAGTGATGGAATGGGTTGCATTTGTAATCCAAATCCAAAAATCATCCAAATGACGAAGTTTTGATGCATAACAACTATTTTGTCATGATTCCACAAAAACGTCCAATGATATTTGGGGATCGAGGCGGCCAAGAAAGAGGTCGTCCCTGCATATAACAACAGTAATAACAACCAAAATTGGGCATCATCATAGCAATGCCAAACGCTTCATCGACGTAGGCAACAAAGTGCTACAAATCAAACCTGAATAGACCAGCAGTCAATAAACGTAGACGAGCTCATAACAAACATGGACTGGAAAAGGCAATTCAGTCTGGATGATCCAATTACTTAATATGAATGTTCCTACTCTATTTTGCAGAAATACACAAAAAGTCAACAAAATGTTTGAAAACGAAATAAATAAAAGAAAAATAAACAGATGTATACTCCTGAATAAGTTACGATAACCTAAACGATATCGTCCTAAAAACGATAGTAGTAGGGGGTGGCACTAATAACCAGATCAAGATCAAGATAAGATAAGGAATCGTGACGTGATTGGTTGTTCAGATGATGGCGTAATTGTGTGTGTGCATAAAATTCCAAACATTTCATGAATTTGAAATGTTTGAAATTTTTCTGGAGAACATGTGTGTGTGTGACGGCACGACTTTGTTTTGTTCGCGTACGGCATTGTGGATGATGGTTAGAGATAAGGATTCGTGTCGTGATTGGTGGGGCACTATGAACCAAATAGGGATAGGGTGAATGGGGGAAGTGCGTCCATGTCGTGGATGTGTGTTGTTATCAGATGTAGATAAGTGACAACATTTGTTAGTTGTGAATAAGTGACGTTATTGATTTGAATGGAAAAGGAAGATATTTTAGTGGATAAGGATTCGTGTCGTGATTGGTGGGACACTTTAAACCATACAGGGGTATGGTGAATGGGGAAGTGACGTCACGTCACTGTCATGGATGTGTGTTATTATGAGTATTAGATAAGTAAATGGTTTGCGCATTGCATTATGGGTGATGGATAGTGATAAGATAAAGTTTGGAATGTTTGGAATTTCGCTTGGGGGTCCCTTCTGTCAGGGACATCACGTGATGTGTTTGGTTGGCGTATAGCACTGTGGGTAATATTTAGAGATAAGGAATCGTGACGTTATGGGTTTGGAAATTTCTGGGGAACATATGTCTCTGTGACATCACGTGGTGTTTTGGTTTGCCTATGGAATTGTGGGTGATGTTTAGAGATAAGATATCTTGGAATTTCCCAGGGTGACACACATCCGTCTTTGCTCGTCTAGAGGTGGTGGCATGACTTTCCCAATAAGTGTGATATTTCTTTCCTGATAAAATACTATGGAATTATTAGAGTAGAGTCGAGATGGCGGCAGCTTTTAGGCCTTTTCTGAATAATTAATTATATGGTGGTGTCCCCTCAAACCACACTCTTTTTTTTTCATTCTTCGAATTCTCCGTATGTGTTGTCAAGTTTTTTTTAAAAAAAATATTTTTCGACTGCCAGTCACATGTTTTTAAACTTTTATCATGTGCAAATATTTGTAAAGAAATGAAAATGTACCTTCTCGTTATTTTTGAAAACAACATAAAAGTTTTAAACACATAGAGCCTGTGTAGCTCAGTAAATATTGTAATATTTCAATGGATGTTAAATGGCAAAATAACTGCCCAAAAGATTGCACAGGACTCTAGGTGAAAATAGATATTGGGCATGTTATCATGTTGTAAATAAATAAAAATAAATAAATAAATAAAAAATAAATTAATTATTTGTTTTTAAAATAATAATAAATAAATAAATACATAAATAAAAATTGTTAACTGAAATATGCATGCCATGTACTTATTGCATATATGTTATTGTATATTGTATTATTTTATTGTATACATTATCATGTTGTAAATGAAAATTGTTAACTGAAATAAGCATGCTATGTACTTATTGTATATATGTAAATAGTTCGTCCGAATGTACATAGATGCTTTTGAGAAAATAAAATATTCAGCGGATGTGGCGTTTGCACACCACGGCGCTTGGCCGCACGAAGAAAGACTTGGTTTCGAGTCTAGTCGGCGACTAGAGGAAATATTTCTAAGCCTTTCTCGACCGGTTCCCGAGTTAGTCGATCTCTGGCACGGGCAAGCGGGTTTTTTCTCCCGGAAACTCGGGTTTTTCGTCCCATAAACTCAAGAAAATCGACCGTAGAACCCACATTATTTCCGACATTAAAATATATTGTATTAGGGTTAGGGACCACGAGATGGCGGCACATTTGAGTCGTCTCTCTTCACTGTGTACCGCTAAATTAGTGATAGCCTTGGGCCATCTATCTCTGATTGGCACCAGTGGAGATTGAACTGCCCACTCAGTCTCCAAAAGTTAGACTGGGCTAAATGGCCTCGCAAGGCGTTAGCTGATTTTTTTTATTTTTTAATTACATTATTAGCTATCACATCTGTATTTTGTTTTCGTTCTCCTGATGGAATAGTATGTGTTAAGTTTTGAAGAAAAAAAAACATTTGGACTGCCAGTCACATCTTTTTAAACTTTTATCGTGTACAAATGTTTGGAAAGAAAAGAAAAATGTACCTGACATTTTTACACATGTATATTTGTACATGATAAAAGTTTAAAAACATGTGACTGGCAGTCGAAACGTTTTTTTTTTTTTTCAAATCTTCATAACACATACGGAAAATTAGGAGAACGAAAAAAAAGACAGATGTGATAGCTACTAATGTAGTTGTGTCTTCTGAAATGAATAAAGTACAAATGAAATAAATAGAGACAATATCTGTAGATGTCTCCAACAGACTAGTATATTTGTTCATCATTTGGAATTAAAGTGCTACTGTAAGCATTTGGTGATTTAATATTTCAGCAATAAAAATATGCATTTTTAACTTAAATGAACAAAGTGTGTGTTGTTGTTGTGTTTTCCACAGTGAAACTTTACTGAGTTAAATTCCAGTTTCCTAGCTACACAAAATGTAAACAAATATGCCATCTGTTTGAAAACAAAAAGTGTAAAAATCCTTAATCAGGAATGAATAAGATTAGGATATGTGTCATCACAATCATGTGAATGCTAAAATCACTTAGTCACATATACAAGTCTGTGGGAACAAGCAACTGTTCGGAATGATAGCTTTTGAACAATACCGCAAGTCATCTAATACAGGATGTGATTAGTTATTTACAAAATGACTAACTGAAGTTCCCATAGACTGAAAGAGGATCCAAAACGAGGACCAGAAATTAATGAGTAATCTTCAAGAAAGACTAATGAAAAAATCAACAGTGTGGGGAAAAAATTCACACACATTTATTTATTTATTTATTTATTTATTTATTGCTCAGTTATTCTGGCTATAAAATGTAGTTAACTGATTTTTAAAGTAAAATAGAGAAAAAACTTTCGAATCCTAATACCAAATCTACCAGAATTCCAAAAACAGGAAGTAGCACGTACTCTCAACTCTATGATGTCATTTTGGACAGAAAGTGTAAGAAAACATAAAAAGAGGCAGCTTGCGAAGGAATTAATGAAAGTACGAAACGGACGGAATTCTAAAGGATGTTGTCAACTAGATTTCTGGTTATTTACAGAAATATCGTTCTTTCAACTTAATATGTTTTGTGTGTTGTTCTGTGGATATAAAATTCAACTATTTTTGGAATATTCGCATTTAGAAGAGCCATTCTGGAAAGACTGTAAGTAATTTAAATTAGAATTTCTAGACTACATACAAAAGGTGTTGTAATCCATTAAAGTCTCCATTTATTTTAATTTATTTTTTTTTAAATGTCGTTTGGTTTTTCTCTTGACTGTAAACTAAAAATACCAATAGCCAAACATTTTGTAAAAAAGATAACGTGAATTAGAAAAGTTATGAAGTTTAAGATCTTAAATGTAGATAGACAAATCAAAACATTTGGATGAGTTGTGTATATGAGGGGAAAAAAGTGGGTGTTTGAGGGTACACCAGCATACAATTAATTATTCAGAAAAGTTCTAAACGCTGCCGCCACCTCTTCACTCTAAACTAAAATTCCCATACTTGTAAGGGTGGTGCAAAGACCGATGTATCCAACTATCGACCTATCAGTATCTCAAGAGTGGTGAAGATTTTGAAAAAATTAGTTAGGGCCCACATTCAGAAATGGGTTGACAGTGAATCTCTACTTTGTAATGAACAACATGGGTTTACTAAGGGAAGGTCATGTTTTAGCAACTTGCTCACATTCTATGAAAATGTTACCATTGAACAAGGGGAATGGATACACCATGATACTTTCGGATTTTCCTAAGGCTTTTGACAGAATACAACATGACAGACTGGAGCATAAATCGGAGAAAATGGGTTTGGGTTGTACAACATTAGCATGGATAAGAGGATGGCTGACTGACAGATATCAAAATGTGGTATACGGGGAATCTGAGTCTGCAAGGTTTAAGATAACAACTGGTGTACCACAAGGATCAGTGCTTGGTCCACTGTTATTCAATCTGTACATTAATGATATTCGGAAGGATTTGACAAGTGACATACAGCTATTTGCTGATGATGCCAAGATAGGTAAGGTAATCAGGAA
The DNA here is from genome assembly GCF_054136105.1 of Typopeltis vanoorti. NCBI lineage: Eukaryota > Metazoa > Arthropoda > Arachnida > Uropygi > Thelyphonidae > Typopeltis > Typopeltis vanoorti. The sequence continues at coordinate 34,049,169 of NC_143573.1, forward strand.
TGCTGCTGATATGCAGGATTTGCAGAATGATTTTAATAGGCTGGAATTGTGGGCATGGGAAAATGGGTGTCAGTTCAATGTTAGTAAATGCAAAGTCATTCACTTCGGCATGATTAGATATCCATTGGCGTATTATATTGGCGGGATTATGCTAAAAGAAACAAATGAGGGGGGGGGGGATATTGAAGTGTTAGTACATAGGAAATTGACGTTCAGGGGCCATGTGGCAAAGATTGCAAATACAACTCACAAGATGATTGCAATGCTGAAACGAACGTTCACATGTAAAGATAAGGATGTTATTTTGCCTCTTTACAAGACCTTGATAAGACCTCACTTGGACTACTGTGCGCAGGTCTGGTCTCCTGGTTTCCGTTGTGATTCTGATATGTTGGAGAGAGTACAAAGGTGAGTGTTAAAAATGACATCAGGATTGTGGAATACTGATTATGAAGACAGATTGCGAATTTGTAGATTGCAGACATTTGCAAACAGGAGAAAGAGGGATGATATGATTGAGACTTACAAACTGTTGAAAGGTTTATACAGGATTGAAATTGATGGGATTTTTCAATTTATGGGGGATGGGGAAAGGACGAGAGGGCATCCTTGGAAGCTGAGAACGAAGGCTGCCAACAAGGGTGTAAGGGCTAGATTTTTCTCTCAGAGAGTGGTGCGTGGTTGGAATGGATTGCCATTGGATGTCTTGTGTGCAAGCAGTGTGGATGAATTCAAGAATAAATATGATAGCTGGTGTGTGTAGTATGTAGCCTCCCAAGATTAGTCTCTGACTCCCTGGAGGTCTCTCTTAATAATAATAATAACAATAATAATAACTTTTACAAGAAAAAACATACTTAAATGAACAAATGGTGTCGTTGATGTGTTATGCAATTTAAGTAAGATCACTTTTTTAAAATCACTGTTAATTCACACACAATTTATTTATTGATTGATTGATTGATCTTTAAGATATCAAATTATAGACAAATCAAATATTTGGATGATTTATGAATATGCGAAAAAAAAGGAATGTGTGTGTGTGTGTGTTTGAGGGGACAACACCATATAATTAATTATTCTGAAAAGGTCTAAAGGCTGCCGCCATCTCGACTCTACTCTAAGAATTCCATAGTATTTTATCAGGAAAGAAATATCACACTTATTCGGAAAGTCGTGCCGCCACCTCTAGACGACCAAAGACCGATGTGTGTCACCCTGGGAAATTCCAAGATATCTTATCTCTAAACATCACCCACAATTCCATAGGCAAAGCAAAACACCACGTGATGTCACAGAGAGAGATATGTTCCCCAGAAATTTCCAAACACATAACGTCATGATTGCTTATCTCTAAACATCACCCACAATGCTCAACGCGAACCAAACGCATCACGTGAAGTCCCTGACAGAAGGGCCCCAGCGAAATTCCAAACATTCCAAACTTTCTTATCACTATCTATCACCCATAATGCCATACGCGAACCATTTACTTATCTACAACTCATAACAACACACATCCATGATAGTGATGTCGCTTCCCCATTCACCCTACCCCTATCTGATTCATAGTGCCCCACCAATCACGACACGAATCCATATCTCTAACCATTACCCACAATGCCTACGCGAACAAAACAAACAACGTGACGTCATACACACATATGTTCCCCAGAAAAATTCCAAACATTCAAACTCATGACATCACACACAATAACGTCATCATCTGAACAACCAATCACGCCACGATTTTGTTGGGTAACTTGATTTGGTTATTAGTGCTACCCCTACTACTAACGATTCATGGAAATGAAGTTACTCTACATGGTGTTTTTTGTTGGGTTAGTTGTAAGTTGTAAGTTTGTCTGCTAGTGGGTTATACAAATAACCCACTAGCAGACAAAACACACTCCGCAAAATGATATTACTATTGCCCTACATTCATAGCAGACATGTGGCAATATGAAACAAATATATGGTCAATTCTCAATGTTTAACAAAAAATGCAAAGTATCTCCCGCAAGACTTCATTGATCAAAACAAAGAGCCACGACATCTAGAAGAATTTTTAACCATAGCTTTGTAATAATATCGCACTGCTCAATAGTGATATCCTTCTAATCATGCACCATACAAGACCAACCCGCAACAGTCGCCAGTAAACTATTTGTTTCCATCTATCTCCAAACTCCCGTTTGCAATTTCATGACATGCCCGTCCAGAAGTAGACAAATAGGCTGGAAGACCTCACAACATACTTTAGTCATCTACATCGTGTGCTTTTGAAACTGATCAAGACAATATTTGATGCGTATATTATCCTTTGCAAACTAAAAGCAGCGGTGATTACCCATCTATCTATCTCTCCCTTCCATCTGATTCAGATGGGTTGGGTCTCCTCCTAATGAGAAGTCACGGCGAAATAATGCAACTGGCACGCCACTCCTCTGCTGCATCAATATTGGAGGTATTCACGACTGTAGTCCGTGTGTATTCACGGGGCCGGTTTGTCTGCTTGCGGAATGAAAACCCCCAGCTAAACTGGGGAGAAAAACCCTGCTGTCCATGCTCATGACCGACTAACTTGGCTATGAGTGAGTAAGATCCTTGAGCTCCTCATGTCTCCGACAGGAATCGAAGCTAGGACACTCCTTCCCCAGGCATATGGTTGCGAAGCGCAAAGCCACTAGGCTATCCGCGCGGACGATTACTCATCTACAAACCCGTTTATACGAGGGTGGTCTGAAAAGTTCTCGGCCTAATAATGAAAAACGAATTTATAATTTCAAAATTATTTTTATTTTTCAACACAATCTCCCTTAAGACTAATACATTTATTCCAGCGATGCTCCAGCGCTATTATTCCGTCCTTGTAGTGGTTCTCAGTAAGATCTGAAAAATACCCCTCTACAGCTGCAATCACCTCTCGGTTTGAAGGAAAATGCTGACCAGTGCGGAAGAGTTTTAGTTTTGAGAAGAGACAAAAGTCAGAGGTCAGAAGCACCTTCGTGGACATGTGCTTTGTTCTGATGAAAGATGATTTTTTTCTTCTGCAAACCGGATCTTTTCTCACGAATTTTTTCGTCTAGTCTTGTTAAAAGATCGGAATAATATTCCCCGGTTATTGTTTTACCCTTTTCAAGATAATTAATAAACAAAATGCCTTTAGCATCCTAAAACACCGATGCCATGACCTTTCCGGCTGATGGAACCGACTTTGTCTTCTTTGACACTGAACAACCGGCTTCTGTCCACTGCTTTGACTGCTGTTTGGATTCTGATGTGTAATGGTGAATCCAAGTCTCATCCATAGTAATAAATCAACGCACATAATTAGTTTTATTCTTCTTAAAACGCTCCAAGTACTGTTCAGAGATTTTCATGCAAGTGCGTTTTGATCTGTGAGCAAGAACAGCACCCATCTTGCGCGAAGCTGTTTCATTTGCAATTCTTCATCCAAAATATATCCTATACGTTCTTTTGAAATGCCTATAGTCTCAGCAATTGCAGGCAATTTGACTCGCTAGTCATCCAATACCATATCGTGCACTTGATAAATGATTTCTTGTGTAGTTACACTTTTTGGGCGACCTTCACGTGGATCATCTTCAAGGCTGGTACGGCCACATTTAAACTCGGCAGCCTATTTCTTAATTGTCGAAAACGAAGGAGAAGAGTGCCCATAAACTTTTATGAACTTCGAATGAATATCTTTTGTCGTTAAACCTTCTTTTACAAAGAATTTTATAACCGCACGATACTCAATTTTAGCCTTTTCAAGGGATGCAGACAACACTTTGGCTTCCGACAGCTGTATAAAAAAAAAACTACTTGATAGGATGACTTGCAATTTCACATGGATGCTTATGACAGATGTACCAACTTAGAAAAAAAAAGCTTGCCGATAGTGTTGCCATCTATGGTCGAGACGGAGAACCTTTCAGACCACCTTCGCATGTTTATTTTGCTTTTTGTCTGGTTTTCGACATGATGTTAATGCCATCTGCAAATGCTACAGTCTGCACTGATTTGTTTATTAGAATGCCTTTTGTATGTACTTGCGATGATCGGATGTATCCCAAAGCTACGTTAAAAAACTTTGGAGACAGTATCCCTTTGATTTAATCCTTGAGTTATTAAAAAGGGATCTGTTAAATCATTTAATATTTGAACTTGTGTTGCCGAGTTTGCTTAACTATTCGTATCTAATCAAATTACTTTTTTTGATTCCTGAACCCTGCTTGATAGACATCGCTTATCTTCTACATAAATGAGTTTGATTTATTCTTCAAATCGAACTTTGTGTTTGTTTGAAGTTTGTTCCAAATTGAACAAAGTGTTGTACCTAACAAAAAAATCCCTCTATAATTTCCACACCACTATTTGTTTGTCCTTCTTTTTATATATGGGTAGATCTTTCTCCATTCTTTTGGCATTTGCCCTCTCTTCCACGATAGTTACAGTCAATTCGTGTATTTTGTCTTCTAGTTTCTTTCCTTCTGCTTTCAGAAACGATGCAGGATTTTTTTTCTATTCCTGGGGATTTGTTTTTCCTGAATGAATATACTATATCACTAAGCTCTCTTGCCTCGATGGCAACTCTACACATTCATCTCCTACATCAGTAACCGCTATATGTTTCTGACTTGCAGAAGTAATGTACCTATTCAGTAATTCATGAAAATAATCATTCCATCTTTTTATTTCTTTTTTGTTAACATATTTCCCTGTCCATCTCCGTACATATATATCTCGGGCTTATATCCTCCTTTAAATTGCTTGATTATGTTATATGTTTATAAATCGTAGTATTATCTTCCTGCGACATATTTTATCTGCCCCTCGCCTCAGTTCTTTATATTTTTATTTATCTGATATTATTCTAGGTTACATGTAAAACTATAAATTATTATTATAACTCATGATAATACATTGATTAGTCTTCGTATCAATTATATGAAATTTATCAACAAAATGTAATAACAATGTAACGCTCTGTTACAACAATGTAACAATTGTATTGTTGCCGCATACATTTTATGAATGTAATTTTCCTGATAATTACAATGTCTGTTTAAAAAGATATAATTTAATTTACTTAAGAGAGAGTATAATAATTAATTATTTAATTAATCATAATAAATTACCGTTATTAGCATAGTTTATTAATGCGTCTTTGTTTACTTAGGATGTGTGACCAAGATCCCTTCATCCATTTTGATAAATTCATCATAACTTTATTATACTATTATGATAAGGACGTGAGAAATGTCGGACGGGTATAAGAGCCATTACATAGGGGGCGTATAAGAATTGCTAAAAATCGGATTACAGAAGTCGATACATTCTATTCAAAAATATGGTCGCATAATATCAGTACGGTGTGATCCCCTATAACATCTAAACAGACTTGAACAACGGTGGATCACGCTCGATCTAAGCGTGCTTATAAGATTCCAGAGCAAAATCCCATTCTTCTACTAAAGTAGACTTTACTTCTTCAAGTCACTGAGGTGGTGACTCTCAGCATGTAATGCGACACCCGAGGGGATCCCCACGCAAGTTCGATCGGATTTAAGTCTGGTGATCGTTCTGGTAAATATCAGTATCTTCCGTTTCAAGATAGTCCACTACTCCAACTTTATGAGCAATGACTCACATTTCCTTTTCATGCACTTAAAAAATCTGGATTCAACTTACAAAGTCGCACATAGGATTCGAGGATCTGTTCTCGGTACCTCTGCGGAAGTTAAGGTATCCCTAACGAAAACATGAAGAGGAGTACAGAGGTTGATCAGTATTTCCCCTTACGCAAGAACACTCCCTCCACCTTGTGTCTCTTTCTGTGATTTTGGATAAAATGGTATTCTTCGTTCTCTCCAAATCACACAACGTCTATAATCCATTTCTAGACTAAAATAGGACTCCTTGGAACTGTTTTCTGATGGTTTGTATCCCGTTAACATTAAATCGAGCCTTTTTAACGCAGTCCGGTTGGAAATGTTTTTACCTTTAGCCATAACAACCTCAAGAAACAGTGGATCACAATACATCGTAGGGTTTTCTGAGTGTGAAATCTTCGCCAGCAATGGCTAGCATCAAGTCGTCCACTGACTCCATCTCAATGAATCATCCAAGCAATGACGTCATCCTGGAGGTACTGGAGATGTGCTTACCTCAATGGGCAAGCCACAAAACGGTACTGAACTGATGTGCTCACAGCTTGTATTTTATAGGCATGAGCAGGGCTTCACATATACGCTCACCAGTGGCAAGTAGATTTTACAAACTGATGAGTTAGCTAATATCAAATAGGATATTTTATTTATTAAAAGTAACGTTGTAAACAATTTTTAACTTTAATAAATCCAGAAGAATGTGCGTGATATAAAGGGGTGCCATTCTAGTTGTAACAAATTATAGTTTTCTAAAAAATCAGTGTTGATTTTACTCTTCTTCCAATTCTTATTATTTATGGACTTCACCTTCTTGGAATGGTTATCACACTAAGGAAATGTTCTCAAAACAACAATAAAGCGCCATTAATCACTACTATGGAATTACTGAGAATATTTCATTAAAATTTGAGGGGGGGGGATCGGTCTTGGACAAGTAGGATTTTGCATAATTTGTCGCGCACTGCGCATGAGTGATATTCATTGTATGCCGATCTATTGAGCGATAGAATAATTTCTATTGGGTACTGAGAATTTTAATGTCAGGATGCTTATTATATCAAACATTCGCATTCGGGGATACTGATAAAAATAAAATGAAAAACATTTTGTTCTGTTGCTTTTGTCGAACTATGTATCTATACGCTTTGCTAAAGCTACTTGATCATAACACTCCCTTACGCTATCTAAAAACCACGTGACCCATCTAAAATGATATTTTATGGTACATGTATATAATTACTTCATCCCCTATATAGAAAACCACAGTTTATACATAATACTTCGTCAGAATATCCAGATATTATGGCCGTTTTAAGAAAAAGAGAATCAAGCACTCGTGAAAGAGTAAAAAAATGAAATTAAAAACGGTAAAGCAGAATTGTGACCCTGTCTAATTAGAGAATTGAAACCACCTGCAACAGAACTTTTGAGGTTTCGAATATAGAAGACATCGTTGTTCACAATTTGGCCCACACAATCAATATCTGATAAGTCAAAGAAAAACAAGCAACTGCGACTCGTGAATGATTAAAAAGAGAAATGGCTGCCATGACGAACATAATCGATAGTTATAAATCGATGAAATCGTATTATTATTAATTTAGTTGAATAAATATTTTAGTTACATCCTCTTATAGTATAACACTGATCACAGATTCAAGCTGAACACGTTTTTAGTCTTTTCGCGGCTCACACCCGGAATTTTCGGTGGAAAAATTCATAAAGAAGAAAAGTAAACCCTTAATAAACAAAGCAAAACGAATAAAAGACTTCTTTTTTTAGAAGTCTTAATGACTTCTAATGAGCGAATCGGCATTGCGACAAAATTTTCTTCTCCTGATTTGAATTCAACTGGAAGTTATGTAAAAATCATATTTAGTTTTTCAATAAAACCATTGCTTTTATTTCCAGATGATTTAATTTAAAAAAATCAGTTTTATAAATCGGCCCATAAATCAAACATTGTTCAAGAAATATTTTAAATTAAAAATATTATTTAGACTTTTTATGTTTTAAAGAAGGGACAGATATTTACATAATGAACTTGCTTTCTCGTATAGTTGCATGTCGAAAAAGATATAAACAGAAAGAGGTGATCCATAATTTTTGACAACCTCTGTATGTATGATTGGTGAGCGCTAAAAATACTCTAATTCTACGGTTTGTTTCGGTTTACGCAAATATTTAATAAATTTCCTTTATGTTACAGTGGATAGGCTGATGTATTGTTACGTCAGAATGGATAGGCTGATGTATTGTTAAGTCAGAATATTCAAAGCATATGAGTAATAATATTTTTAAGTTAGATCATTTGCAAGTCACATATAATACATTGTTGCATCATAGCATTCTCAGATGGAATTATAATATCTGAAAATATTTAGCCAATATGCTTTCAATTATGCTCAATATACCGTATTTATTTGAGGTAATGGTAATAATATTGTCATATGTTTTAGAAACAATAAATTGATAAGTGAACTCAGCAGTTGTAACAATAAATAAAAAAAAAAGAAGTTTCGACAGGGTCTGAAACTCATAACGCCCTAAGAAGTGAATGACAACCAAAATGATGACTCAAACTGAATTTTATTCTTCCTTAGAATCATAAACTTACAAAATATACGCACGAAAGGTGGTGATTAATGTCCTTTTGGAGAAATTACATGTTTGCATGTCTGATAAATCGTGTAGAAGAAAATATAAAATAGTTCACCCATAGATTCATCTCTTATAGGAAATGTGCAAGCCTATTGGACAAGCTAACGATCTTGTAGTCTGCACTGCTTAAGTAACAACTCTGATTCCATTTATCGTATTGAGTTACCCTTAAAACATAAAAAAAAAATGTTCGGATGATAAAAGGTTTACATAATTCACTCCAATATGTGAAACTACACAAATCAGCTGTTATTATGTCGACCCAATGTGCTTTCTATGCTGGATAAAGATATCTTTCGTTATTAACATAGTTTTAAACTTATACCGCACATAATCCTATATTAAGAGCGATAGTAAAGGTAATTGTTCTCAAATTAGTCCTCATGCGCAAGATAACATTCACGCATGAGATGTGCAAACGCGATAGACACCCTTAGTAACAGAAAATTCTATTAACTCCGAAAGAAAAGAAGAAAAAAAAAAGTCATTATAAATGTCCTTGTTTTACGTCACAATATGTGATAAAATCTCGTTTTTTTTTCACGATATTTGGCGAGGTTTCATGAAATATTAAGCAAAACAAGTTGAAGAATGTTCCATTTTTTTACGTCCGCTATTTACGTCCACAGATGGCGCTGTAAAAAAATTATACGCACAATTATTAGAGAAATCCGTGAGGTATGTTAACTTTATCTAAATAAACAATACAACACGGCAACTTTCCTGTTTAGCGTTTCTTCTAGACAACAGCGTTAAGTTTACAGTTGGGCGAAGGTTTTTCCGCAACGTGTTGTGTCTGGCATACATATGGCCTATAAAGAGCTTCTTTTTTTTTTTTTTCTTTTCTCTGCTCCTAGAAATGTTCGCTGTGTTGCATGCAGGCAGCAGATCTATAGCTCTGCGTGCGAGTAAACCAGCCATGTGAGGTAGTTGTTTACAAAGTCCTCGCTGTTGTGATGGACCCACAAACGTAAACTGTCCAATAAAGACAGTGAGTGCCACCTCAACGGGTTGCACAGAGAATCACAGTGCCGGGATGGAAACAGCATCCAAAGAGTGGGGATGGGAGGAATTCAAAGACGTGTGAAAGAAAGTTAAACGGATGTCTCTGTGTAGGTCGACGTCCCTCATGGTAGCGAGATAATTTTCGCTGGGTGTTTGCGTTCGTTGTGGAAACAGCAATGATGCCGTAGGTTGCGGAGCTATGTAGTGGTGGCGCGTTTCATGTACTGCTCTTTCCAAATGATGGCATTTTAATTATTTAAGTCATGAATATTATTATTTTTATTAACATTATAAAAGCGTGATGGGAATTTTCTTTACCTAATATTTAAATTCAATCATTTACTGTGTACACTCACAAAAAAGCCACAATGATGTCTCTAGTTATTACAGGTTTTTTTAATTAATTATTTTTATATTTTATATCAGTCCCATTCACGAGAGGTTACGAAAGCTATAGCACATTAGTGTCGCCTACAAAAGTGGTTGAAAATGAAGTCCTTTAGTGACGCTGCATTGATGAAAAGTATTAATAGTAATCAATATGCACATGATTTTTACAATTTATTGTAAAAAGGAATTTTACTTTAAAAATAAAAATGTAAATAATATTTTATCTTTAATATTCAAAAATTATTTTATATTATTGATGAAATTTTTAAAAAATATGAAAATATTTTATACATCTATAAATTTTTAATATCACAATATTACAATTAAGCAAAACCATAATTAATTTTTTTTCAAGATTGGAGCGACTGTGGGATGTGGTGATTAATACCCTTGGAGGGTAATGGATGGCAATGAGTGAATTTTTTAAAAATTAAAAGTTTTATTTTCTTACACCAGTTCTTATTAAGTTTATATATAAGTTGACTAAGAAGGCAGTGAAACGAGAATAGATGGAATCTGAAATTTAAAAAAAAAAAAGTTTTATTTTTTGTTTCAGTCTTACGCTTACAGCTACCATGTATCCAATACCACTGAAGATTAATCTTTAGTTCAATACGTTTATGTGACGAACAGAAATAGAATTAAACCACTAATCGATAATATACAGCGCTACTAACAGAACAGCCTAAATAATGATTTACGTCAACACAAAATAACAGAACTGTCTAGAAACCAAGCTGTCGTTTAAAAATAAAAATAAATACATAAATAAAACCTCCATAGCTTTAAGTGACAAGAAGGAATTTCCCTTAGTCGACCTTTGTACTCCTAGTATCAGCGTCCGTAGCTGGATTGCTAAGAAGCTATTTAAATGGCCCGTACCAGCCGTGCTATTTGTCATCATCACACCCTATCTGACGCCGGTATTTATAGCTACCAGCTGCGTCACAACATGTGTGTCAGCTGGTTTTTATAAAGCTAGCTTCCAACAGGTGACGCGGGGGGAGGGGGTTATCTGCCGATTAATGTATATTTATCTTGTCGTTCTCGGCGAGCTAAGAAACGACTTCAAGTACACGACCGTACGTCGCCTGTTAGAGTGCCAATTGTGACAAATACCATCTTCGCACACTCATATGAAGCAATTTAGTATTTTGTACCGTGACAAGCGGCTAGAAAAGTTTGAGAGCAATACATGTCTCCATAAAGAATCTATATCTTAACTGTGGAATAATTTGTTGTACATTTTATTATTATTTGCAATATGATTTATAATCATCTAATAAAATCTGAAACATTGATGTGGGGTGATCTATTTGCATTGCAATCAGCTCGATATATTGCATTTGACTTTTAATGTGAATCCCACAGATTGGGCATGGAACTGCGTTTAAGCTGCTTCTGATCTTCAATAAGCAAAACGGTACCGTAACGAGGATATCACTTAAGGTACCGTTTTGTACCTTAAGTGATAATCTTCAGTCTGAGGGGTATTTATATATTCTCTGTATTTTTCTATACTATCTGATCGACGGATTTGAATAGCCCAGTAGAATAGCGTTTTATACAGAAACGTCTGTTTTTATATTTAAAACAGGCAAATGAACCAGGGAATGCACTGCTTGTAAAAACGTTAACGGTACCACAATGGGCAAGTTGCATCTACATAACATGTCACGTGTTTGTAGCCGGTATAAATTGGAGGAATATAATCTCCAGTATAATCTTCAGAGGAACAGAACTGACTCAGTTTGAAAGAGGTGTTGTGATAGGATGTTACGTTGTAGGCCTATCGATTCGGCAAATTGTTGACAAATCGGGCCATCCCAGGTCAATCAGTGGCGCCACACTCAACGAACGTGACCGTAGAGTACAACTGCCGACACGTCGAATGCGGAGTTTGGGGCATCGACTGGAACAGGAATCTGCACAAAAACATTCAGAACCGAGGCTCACAACGTCGATTTCCATGGTAGGACCGCAATATGCAAGTCCCACATTACCTGAACCAACATGCAGCGTCGTCTTCAGTGGTGCAAAGAGCGCGTACAGTGGAAGCGTGGAAAACTGTGTTGTGGAGCGACGAATCCCAATATTCACATCTGCCGAGCAGATGGACGGGTGTGGTCGCTATCATGTGAAGGGCTCTTCCCAGAGTGCATAACCCCAACTATGAAATTCGGAAGTGGTGGCGTGATGGTACGGTTCGTTCTTTTTTCTGGTTTGGCCTCGGACCTCTATTTGTAGCGCCAAGAACACTGAACTCCGATAGGTATCTGAACATTCTGGACAATGCAATACTTCCTACTTTGTAGCGTTTCTATGGAACTGACCATTGTCTCTTTCAGCAAGGCAATGGACTGTGCCACAAAGCCCTGATGTCAACCTTATTGAACATCTGTGGGATTAACTGGAACGTGGTGAGGTCAAGGGACGTCCGCCCCACAACAGTCCAGGACCTCATTGCATGCCTACAGGAAGAATGACCTAAAATTCTCGTTGATCGCTATCGTGCCCTTGTGGAAAGTAAATATGCCCGGTAGAATTGCTGCAGTCATCGCAGCAAAAGGAGGTCCCACATCTTAATAAGATGGGTGTCATGACTGTTTGTTCCTCACACATGGTGTTCGTTGACTTCTTTCCAAGTAGTGTACATGCAGTAACAGACGTAATACGGTAACTTTATAGTGGCTTCAACAGTAATATTAATCAAACCTAACTCAAGATAACGACGGATCCTTTGATTTAGAAGACCTGAGTTTAAATTCAGCCATAAAATAGACTGATCAACCAGAGAACACTGGCAGCTAACACATGACAGTTGGCACTTGTTTCATGGCCTTAGTTACGCCAAAATAATTCTAAACCATCATCATAAATCGCAAAGTAGGCCTGGTGAATTTAATTTCCAGTTACATTCGACTTTGTGAACAGATCTTGAAATTTAATATATAGGGGTCGCTGCCGATGGAATTTTCATTTGTAGCGGAAAACTAAAAAGTAAAAATAAATCCGTCTCTGCAGTCTATTTGACAGAAAGATGATAATTCGGGAATTCATGTGGTTGCTACCCTAAATAGACTTAAGTGGTGAAGGCCGTAAAGAACAAGAACAATAATAATACGCGAGGAAGCAAAAAGATGCAGGTTAAAATGTGTTAGTCAATAAATAAGCCGATGGAGGGCGCTGTGTTCAAGGTTACTGAAACAGATATTTGAATACGCTCCGAAAGCTGAAAATAATTTAAAGAAAATGAAGTTAAAAAATGCAAAAACTTCGCTTTCTTTTAGTAGACAAGTAAAAAAGACATTTTCTTATTTATGGGATGTATGTAAAATAAATATTGACCAGCTCATTAAAGTTTCCTTAAGGGGCTCTTGCGTTCGTGTCCAAGTACATTTTCTTTAAGAAAAACCTCCGATCATATACACACGCAGTGCCGTCTGGAGATCAAACATTTTATATTAAAATTCCATAAAGGCTTACCGATCGAAGGTTGAATGACGGTACTTCGGTGTATCCCGATACAGTTAGGGGAATGTTATAGCGTGCTCCTTAGCTTAAGAAATACAAGAAAGGGCACATGTAGTTGGAAAGACATTTGGAACATTATAAAGAGAACGAAAGGCTTCTGGGAATACGACCCCGTCAATAATCGCCCACACCGTTTTATGGGGTGGAAGAGTTGACATCGCAGCATTGGCAGACTTGATAACTCAATAATCGGGGCATAAAGTCCGCGCTGTTCCATCGAACAATATTCTTCCCACGTAGCAAAAGTTATAAAACTGAGTATGTATAACCATCCAGAAAAAAAAGTTTGAGGGGTAAATACTCCCCCGGGTTTATTCTTCCGAAGTAACCTTTGACTTTCTGGGTAGTTTTATAACCACAACGGAACCATTCTCAATGCATATTAATGAAAGACTCGATGTCTTCTTTCAGAAGAACAAAGAAAACAACGTCAAAAAAATATTACTTTCAAATTTTTGGTGTTGAATCGAAATAAGATTTGGTTTAGTTAGGATTTTTTAAAAAAATATCCTGACTAGCGATTTTGTTTAATTTTCTTTGATTACTATTGTTTAATTAATCAAACAATATTATGTAATTTCTTTCTAATTTTAGAAGAAAGTACTGGATAGAAAAATAATCATTTAAAAATGAATTTGTGATTTTTTAAAAAATTCTAATTTTAAATGTTTTTCTAATTCTCATTTTAATTTTTTTCTAATTTTAATTTTTTTTTTCTAATTCTAATAAAAAATTCTAATTCTAATTTTTTCTAATTCTAATTTTAAATTTTTTTCTAATTTTAATAAAAAAAGTCTAATTCTAATTTTTTTCTAATTCTAATTTTACATTTTTTTCTAATTATAATTTTAAAAAAAATTCTAATTCTAATTTTTATTTTTTAATTCTACTTCTTATTTTTTCTAATTATAGTTTTTTGATTGTTTCTAATTCTTCATTTTTTCTAATTGTATTTTTTAGAGGTAAAATTACACAAATGCTCCTTCCTAGTTGGACGAATACACCAACCCCCCAGTTGATTGAGGGAACAAAAAAAAAAAAAACGAAATTCGAATCCGTCTATGAAGAGAAGAATGATCCTTTTCAAGTAACGCTAAATTAACTTTTGAAAATACACAAAATGGATTTTTCTTTCCTGACCCCTTGCCTTCTGCTTCTTCTCCAGAGAGGTTAAGCAAGGCGTTTATTCCCATCTTCAAATGTTTGTTCTTGAAGTATCAAAAAAAAAAAAAATACAAAATACATACACTGATGTTGTCTGAGATTATCTGTCTATTGCTGATGAAATACCAAAGCGGGTCGAAACGTGCCTGGGAGATTTTTAACTATCGCTATAATGAAAGGAAATATACTTTCACCAGAGCCTACTTTTTTGTGTTTTTAAGGACTGAATAGCAATAGTGGGTCACTTTTTTCGTATGGCAACAATTGCTGATGTTTTTGCCTGGCTTAATAATTGCTAGTTAGTATTAACTACGCTTTTATAACTAGTAGAAGCTCTCTTGGACACTACACAATTAGTGCATTGTTATGTATGCATATAACGTATGTTAAAGCAAGATAACCATTATCATCAGTCTGTGTTAACAACTCTATCATGCATTGTACCCCGTATGATTCTGAAGCCGGCAAAATATTTTTTTTTTAAATATTAGTTCATCACTAGCCAACGTTTAGTACTTGACAATGCAAGGCTTGGATACGGTATACGGAAGTTACTAGCACGCATATATTTATCGATGTCTTCGCGCGCGCGCACACACACATACGCACACATTTGTATGCTGTACTCTCTTCATCAGAAAGATCGTTTTCAACTCAACCGCGTTACTTTAGAAGATGGGGGGACATACTAGGGTGGAGCTTTAAATACTAAAGTATAATCAAAACCGGCTACTATAGCAAGCACAGAGAGGAACTCTGCCTGTCTTTCCTATGCAGCGCCACACATTAAAGCTGTATGACATGACACGAGACAGAGTGTCGCCATAGTGACCGAAAAACATCACAGAACTACTAGAAGCACTACTATGGTACAGATTGAAGATATAAATGACTGTTTTTTTACATCGATGACGCTTTATTTTCTATTCATTTGCTTATTTTCGTTCATTGTGGAGTAATATAGCAGTAGTGAAGACTGGCCAGAGATATACGGGGGAAAAAAATAAATAAAAATAAAAAGCGATCTGTTTCAGAAGACGGACTGAGTGACTCTGCGTGAAGTGCTCGCCATATTCGCAAGTGCTTCAAGAAGAATCCATGCAGCTTTTGTAGAGGATAGGGATAGAATTTGCTTGTGTTGCATGGATAAGTTTTTTAGGTTTCTTTTCCATCGTCAGATGTGTCTGGTTTCAATCGATTCCATTTACTAGCGGTGGTGGTGACAACATGAGGGAGTTTGTGTGTGAACACTCGAGGCTATCGGATTGCTGTGCAAGTACATCCTTCACACAGACACACGTATCGTCTGTGTGAAGGATATTCACACAGAGCCAATTCTTCCATATTGGATTTGGACTGTCTCTTCGGCTTTTTTTTAGCCAAAAACAAACATTTGTTTTTAGACTTGGGAATGTGAAACGCTTCAATGTCTACTACGACACTATTCCTGATGTCCTTTCTTACTTGCATGCACACAAACACACGGACACAAGAATTGGCCACGTACCTACTTTGGTCTGTCTTTCTACGGTATCTACGATGGAAGAATGGTAAAAAAATATTCATGGATTGCCGAAATGTTTATTACTTTTCCAATATGGGGAGGAGGAAGAATTGTATACTAGGATTTTAAATCCCACCGGACACGCAAACTGGCTAGAAAAACGCACGCAATCTGCTCGTACAAACATTACAAACATTAGCCTTAGTTGCTTTACAATAATCCAGTTTGGAACGAATCTACGCACCAGCAAAACAAGTACCTATATGGAGAAAGTATTTTACCTTGGGTATAATAAATGTTAAAGATACCAAGCTATTTTAAACCTGGTTTTACTCCATTTCCCAAGTAAGCAAACAGACAAACAAGTCAAGTTTGCGCCTGCACGTATTGGAAGTCTAGCTGACCCTCAAAGTAGTGCAAGACCAAGGCAACTCTTGGTAAAAGTAGAATAAGCTCTGATCACTAATCTTAATATTTACCCTTAATGCAAAGCACATCTCCTGGAGGAGATGTATGATGTTTTGCATTAAAGGCAAGGGGCTACTACCCAGATCGGTTTCGACCTTCATTGAGGTCTCATCAGTGGGATAGATTATTCTACTTTTACCAAGAGTTGCCTTGGTCTTGCACTACTTTGAGGGTCAGCGACTTCCAATACGTGCAGGCGCAAACTTGACTTGTTTGTCTGTTTGCTTACTTGGGAAATGGAGTAAAACCAGGTTTAAAATAGCTTGGTATTTTTAAGAAGTACCTATATGCTTAGGGTGACACATTTATGATACGCAACATTTCATATACAAAAAATAAAATAAAAATAAATAAATAAAAAATTTTCTTTTCAAATCTTCAATATTTTAATTTTATGTTTATCATTATATTAAAATAAAAACGGTAGTATTAGAGGGGGAGCTTTTTTATTTCAAAATACAATATTTTCTATTTTCATATTTTTAAAAGGAACCCATTCTACATCCAACTGGAATCATTTCAGTTAAGAATAGGGAAGCTTGTATAATAATGGTTCAACCCTTTCGTCAAAACGTTGCTTGGTGTTAAGTTTCGTTTATTATAAGTAGCTGTCTATTCGATTGTTGATGAAGCTGGTATTCTTAGTGTTGTTTATGTCCATGCAAAAGTGCCAGTTACATCTAATATTTATATATTGTTGTTTTCAAACTATTGTTGTCTGCCAAGTATTGTTGTACAGCAACAACAGAGAAGATCACTTTCATGCATATGGATGTAGCTCAGAAAATCAACAGCAATAGACTAATGACAATGGATAAATCCAACAAATACATATTCTTAGTTTGTCTGCTATAACTATTAAAGATTATGTTTTCAGGCGTGTTATGTACTGAGAAAAGTAATGCAGTGAACTGCAAGGATTTTAGAGCAATAAGCCTCATTTCCCATACATCAAAAATACTTATCAGAAGGTTAAACGAAGAATTGCATCTAAGGCGGAAGAATTTCTTGGAGAAGATCCGTTTGGTTTCAGGAAGGGTAGGGGAACAAGAGATGCGATTGGACTGTTAAGGATAGCAAGTGAAAGAAGTCTAGAAGTGAATAAAGAAGCTAATATCTGTTATATAGATTTTGAAAACGTTTTTGACTTTGTAAAATGGGATAAGATGGTGGAAGTAATGGAAAAGATTGGTATAGATTGGAAAGACAGAAGGCTAATTATTTCACTATGTATGGGGCAAACTGCCATGGTGAGAGACATATATGGTACAACAGAACCAGGTATCATTGGACGAGGAGTAAAACAAGGCTGTTCTCTGTCACCGATTTTGTTTAACACGTATTCTGAAGCAATGCTAAAAGAAGCACCGGAGAATTCGGAAGAAGGAATAAAGATTGGAGGTAGACAGATTTTTGCAATAAGATAGGCAGATGAAAAGGCACTGTTATCAAATACTGAAACAGGACTACACCAGCTGTTGAGCAGACTACTGGAATCCTGTATCAATTATGGAATAAAAATTAACAGAAGAAAAACAAAAGCAATGAAAATAGCAAGGAAAGAAGCAAATATGATTATCAGAATAAACGGGAAAAAATTGAATCAAGTAAAAACATTTAAATATCTAGGAAGTGTGATTAGCAGCGATGGAATATGTAAAAGTGACATAAAAGCAAGATTAGCGATGGGAAGAGATGCCTTTAATAGAAAATGGAAAATTTATTCAGAAGTAAAATGGATAGAAACCTAAAGAAAAGACTAATAAAATGTTATGTGTGGAGTGTTGCCCTCTATGCAGCTGAAACTTGGACATTGAAGAAAGAAGAAATTAAGATTTTGGAAAGCTTTGAGATGTGGATTTGGAGAAGGATGGAAAAAATCAAATTGGATAAAATAACTAACGAAGAAGTTTTAAAAAGAGTAGAAGAAGAAAGAAGTCTATTAAGGAGGATAAAAAAAAGAAAGGGAAACTGGATCGGACATATTCTGAGAGGGAATGGAATCCTCAGAGATGCCATCGAAGGAAAAATAGACGGGAAAAGACCCAGAGGAGGAGTAAGGGAAACAATGCTAGATGACATGCTCAATGGAGACAGGTA
Organism: Typopeltis vanoorti; assembly: GCF_054136105.1. Classification (NCBI taxonomy): domain Eukaryota; kingdom Metazoa; phylum Arthropoda; class Arachnida; order Uropygi; family Thelyphonidae; genus Typopeltis; species Typopeltis vanoorti. Next base: position 34,067,673 of record NC_143573.1, read on the forward strand.
CACAACCTTGAAAGAGAAGGCTTGGAACAGAAGAGAGTGGAAGGAAAGTTTCTGCTACTAAGAGAAGAACCTGCTCAATTGCAGAATACTCAAGAAGAAGATGTACTATACTGTATGCGTGTCAAAATCGTTAAATACGTTGTCATGGCATGATTGTTTTTAAGCGCAAATGCTTCACTGTTGTAATTTCGTTAATTCTTGTGAGCCTGAATCAAATCAGAATAAAAACTAGCTCTTAAAATCTGTAATAATAACCGTAATATTGTGAAGGCTTGGTATGCACCAACTCATGACTTTTTTAAGTTTCCATTAATAATAGAAAACAATATAAAAAGATTTTTTTTTAAATCAGCTGTCACGTAGTCATAGTTACTATCGCATCCTTCAGCTTAAAAGCAGGTTCTAAATGGTATACGAATTCCGTATGGATCTGTACAGTACTTTGTTTACTCCAAGATACGGATATGAATGAAGACAGTACTTTTGTAAGATATAATACAGCAGAGATTTTTGGTCACAAAATAGCTCACCAAATCTCTTCTTTCCTTTTCAGACTGCTTGAAAACCGTGTGTGTGTGTGTGTGTGCGTGCGTGCGTGCGTGTGTGCGCGCGCACAATTTTTTTAATATATGTGGAATGTAAAACTTTTCCTTGATAATATTAATAATATATTAGCGAAACGTCGGACCAAACGTCTTCCAAATTTATTTTAAAGTAGAAAAATAAATCGAACACTAGAATAAGTACAATTTACAGACACTGCATGGCAATATAGATTGCTCTGAACTTCTTTATAACAATAAACACCGCAACTCATTTCGCTTTCAATTCAATGAGAATCAGGGAAACAGAAATGGAATAATAGCTTCATTTTCTTCAAACCACCCGGAGACGTATCATCCATTGGTAAAATGTGCTAAGAAATGACACATCATATCGCGAGAGATTCAAAGTAACCCCAGCATAATGCGTTCTGAACGACGTTAGACGCTTTCCAAGTAAGCTCTACGTCTTCAGACTGGTAGTTCAGTGAATTACTCTCATTTATCGAAAAGGGTGCAAGAGGGGATTGTTCATCTCCAAGCAAATTGTGTTGTTACTGTGTAATATGTACCGTCTGTGCTCCGACTGCTACCGTCAATATATAAGTTGTGAGTTCAATTTTTAGGAGCTCCCTATCACCGTCTTAAGGTGCATTCGATTGTTTGTGTTAATATCGCTTGTAGCCCAAGTCTTTAGGTTGACTTTGATGTGGTGAGCGTGGCTCGTCAATTGGTTTTATCGGAACTTCGGAATGAATTCTTAGACGGCCTAAAAAATTTCTATATTTCTATATTGCTTCAAATTTCTATATTTACGGAGTAAATATAGAAATTTGAAGAATGTTATTTTGGAGTTTTAATTCAGGCACAACGATGCCGTAGTCAACATCGTCTATTAACTCGTGTTTCTAACCAGTTTGTTAACTTAAAAGAGAAACTGGAGTTTGCAGAAGAGTGCACAACAATGGATTTCATATCTTCTGAGACTGGTGCACTTAGCCTTTATTGAAGAGGCCTGAATTATGCACTCAAGTTTTGTTGTTTGTTTTTTTGCAGAATTGAAGAATATATTGAGAAAAGTAATAAAAAAAAATACTGGACGCAATACTTTGTTCAAATGAAATGTTAAAGAGATCTTTTTTATTTGCACTGACGTAAATAAAAAAAATGTCGAAGATGACATCCAACTCCGTACTGAGAAACTCTCAATAAGAGCCATAAAAAATATTTACCAATAATTCTGAAGTTAGCATTCATTCATCCTTTCGATGATCCCAACTGGCAAGCACACACACACACACACGCGCGCACGCACACACATACTGCGGAAGTTTTAAAAGACAAAACATTCATTGAAATCGACTGGCGATTGAGCCAAAGAAAAAGTTGGCAGTTTGTAATGGCGCCCTTTTTAACCCACACACCTCTCGACGGACACACACGCACACTTGCATACATTCTTTGTATAGTGTCGCCAATATGCGTGAGTGTATAAGTCCTTCAAAACTGCATATTTTTAGTTTTTTTTTTTTAATATCATCTGGAATATACGATAATTACTCACTAACCAAAACATATTTAAATAATGCGTCATTTTTATTGAAATATTTAATTTGTAGTAAAACTTTTATATTGATACAACTTCCCTCTATTTAAAAGAAAGCATATTATGATGTCTCGCATAAAAATTTCCCGTCATGGGAATGATAAAACTCCCTGAACTGGTAAGTATCAAAATCCAAAAATAATAATAATGAAAAAAATCACATCCCAGGAGATGAATCTGCCGACTGTGTTCAAATTATTAGATGTGAAGTGGGTGCTACGAAAATAATTTGTAATAATCACCTTGGCATTTGCTCAACCCAGCAGATAACAGTCCGTAAATATATTTAGCCCATTTCGGCATCTCATTGACAGGCACCTGGCAGCCTTCCAAACATACTTCAACAGTGAAATGCTCCTGTCAGGATCGCGTTTTAAAATCTTAAGTCCGTTGAAAAATGTGGGAATTTTATATTATTTAATGTGTTTGGGAGAGAAAAAAAAACACACCCGTGGGATTTGCTCAATCGAAGACTTCAAAGACAGAAGCAAATAACCGTCTGTCAACTTCCTTACAATAAGACATGAAATGCATGTAAGCCTAAACTCTCCCTCTCCCTCTCTCTCTCTCTCTCTCTCAAGCACTTACCGAGCACGTAATGCAAGACAAACGATCGCTAAGAGGATTTATTCAACAGTGCACTTAAATAGTTGCTTATTGGATTTACAACTGTTTCTTGGGGCGAACCATAATTGAGACCACAGCACTAATCCAAGGCAAGTGTTTGTGCTCGCGCTACGTCCAGACCGCTTATGAAATTTCCATTTTCACTTCGTTGGCACTAAGAATATTTCATTGAAATTTTGTTTATAAAAGTCCTTTTCAATTCTCCGTTTGTCATTTCTAATGTCCGTCCATTTATATTACGTTAGTTGACGTTTTTCAATACCGTTATCTTAACTGATGTCTGAAGATTTTCCATAGTTTCCATTTTCCATGGATGATCATTTTTATGCGAATCCCACTAATAAAAGAGTAAACTTATAGTACATTAATTAGATAAACAGGACCTGCTCAGAGAGACTGAACACGTAACTTTTCAAGCCACTTCAAACTGCCTATAAGCAGAGTGGTGACGTCACCCCGGGTAGTGAAAATCATCTAGCATCCAACCATTCGTGACCACGCTGGGTTTCGAACCTACAGCCTGCTGGTTGCGCTAGCGGGCACACTAACCACTCAGCCCATAAGACAGGCATTGCAATAAGAAATGACAATACCCAGATTACGAAACTAACTTGGTTCCCATTACATCACCTCACAATGCTAAACATACGCACAAAAAAGTACCGCCACTGGAACGTACGATATTTTAAGATGTCTGAATACTAATTAGCCTAGATCGAACCGGTAAGCCTAGTTCACTCACGAACAAGTAGCTGAATATAATTATGTCTTGTTACCATTTAATTCTTTACAATGACTCTATTTAGAAGATGTATGTTATTTGCTTGCGGAAGAACGTGCTCTACCTGTTTTTTTATTTTTTTTATTTTTTTTATAGCGGTGCATTATAGTTTAAAAGAACATAAGTCCCAAGTGATGCATTTATTCCCAACCGCATGGTAGTTTTTAGCTGTCATTTGGGAGCTTGGAGTTCATTACGTAATTAACGGTGTGAAATTCTATCGATTCGTTTTTTTTATTAGAGAACGCTGTTTATCCTTGAGTAGTTTTGACGTAAAGAACCACTAAAATGAAATTGCTTAAAAAAAAAAACAAAGGATGGAATTTAAAAAAAAATTAACGACACACAAGTATTTACGGCTTCTTTGTTCGTTAGTAGAACAACGAAAAACGAAAGAAAAAAAATAGACAAAAAGAAATCCTAACATCTTAATTCTATTGCATGCTATTAGGCATTCCTGTTTTCATATTATTGGTAAGTTGTCCCAATAAAGGACTGTCAGCATTTACCCAGCTTCCTTCTTTTTTTGGGGGGGGGTCACTTTTTTTCAAGGAATCTTCCATATCTAATAGGACACTATCTGTCTCACCAGAGGCATATTACGTACGACAGTTTTTCCCCTTCAGTTTTTTTTCACCTTCACACACGTGGTTGAACAAGACCTTGTGTTACTGGCTCCAGCCCAACCATACAAGTCGTGTAGTGTCTAGCACGATAAGTAGCTTGGTGGATTTAGGTGACTGTCGTTTTACCTGATGGTATCTAGGTCACCAACCTCATCAGATTGAAGCCCTTAGGTGTATGTTGTCTTGATTTTTTTTATTTTTTATCACATCTTTTTTTTTTCTCGCCTTCACACAGTCACACATCTACGCGTTTTGCAAGGAAGCTGATCGTATAGTATCTTCTATAAATACAGTTGAGTGGCAGATGAAGGTGTTTGCACCATTTGATCAAATGGTTCATATTTAAGTTACAAATGTGTTGTTGCCAATCGTATCACTTCGATCACTTGTTGATACGAATAAAATATCGGAGTTTTCTTTTAATCCAAAATGGAGAAGACTGAAAAGTTTGATTAATTATTTTTCTGATATTTGTTTTTATCCCATTTTCATAAAATTAAACGAACAGGGATAGTATAGTTCAATTATTACATGTGTTCTATGGCTAGTTTGTCGTCCTTGTGGAATGAATTAAAAAAAAACCTTATCACTTGTACCTAAATCCCATTAACTCCCTTTTAGATCAAGTGACCCTTTATATGCTCCACCACTGTTGTGACGGGAATCGAACTCAGATCTTTCCAACAAAAAGACATCTTCTCTATCGACTACGCAATAGAAACGCTGAAGAATTCCCCTTCTTCAATCAGATTCAATTACAATTTGAGATTCAATGCAAAATAAAATTTTATGATCGTTTAATTTTGAACGAACCATCACTCCATACGTAAAGTCTTTTTTATTCCTTTTTCATAACAACCAGTAAATCCGCCACATAAGTTTTCTCTGTTCATAAGCACCATATAGAAGCTGGTGTGCTATGGATTGAGATGAAGATAAAGTTTCTGCAATTGATTTCCATTATGCCTTTAGGGAAAAGAAAAAAAAATGAACTTGTTTTTGTAACTCAGTTAAGATAGGCTCAATAATACAGAATTGCCGTCCATTATACCTCAATATTTTCGAAAGAAGTTCTGTTGCCTTCTCTTTTACCCACATGACAACACTTGATTGATCTATCTGCCGAACGGGCTGCCTGCACGACATATTCTCTGCGTATGAGCATCCGTCCCTAAACTCTATGAAGGAGATTTTTAGGATTTCACAGTTTTGGTAATCTTTTTCACCTGCTTCGACCTTAATATATCACATTTATTATTCTTAGTCAATTCAAGAATATTAAAACAACAATTGAAATCATTTAATAAAAATCTGCATGCAGACGACATTTATAAATCACTTAATGATTCGATTTTAATTGTTACCTTCGTATATTGTTAACAATTTGATCATTGTAGTATGTCCTTTTAATTGTTATGTTTATTTCAATAGTTGTATTTCTCACGGTTACCTTAATTCATTGTTGATATCATTCGCATTGTTGAGTACTTTTCATTGTTTAAACGTATCTGCTATTTTGCACCAGTTAATTGACCTTTAACTGCTAAAATTGTCTCTTTTAAGGCTCGAAAAAAATTGCTAAGGGCATTTTTGGTGTTAATGGGTACAAAACTTTTAAAATATTCTAATCGTTAACGAGTGCTCTCACCGCGGTCGATGGGGACCTATGTATCATTCTTGCTTTAACGGCCTTATCTTCTTTTAACCTGTAATTCCTGGTAATATTTAAGACTCAGTCCAACCACTGCTTGTTATCTGTCGCTTTCTATTAAAGAACTTTCTGCGTCATTCCTTACGCATAAAGATCTACTTTTCAGTGTGTGATTACAGATGCTGTTATGGGCGTGTAGCTTTGAAAAATAGTGACCGTACTTAGCTCACAGCAACCCTCAGGAAGAATTTGTTAACAGAGTACCGTAACATTTCAATACCTCATTATACTGCTACGTTTATGAATAACAGAAAATATTTATTCATTGAAAAAAAATTGTAGGACTATATCTTAGAGAACACACACACACACAGAGAGAGAGAGAGAGAGAGAGAGAGAGAGAGAGAGGTTAGTGGAACTGTTCTACAGAGTTATAGTGTTTCATTAAATGGTTACGTAAATTTATAGAATTTAATTTATAAGCCGAAAGCCCCTTAATAACTAACTGCAATAGCAATTGGCCTGCATTAACTCTATCAAACGCTATTGGTAAATGCCTGCTACCCTTCCATTGGCATTAGCTCACAGCTTTTCTCGTACTTAACAAATACGTCACCAGTTAATTGGCTAGCCAAGGAAGAGAAAAGAGCATAAGTCATCTTTTGGATGGGGTAGACTAGAATCGTTTAATGCTAAATTTTAGCCACGTACGCATTAATCTATTCTGCAAGAGATCACGTGATATAATGAAGTAGGGATGTACTTAGATTGGCGAATACTTTTGCACGGAGATTTCCTAATTAGTGTCAGCTTTTAACTGGTGCGTGATGCCATATGTCATGATCACAAAATATAAAACCACCACCAAAAATAATAATAATAATAATAATAATAAATTTTGTGGTGGGTTTTGCTTCTCTTTACATAACCTTCTATTAGTTTCCACCCAATTTATTTTAATATGTAGTACTTCTATGGAAAACTTTTTTCCCGAGCGATTTATGATTAAAACATCCTCTGCATTTTCGCTTACAGGTGAATGAACTCAGTCGGGGGATTGGATATTCTGTCGTCTCTTTCGCTAGGTTTAACTCCCGAACTAATGGATGACACCTCACTCGGCTAGAGCCAATGCAAGTGTAAACAGAACACACACACACACACACACACACACACACACACACACACACACACACACACACACACACCAGACAGGTTTTGTGATCATTCGAAGCGTGTTATCAAAGCGTACCATTCCTAATGTTTAGGATAAGAGTTTACGAACGAGTCGATTCCAATAGGAAGACGAAGAAGAATTACAATGAAACCTACCATGGACTAAGCATTGGGGTGTACTTATTTACTTATAAATAAAGACGTCATATTATTTAGTTATTTTTATAAGTTTTTTCGATGAAATATAAAGCTCATATTATAAGTTTTGTATATTAAATATGCCACCGCGAACAGAAATAATTTTGAATACAAGTTCGATATTTTTTTCTGTTATGAAGAAAACTAGGTTTTGTAAATTTTGTTCTTTATAAATAGCAAAGTGCTAGTTTAAGGAGATTCCTAAGAGAAAAGAAAACACACGTAGACACATCTCTTGAACTAAAGTGCACTTTCCATCTAAAGGGTCCTTCAAAGGGTTATAATAATAGTCAGTGCTACAAGAAACTAAAATGAGAAGCTAGTGGAATAGGTTAGTAAGCTAATAAAATTATAGATCTAGATGATCACTTTTTTTTTCGTAATATTCAGTATTCAAAGTGAAACTGGGGATTGTTGCTTTATAAACTTTATTTATTCCCAAAGGCAAAAATCTAATGATTGATTCACTGAAAACAATTATGAAAAAATATTTTAATGTAATTTTTGTATGAATTTCTCTTGCGAAAACAGCACTTATAAAAGCACGTGTGTGATCTAAAGGCTGATGACAGAGAAAGGACTTGCTGAAGTTCGTTTTGAACAGCTGTGAGTGTTCATTCTGAAGTTTGATGAAATTGACTAATTCTTGGATTCATTGCTCTCTGAATTACCTCATGCAGGTCCATTACAGCAATGGCCTACACTGAACACTGTCGTGTTAAGAATATTCTACAGAATGCAGGCGCAGGGAATGGCAAAAACAGGAAAGAGTTGATTCGATTGAGTTGAGGTCTGATTGTGTCCGGGGGGGTTGACCAGATGTCGCACACGCGTTAGGATGCTAGCTCAGCTGATACGAGAGCATCTACAGGGAGAAAAAAAAGGAGAAGGGCAGAAGTTATTAATGCAACTTTAGACCATCGAATCGAAGTTGCAGACAACTTGTCTGCAACTTCGATTCGAACTCAAACCATTGGGGTCTGTAGTGAATGTCACTTGGCGAAAACTTGACGGTGGACGTGAACAGAATGCTCACTAAATTAAAGAAGGTCATGAAGAGGTCATGTGATGTAGATAAGCTTAAGTATATAAGCTTGTGCTGGTTGTAGGCATTTATTCATGCAACGTGGTTTTTGTCAGAGGGTTTATTCTGCGGCCGATTTGATGGCGAGATACATAACTATTCAGCTGCGTATCCCACCATTTATTTAATTAGTAAAAATTATTCGGTTTGAAGGTTTATATATAATTTTCTTAAAAATTAAACTAGACGCAACAGTCCAATAACGATAATCTTTTTTTTTTCGAATCCGTAAAGGACGCGAGGAACATTTAGGAACTTTTAACTAAAGGGAAGTTAGTCAGTCTCATATGGCACCGATTTTCTTACCGCAGGCTCAGATTTTTTTTAGTACAGCAAAACAGAGAAACTGACTAGAAAAAATAAGCACTGAAAGATATGAACTTGCATATCGTTATCTAAATTTGTTTATATGAAGCCAAGTTATTTGGTCTCAACTAGTCACCGCAATGTCAAGTTAAATAGGATGGGGTGACGTCAGAAAGTTGGTTAAAGTTAAGTCACTGTGAGACGCATTCTTTGCAAAGCACACCTCAAAAAATTGAGCGATAGATTCAGCGGTAAGCATAATAGTAGAAATGAGGTTACCTGATCACGGACGGGAGTTCAAGCAGCCATTTAATAATTCCAGCGATACGAGAAGAATTAAATTATGGAAATTCTCTTTTAAAATAATTCGATTTTACTGATTAAGCATTTTAGCAGAGATGAAATTATCTTTCATTAAATTTAAGTTTTCTGTATTTTAAGCTGTTTTAAAAATTAACCATGCAGAAAATATTCGCACATTTATGAGGGTGCAGTCTTGACGAGTTCGACGGATGATAGAAGGATAGTACAGATACGTGTGTGTGTGTGTGTGTGTGTGTGTGTGTGTGTGTGTGTGTGTGTGTGTGTGTGTGTGTGTGTGTGTGTGTGTGTGTGTTACACGCCGATAGCAAAACTTGATGCTTTTATCTCTCGTAACCACCACAAGTCGGAAAGACAGTGTGGACTCCGCCTTGTTTATTAGTACACATTTATTCCGGCATAGATCAATAACCTTAGCTCTCCAACAGCTGACCTCCCGTTCGATCAGCATCCTTCAGTGTGCCGCACTTAAAACAGACCACTTTCTATCAACATCCACGAGTTTTCGCAAGTAAAGTTGAATAAAAAAAAAAAAATGAGTGCATATTTTAGTACAGTAATGAATATTACGTGGGTGGTATACGATAATGTTGTGGAATTAGATATTTGGTTGAAAGATCCCTTTTCAAGGCTCTTTTTGACTTGATTATTGATCAGTCTGCACGAAATTTTTAATAAGTACTGAATAATTGATTCTTCATTATTATTTCTATTTCGGGCTAATAGTGTACATCTAAAAATGCATCGCGGTAAAACGGTAAATAAAAAGGCAACGTAAAGAACAGAGAAAAAGAAAAATAGGACATCACCCTATGGTCTCTATACCTCACCGATTGAGACAATGTGGTAGGAATGCTGGCCAACAAACGTGGAACTGAAATACACTTAAACAGACCATATTTTAATTCATGCACGGACGTCAAAACCACCAGGGAAAAAGCAGCCAGTGGTTGCTAGACTAATAGATCACCCTATGTGTGTGTCATCACCTTGCTTACTTTGTGTTAGTGCAAACTGTCGGAGTTGGATAAAGGGAGGGAAGAGTCAAATGGATGACGTTAGACTGACGTCTATCCAACCAACCGTCCGTACAGGTGAGCTTTGAGACTCAATTAGTGTTATTAACGGTACTCATTGAGAATGATGGTTGCTGACTGTAGCAAGAGAGCGGACCCAACATTATCAACACGAGGAAATAGCATTGAGCAGACCATTTACGCTTGCTTAGTTGATATCGCCCAGATTACAGAGTTCTCTTTAATACTATCTAAGGAAGAGTTATTGAGACCTGTAAGGAAAAAATAATTACTCACGTCACGTTATAGTCTTGGAGGAACTCAGGGGGAAGTTGAATTTCAGCGGTGGTTGTCCCCATTTGGGACCAGATCCCAACAGTCGCCATTGCAGTTCTTAAAGACACATACAATAGTTTGTGTCTTCTTGTAGGTCAATCCAAGTAGATAGGTGTCACAGTCATCACCAAGATATCCAAACGGTGATGAATAAAGAGGTCAGAGAATCCTGTAGGTCAAAGGTCACAGTACGGTTGTTGTCCCAAACGACAATCCATTATGGAGAAGAGGGTGTTAAAAATCACTCGCGCAATCGTCTACGATTCCGTAAGTACAAGAAGAGAAGTTTGCAGACCATCTTGACCCCTTCGGAGTCAAGAGCGAGTCTATTGAACGATGTAATCCCGCTCAACATGTAGCGCTTACGCCAGACGATGGTTTTATTTCTACACAACGAGCAGTTCGGAAAGCACACAGGTAACTTGGCGACACTCTTCAAAAAACGGTACTTGGACCGCGGTCCCGCCTACACCGCCTTCCGCCTGTTACGTCAAACTAGGGGATGGGGGGTAGCTAAAAAAGCGGAAGATGAAAGGGGGGTCAATCACGTGATAGCTACGTCCATTAAACCTCGGCTACCAAGAGTGCTTGTCAAATCGGCAACGAACACAAGACAAGGACTGTTTGCCTCACGTTTTCTCGTGCACACGGTGGATAGAGAGAGAGAGAGAGACGCTGCACGGTTTACTCGTGCGCGCCTGTTCTTTCGATTTCCGCCTATCGCGCTCGTGAGACATGATAGCGTCACAGGACGCGCGCAAGTTCCCGCCGGTGGAGGGAGACGAAGAAACAAACCAGGTATGTGATACCCGTTTTGTGTGTGTGTGTGTGTGTGTGTGTGTGTGTGTGTGTGTGTGTGTGTGTGTGTGTGTGTGTGTGTGTGTGTGTGCGCGCACTCTTACTGAGGTCACAGTTTTATAACACACATTTACTGTTTAGACTTCTATTGGTTATTGACAGGTGTGACGTCATCGACGCCCAGGACTTGTGCCATCGCACGTCATTTGTCAAGTCCGTTCAGCCTTCCGTCCTCTTGGTGAAGGGAAAGATGGTGTAGTGCAACGTCTATTAATACTTAAGGAACATTGAAACACCGTCTTTTGCTAAAGGATAGAAGATTCGTGTTCGTTAATAGCACCACCTTTCATGGCTTTAATGAAGTTTGCTTTTACCCCTTAAATAAGGAATCGCCAAACTTTAAAGTAAAATTCAGGTTTGGCCCAATATTCTTTCTATTAAAAACAAAACAAAACAGGAGTTATAACTTGTAATGTGATCAAAATAATACTTCTTAATTATATCGTTTGACATAAAATAATTCATCTGAACTGAATAATGACGGTAAGTATTTTTCCACTTATCTTTCTTCACTCAATTCAAAAAAGAACAGACCTTTGACCTTTCAACTCTATTGCACAACACATCCGTTGACAACCTACGTAATCAAACCGAATGTGAACGACTCAAACAGTAATTTGTTCAATAATTCAACAGTTATTTGTTTCTTACTCATGAGAATAAACTTAAAATGTGGTTATAATAGGATGCGTCTCATCATCCACAATTCCGACTAAATAGCATCCTTCACGTGGACAAAGATCATGAAAATTGTCGAGATGATGTAGCTACACGCAACTTCGAAGGCATTAGGGATTAAAAAAATCTCTTGGAAGACTTAATCCCATTCCTTTAGCAGCGCCCCCATTCTTCTAAACATGGTATACTCTTCTTCCAGACCCGAATAGTTTTGCGGGTGTGTGTTACAACAAAGAACATGAAGAAAAACCATCAAGACTATTGCAGCATCGTCGGATGAACATAAGATTTAATGAAAAATCTTAATGCAAACTGCGACAAGGGAAAAAAATGAATAAAATATATTTGCACGTGGTTATTGTGTGTAGATTAGCATGGACGAGATGGCCATGCTGTGGCCTACGTCTTGCAAAAGATGCTGTACGGCTCTAGATCGCTGCATAAATCACTAAGATGCTATTTAAGGAAACGAAGGTGCCAGGTCACGGGAAAAGGTGCGAAAAATACAGCGACGGAACACGCACTTACGACTAAAGTAAATAAAGAGAGAACAGGCGAGTGTAATTAGTGTACTCCATAATTAGCCTTTTGTGCAAAATTGCATTAGCTTCAAGGTATGCATCAAAGAAAAAGAAGAGCAGGATCGAGACAGATGCTATCACGTGTTTTCTCTTTTTTGTTCTCCACGGTTATTTATCCTGCAATGCGTTCACTTCTTATTGGATTAATCACAATGAAAGATATTTAATTTTCGATAAAAACCAATGTTCTAGCTTAAGCACCATTAAATGTTCTTCGAGGTTTTCTTTATGTGAGTGTGATGCTGTGCAATGGCTCGTTAGTGGAATGGATTTTTAAAGATAATTGGAAGACTGCAGTTGACATTTATTAAGCCCGGCTGCTATGGATAATCCTAATTTCTTTGACAAGCCACTGTTGACGAGATATCTCTTAGGACATTGTAAGCTACCCCGTTTTGACTACGGCATGATTCATTTAGGATTATTTTCTAAGATGAATACCAGGTCCTGTCCTATCTTGTCTTTAAATGCTTTCAAAATAACTCTTTTCTTTTTCTTTCTTTCCTTTCCTTTTTTTTTTTGAATCACATCTAAAGGTTACTCATTTTGAGTATTTAAATTGATAAATGTTTTGTGGAACTCTTTACAATTAAAGCATATTCTAGTTTGCATTGATGAACAAAGAACACCGTAATCTATTCCAAGTATCCAAACCATTATTACGTCAACTTTGTTCTGTGTGTACAGCGCCTCCTAGTTTATCCATAAGTTGCTGCATAAATTTACTGTATGATTATTATTACAGTTGTGTTACTAAGCTGTTGACAAACTTGAAATGATTCTTTTAACATCCAATTCCTTTGTATAAAATTAACACTTTCTTTTTCTCTTTAATTAAAAAAATATTGCGTTTAGCTGATTCTTGTCACGCATGCATTGCGAATTAATAGCTTGTATTTATTAAGATCTCCAGAAAAGGATGATGTGTACTATGTATGTTTGTAATGGTTTAATCGAATATGACGTTGCACAGACTCGTTTAAGAATGCAGTTTATATTTAAAAATTATATAATATTTTCTTATAAATAATAATGTAACTTATATTTTCTTTGTAAATTAATTTGATATTTAAATTAATTTTAAATATTTTAAATTTATTTAAAAAGTAAAATATTAACCTTTAATTATTTTTTATGATTAAAATACATAATATAACGTTACAAGCAAATGTACGTATGCGTACTTCAGTATATACATACAGCAGTATAATATATAATATAATATAATATAATATAATATATAATATAATATAATATAATATAATATAATATATTATATAATATAATATATAATATATAATATAATATAATATAATATAATATAATATAATATAATATAATATAATATAATATAATATAATATATTCTATATTAAACATGATAACATCAGAATAATAACTTTGGCAAAGATGGAGCAAACGCTTGTATACTCGTGTGGGATGCTCAATTAAGAAATATGGATTCCCATTACTTATCTATCCAAAGCTGTGTTTACGCAAATTAGTTGAAAGATTCAGAGAAAGATGATTAAGCAAAACACATTATTATGATCTCCATGGCAACCACTGAGAATGGATTAATATTATTATAATTTCTATAGAAAAGACAATGAATTACAAAGTAACATTCAAATCTCTATGACAACCGTTTTCTCCTAAAGAGCATTAGTTTAAATGCCGAGTAATGGTAACCTCGACAGCATGTTTCTTGTGTTAGAGGATCTGAACTTTGATTTTCTTTCATGAATATTCTTAAAAGGGCATTTAAAATTAATAAATTATTCCTAAATTCAAAGATCTACGCCTTCTATTAAAAATAAATAAAAAGACTAAGTGCATTTAACCATGTGATAATAACAAGCTGGGATTATATTGGAAAAAAAATAATATATTTCTTCGTATTACACGGGTCGATGTTCTCAGATGCAGGTCGACAAACGCTATCGACTTTCTTGATCTAAGGGATTTCTGTTAAATATTAAAGATGCATTTTAAGCAAATGCAACACAAAACTTGATTATTTGTGGACAGAATTCCAATAAATGCTAATTGCTTCAATTTAATTCAATGCACTTTGATATTATTGTGTTTTGATATATTTGTGCTTTTCTTGCAATAATTTCACAAACAAGACACGTTAGTAGACAACATAACAAACGGTTTTCACAATTGGGAATGCCCTGTGAGTTGACCAATACACACTTTAAGTAGATGGTCTTTGAATCGTTTATGTTTTTAAAAAAAGAAACTGTATTTAATAAAAGCAATTAACCAAAGAAAATGGGTTTCGTTTTCTTTTCAAGGATGCCAACAAAAATGAATTTTCCATTCAATAAAATTCTAAAATGAATTATTGATTATTCGATTGAAGTCAACGTTGCCTTCGCACCATATTCTATTGGATATATCGCAGTCTCGCGCCGTTCGTTTATCCTTTTTAAATATTAACCACGTAAATGTACATTTTATGGGCTGCTAAAAAACATCTGGAGAACGCCAAAGAAAACCACCAAAGAGAGAGAGAGAGAGAGAGAGAGAGAGAGAGAGAGAGAGAGAGAGAGAGAGATGCATAATATCCTTCTGAGAAGGAAACGTTGTCTGAAATATATAGAACCGTATTTGAAAAAAAAATGGCACTCTTCAAGATTGTATGAAAATTATAAAAAAGTAAACATTGTATTATTGTCAAAATAGTGTGGATAATATTAAATCGAAGAAAGTGAATTTTTCTATATTAGTGTCTTATATACTGATACTTCGGTGGCATCCTAAATGTATCGACTCTTATCTAATTAACTATGAGAATCTTTTATCCTCTGAAATATTCAAATGATGAAGCAATACACAATTCAGGTGATTATCCAACCTGGGCCATCGAGATTTGGATTTCCGTGATATTAACTACAGCATGTCAAGATGATCTTAATGATCAGTACATCTTGTGAATGTTAACAAAGATAATCGATGAACTATTACATAAGTTATAGGAAGTAGTATTTGCACGCAGAGAGATTAAATATCTCTTTGTCTCGATCGATAACCATAATCACGACAATAACAAGGACTTGCCAACGCAACAACCATGCACAGGTTCAACTGTCACGTGTTTAATGATCATAGTCAGTATATGCTTTTTATCATTATCATTAGACCTCCATAAAGTCTATTGTGAACAATCCCACTCTAATCATCTACAGTTCATCATACCCCACTCCTTGAATGCATTCGCTTTTTCCACATTCACCACACTCTCAGCCAGTACATTCCAATCTCTCACCACTCTCCACACACACCAAAAAACTTATCCTCTTTCCCCTGCTTATACACCCTCCTTATACAGCTTTCAAAGATGGTTTCTTGTTCTCTCTTGATCTCCACCCACTCTATAGAAAACTGCATTCACCTAAACCTGGTAACAATCCTCTACCAGCTAAAATGTCTCAGTCATATTCCCAGCTTCTCCTCCTCCTCCTATCTACCAGACTCTGCAAATTGCAAATACCCTTGGGGGGGTAATGGATGGCAATGCTGTAGCCAATGAAGTTCTAACTGAGGCTCGGCTATTGCTGTTACCCTCCTGCCATGACATGATCAGAGCTTTAATAGCTCAATAACACCTTATCCCTACACTGTCCTCTACAGATAACGGGGAAGATGAAAAGCATTCTTGCTTCGCCCCTTTAAGCCAGTCCTTATAAGGATTCATTTTTATAACTACAATACATCGAACTACATTGAATTCATTCCTCATATTAATTCCAATGAAGAAATCGAATCTGCAATCAATAAACTTACAGATGAAATCAATGCGGCCATAGGATCTATCTCCTCAAATTCAACTGTTTTAAGCCTAAACGACTACCAGATGATATAATGAACTTATTCAGGGAAAAAAATAAAGCACAAAAAGATACCAGTGCACCTCAAGACAGGACATATCTCGACAAAAATGAACAGTGCAGTGAGAGATGCACTTAAAGCCCACAGAAACTGTGGGAAGACAAATTAGCCTCCATATCACCTGGTGATCAAACCATCTGGAAGCTGCTGAGAAACATCAAAAACAAAAACAAATCTCTTCCCCCTCTCAAATCTGATCTGAACATTGTTTACACAGATGCAGAAAAAGTCGAAATTATAGCTACGAATTTAGAAAAACAGTATAGCCCTTCCTACGATAATCTAAATTTCAATCATATTTACAAAGTCCACGTCAGACGCGTATTGGAACGGTGGAATACCTGTACCAGCCATCTGACACCTACTTTTCCAGCTGAAATTTATGACATTATAAAGAATAAAAAAGTTCCTGGACCTGATGGCATATCCAACAAAAGTATTAAACTGCTACCACGAAAAGCCATTGTACATCTTACAACAATAATATATGCTATGTTCAGATTCAAGTACTTTCCCCTCTGCATGGAAGTTGGAAGATGTGGTTCCTATTTATAAGCCTGGAAAGGATCCTCAGCAGCCTCAAAGTTATCGTCCCATAAATCTGATTTATAATTGGGCAAAATTGCAGAAAAAGCTATCCTTTCCAAAATGCAACTTTCCTATAAAAGTTAAACTTCTTCCTACAGAACAATTTGGTTTTCGCCAGTTTCACAGCACCACTCAACAAATTCACAGACTAATTGAGTTCATTACCACAAGTTACAATTGGCACCAATACACTGGAGCAGTCTTCCTTGACTTAGAAAAGGCATTTGACAAACTATGGCACTTTGGACTAATATACAAGTTTTTAGCCGGCATTCCATTAGATCTAGTCCAAATTATAAAATCATTTCTTAGTGGCAGGGGCGAATGCAAGTCAAACTAAATGATATATTATCTACCCAGCGACGGATCTTGGCAGGAGTGCCTCAAGGGTCCCTACTGGCACCGATACGTTTTTCGATTTACATGGCGGACATCCCGCACAATCCAATGCCATCTATCATTGCCCTATACGATGACGACACAGCTATACTAGCCAGATCTATTAAACCGCATCTTGTCACCAAGAAACTGCAAGAAAACCTGCTGAAACAAGAGCACTGGTTTTCCAATTGGAGATTGCAAATAAATTCTCAGAAGAGCATCGCCATGCTTTTCACTAAAAACTCAATATCTCCTAAAGAAGACATCTTCCTATTTAATACCAAAATTCATAACAAGGATCTATAACTCGCATCCACTCAGGCAGAGCACTTAGCTCATAAACTTTCCCCTACACAGCAACCTTATCAGATAGCAGGGATTATAAAAGCATTTTGCTTCACCCTTATAGACAGCAACGTCTTACGTCTTGCGTCATTTTTTTAATTTGTTGGTTACAATGTAGCGTATACTCAGCTGAAGAAAAACTTCTGTCTACTTTTAATACTAGAGCTTTTGAAATGGTCCATCCTCTTACTTCGCTGTGCTCTTATGAGACTAGTTGTGAAAGTGACTGGAAAGCAATCGTAGGCAGTGAAGGCCAACTTAAGGCAATTAACTCAGTTTTGTATTCCTCAAAACACACTATTCGATCAAAAGAACATACGCATTTTAACATAATACGGTGGTCTTATTTGCTTAGGATAGATGAGATTGATATATTTATGTGTGGTCTCATAGTCAACTCGGTCTTTGCATAATTCAAAACGACTGAACCCAACTGGGTTTATAAGTTCTGAATATTCTTTCCATCAACATACCTGAAATTGATCATGTTTTCTTCACAAACCTAGTTACTAATGTTGTCACTGCCATCGTTCTATACACTTAGGGCGTCTGTTTACTGAGCAAGTTTATATAAACCCTGAAAAGCGCATGGCACTGAGCATGTTAATTTTATTGTGTACAGGCATAGCATAGATCCTTCTCCATTTTCCTGATTATTATTCTGTGATTAAATAAATAATAAAGGCATATTATAATTTATTGCATATTTATATGTTTTTAAATTTTTAAGATTGCTTAAGTTTAGTAAATATTCTTATATTTATTTTATCTAAAATAAATACACCATAATTAAGATAGCATACCTATGTCTATTATAATATCTATCGATGACATGTTGGAAGAGGAGGGGGTGAGATGCGGTGATTGATTCATTCAATCCAATACCCTTGGAGGGTAACGGATGGCAATGCTGTAGCCAACGAAGTTCTAACTGAGGCTCGGCTATTGCTGTTACCTTCCTGCCATGATCAGAGCTTTAATAGCTTAATAACACCTTATCCCTACACTGTCCTCTACAGATAACGGGGAAGATGAAAAGCATTCTTGCTTCGCCCCTTCAAGCCAGTCCTTATAAGGATAAGGATGTTGGAATAGGAACTCAGAACCAGGAGGGTAATGGATGGCAATGTTTTATCCAATGAAGTTCTAACTGAGGCTCGGCTATATATATATTGCTGTTACACTCCTGCCATGATCAGAGCTTTAATAGCTCAATAACACCTTATCCCTATAACGGGTAAGATGAAAAGCATTCTTGCTTCGCCCATTCAAGCCAGTCCTTATAAGGACTTATAAGGATAAGGATGTTGGAAGAGGAACTCAGAACCAGGAGGGTAATGGATGGCAATGTTGTATCCAATGAAGTTCTAACTGAGGCTCGGCTATATATATATTGCTGTTACACTCCTGCCATGATCAGAGCTTTAATAGCTCAATAACACCTTATCCCTACACTGTCCTCTACAGATAACGGGGAAGATGAAAAGCATTCTTGCTTCGCCCCTTTAAGCCAGTCCTTATAAGGATGATTTATCGTATTCTGAATTGTTGGTTGCAATGTTGGGGTCGCTGCATTTCTCATATTAAGATAGAGAACTTTGTAGAATATTGTTGTTCGTTAAGAATCATGTTTCTTAAACTCTTTCTAGAGAAGAACATCACACATTTAAGACCTCTAAATGTGGACACATTTAGGACACACACACACACACACACACATACATACATTATATATATATATATATATATATATATATATATATATAAAATATATTTTAATATATAAAATATATTTTAATATATATAATATATATATTAAAAAATCAAGAATTTTTTAAATTCTTGATTTTTTTTATATGTAACTAAGTGTTACTAAATATAGATTCGTTTTTTTTTCTTTTTTGAGGCCAAAGCTTCAACCCCCATGTGCTTTTCCACAAAAAAGGAAATTGCGCGCAAGTTGAAACTTTACTAAATTAGGTTATCTCAGAACAACTATTGGTATTTATAATTCATTGAGTCATTTAAGTCCTCTGAGTTTATTTTTTCCTCCTCTTTCTGCTGAGAAATTGTCCAGCAGTGCTCAAGATCTGTTTTTACCGTTGTGAACTTATGGATGTGGTGTGTGCTGTTAATGAAAGTAAGAAGAATATAATTGGAAAACTTTTCCCAAGTCATCCTTTTGTTGTTCCAGTATTGACTGTGTGGTTCTCAAATATTTAATAGATTCTCGTGCCTTTAGTGCCCCGTAGATCACCACGCGGCAGTCGACCCAAATGAACTCAGTACGGAAAGCATGTCTAATGTACAGAAAAGATTCTTCTGTAGATCCCCCCCCCCCTCCTCTTCATTTTACAAATGTCTTCATTCGCATCTCAAAACATAATGTAAGTTGATCCTCGGAGAGGGTGGGTAGAAATTTTACAGCCCCTTAACTAACTTCCGGAAGTTTAAAAAAAATTTAATATTTCTTTAACTGGAACTACTTTTATTCAAAGAATTCTCTTGTTTAAAGGAAGGAATGAAGATATTAAATAAGAAATTACATCGTTCTCTCGCCAGATGTATTTGGGATTAATTCAATTTGAGCAACGGATGTTCTGTTAGATAAATTAGTTTTAATATTATGCATTAAAAAAGGAATTATATAACGCGCCATTATACTGCATTTATTTGAATAATTGATTCTAATTATATTTCGTAAATAATCCATTAAATGCATGCATATTTAAAATTTTTTTTTAAATAAATGACTAAAATTATAAATACAAATTCGTTTTAAGTAATATTGTTAAGCATAGTTTTTGTTTAGATAACTTTAAAAAAGAAATAAATAAATCTTTAATAACTAACATTCCGAACATCGATATTACCAACCTGTCTTCACCATCATCGCAGCAAATCCTTCTGAATGGTATTTATTCGTATGTACTCTCGTGTGAGTGTGTGCCTTGGCACAGACCTCCACCTAGGACTTATATCATTAGATATAAGTCCTCTTCTACAAAGTGAGTGGAGATTTTTTTTTCCTTATTTGTGGTAACAGTCGTGTCAAATATAATGAAAGAGTTCAAAATGATTTTCAGAAGGAAATCCTTGACACAGTCTAAGTAAATGACGAAGCAGTTCTTTGTTACCATTCATATCGTTCTCCTCGAAACCGAGTTTGAAATCCATAATGGCAGTCTCAGTAAGAGTTATACTCTAATATGCATCTTACTTGGAAACATGTCCAATATAATAAATATTCTTGGCATAATTCTGTCCAGAGTTGAAACGAATCTCGCCTCTGCTTGGTTTTACAGCAGAACTAAACGAAATTCTGATGTGTTCTCTGTGAATGGGCAATATTGCACGTGAATGCCATTACTCAAAGTAACAATAGTCACCTGTCAAGCACTGATTCCAGGACAACAACAACAACAACAAAACAAAAATGTAACCAGGCACCTTTTGTTGATATGCTGAAGCAGGTTTCCCTACTCCACTATACAGTAAACTTAGTGTTATTGAAGATTTTTGTTTACGGTCAAAATGGTAGTGGATTTTATCGCCTGAAACCTGACTTTTTCGTGGAAAAAAGTCAGGTTTTTTTAAGCAAGCTTCAATCGAAGTTGGATATTTTCTTCGAAAGCAGTTACCACTAATTTACAAAATACACAAACGGTTTGTCTATCTTGAGGAATTAGCCTAAGTTTCCGGAACGGTAACACTACTAACCCTCCCCCCCCCCCGTATAAGATAGACTAACTTACTTTCACCTGAAAAGCCCTGATAAAAGGTTGTTTGCATCCTAGACAGGATCTGATACCGACGGAGCTCAATATCGACTAAGCTACGAGGAATCAATTGTAAAACTTGAAAGGGAAAAGTTCAGTTTGAATTATTTGAAGAATTTTGAATGCCTACGAAGTCATGACTAATTTGTATATGAGTTAATACAAATGTTTTCATGTCTTCAAACAGTTCCAATTACATTTCTAGCTTCTAATAGAGACAATTTTGACGTTTTGGACTCTGTAACATGCACTAAGTTTTCTTGACATCCAATGTAATTGAATAAAAACAAAATAATCCAAAATATCAGTGTAATTAAAGAATTCAACCATTATTATTAATAATGATTAATTATTATTACACCTTTTTATGATTGTTTTAATATTATTACATTAATGTTTTAATTGCTATCGCACCATTCTCAATAAGTGATGACGATTTCCAATACTGTGCTTATTATTTAAGATATTTTAGTGGCTAACTATAAGAAGAGTATTCCTGTCTTAGCCAGACAGAGAGGAAACGATATAAATGCGCGGATAATATTACACCAACGGCTGGAGCTACTGAGCGTTTACAGCAGGTTCCACCCAGGGATCCGAAACGTTCTTGTATTGTATTCTTCAGGGAGTCAATATCAGTATAACCTCCAGCTGTTTCGCTCCTCTATTTACAAGATTTTCTTTTGGGATGTACTAATATTTCTTTCAACTCACATATTTGGACTTTTTCTTACTTCTATCCCACGTGATTTCAACTCCTTTGTGACTGTACGAAAAGTTATAGAAGTTAGTTTGGAAGGTAACAACATTAAGAGTGCTTATAACGTTCTATGTTGTTTTTCCCTGCTTTATTTTTGGTTTGATCTCCATTGAGAAAATTGTACATGATTCTTACTTCGCCAGAAACTTATTCGTAATTGATTTGCAATGAACATCCCACACGTGTACTAAACAAAAACAATAATATACTGCTATTAAGCTTTTATGGGTCGTTATGCCTACTTTTATGAGAGAAGCAGCTTGAATAAATCTCTCTCTCAATTTAACAATCAATTATACACTATAAAAAATACTAAAATTGAAAACAGAGTTTTACACACAATTTGCAATTCTCTGACACTGCAGTATTGTTGAAATTTACATTTGTTATTGGTGAAAGTTTTCAACAATGGTCGGAAAATGAAATGTACAATATTGTTGAATTCTTATCGAAAATTAAGTATTCATTTTTATCCTATTTACATGATTTTCTCTTTTATGTTCTGATGGTTTTTTCCCCTATTTTTTTTTCTTACCACTTATGCAATTATATTGCTATATTTTTAATTATGTTTCTATATATTTAACTCTATTGAATAGAAATGATTAAACAGAAATCGAGTTTCGTACTGCAAAATGTAAGCAGAACAGATTATTTTCTGATATCCTTAAAATATCGTCTCAGAAATGGGTGAAATATTTTTTTATCTCCATTCAATCCTTTATAATTCATTGATTCGAGAGAAGTACGCTATCAAATGATGTATAAATAATCCAAACTGTGCTCTCTGAATACCAAACGATAGCTAGAAATGTAATCCTCGTGATGTTTTCAATGTCTTTGGATATTTTATGTGTGCATCTTACGCTTCAGGCTTGTATACAGTTCAAAGGTTACATTTTTCTTTGCGATTCCTAATTTATCACTACAGACGTAAATAGAACTTGTAGAACATACCAGTAGCTCACAAATAACTAAGTATTCCTCCAGTATGTGCTGAAAAAAAAAAACTTTTCTGTAGGCCAACTTGCATGACGGGATCCAGTCCAGGTGATTTATCATAGCTTAGTGTCATTCCTGTTAGCAAATGTTTGATAATTTTAGACTCTCTACTTACCAACAAATGTACTAATTTCGTGGACGTAGTTGAGTCAATGATGAGTAACAGTCGCAAAAGAAAAACAAAATACATGTTTTATTCTGTGGTTTGAAGACCTCTCGTATAATAATATGTTCGTTTATCTTGCTCGCAATCGTGCGTAGTTTTAAACTGCGTACTAAGTAATAATATCGTATTCAGTTAAAATTTTCATGACAGATGTGTTTAATTCAATCAGAGGTTATAATGTTATGGACAACTAGTCCTGCTTCTGGTCAGTAGTTCGAAATTAAGGATTATGAATCCTGCCCATTCGAGGATTACCAAGTATACGTTTATCCCTTCGAGTTTCAGAGGATTAAGCAATATAGTGTCGTCTGGGTTAGTCCTCCAGCAAGTGCATTTTAGCATTACTAACTTTGTCCATTGGAAGTCGGCAGAAGTTTAAATATGTGGAGTCTTATTTATCTAATTACATGGGGCATCAATCATTGCTGTGGTAACGCGAGTAGGAACAACGCCATCCATTAAAATCACGAGCGCTGCTAAACGTATGGTGAATGCGGCAGTCACGTGACCATCCATTAGTGCGTATTAACCACCGGTTATGGATCATTTCACGATCCCACACAATGGTACGGTAACCAGGTGTAAAACACTCGGACGTGTGAGTGGCGATTTGCGTCTTCGTTAGTTCATACAGCCCTCGGTAGGTGGAGCAAAACACGAAACAGGTGTAATAGAAATAATAAAACAGGTAATGAATACGCAATTGATAATATTCCTTTATATCGTTTCTTTGCTTGATAACGATCATAGTATTACTTTAGAATTTTTTTCTAGTTCATTCAACTTCGTACGATGTCTATTTCAAAATTGAATAAGCGTGTTTGATATTAACAACTTGAAAAAAGAAAAAAAAAATCTTGTCCATAGCAAATAAGTAATTTCTCTATATTAAACAAAAACGTGTATTGTATATTCCGAAGTTATTTTTTTATAACTTTAATAAAAATGATCATTTTTAAATTTATATCAAAACACCTATTAGTTCCGATAAAATTAATAAAAGATATTGAAATCTTTCAACAATTAGTTCTTTATTGTTGCAATCGTAATAATCAAAAACAGCTACAAACAAATAATAATTGAAATATTCTGATATTAGAATCGGGTTACCTACAAGGTATCAGGGAGTGTTCTTCCCGCATTTAACCAGAATAACAGCAAAGTATTTTCAGAAGCAATTGATGTTTGTTGCTGTTAGAATATAAATCATGAAGAGCAAGAATTAACAACTGAAAGTTAATTTCCCCTTTAAATAGCTTTCTGTTGAAGATATGTCACTATAAAATTAAAACATACTCAAAAATGAGAGGAAATAATCCCATTATAAGATAGAATGATTTCGATATAGAAAAGGTCTTTAGCATTGAATGGTTTCAAATTTATTGCATGAAGGAAAAGATAAATAAAAATAACTTCTTTATTCACAGATTATTGCAAACCTCTCCGAAACCTTTCACGTTCTATAATTATATGTACATTAAAATATAAAATAATTCAAATCAAATCAAAATTTTTGTTGTAAACTTCAGCGCCGTGAGTTTCGAACTCAAGCTAAAGGTCCAAAAAATCCCAAGAACATTCTTTAAACATCAAATGTGGAAATTTTCACGTTACAACAGGGATTTGAACCTGTAGAGAGAGAGCGGGTACCCTAAACGCTGGGTCAGCATGCATATCAATGCAATTTAGGAGTATAAATATTTGCTTCTTATCTAGCACGCCGTAGGAATGCGCTCATCTTTGGCAAAGATAAAGTAAAGATAAAATATCTGAGATATTTTATCTTAAATATCTAAAGAAAAATAAAAAAAATAAAAATAAAATAAAAAAATACTCCCTTTGGAAATGCAAAATGCATTAAAAGATTGATTTATTTAAATAAAACTCGAATTTTACTATTTTGAAAACTAAATGCCTTTAGTGATGATAAACCTTGCATCCAAACTTCCATCTGTGAAAAGCTTTCTCACCAATGAAATTTCTTAGTCGGTAAAAGTTCGACTAAGACATCAAAACCCTCCCTATCATCCGATGATTGATCGCATAGCTTTATGTCTCGTCGACTTTGAGTGGCACGATGATTAACCTTCGTTGTGCCTCCAACACCAGTGTCGGCCAGACACTCATCAAGTGTAAGCTACTAGCAAGAAAGGATAGTCGCCATGTTTCCCAAGACACAGAAACATCAAAGGCGCTTCACTTCCTACAGAATCAATTTTCAGATGACTGGAAAGAGGTTTGATATCATCTGAAACTTTTTGGAAAAAAGTTTTTATATCATCTTAAACGTTTTCAAAGTTTAAGATAATATAAAATAATGTAGAAAGTTAAATATTATACTTAAATTTAAGTTATTAATTAGTTATAAATAAGTTCTAATAATTGAACAGCATCTTATTATCACATTTATTTATTTCTGATATGTGAGTAGCTTATCTTCGTTGTACTTGGACAATGACTGACGTATTGGAAAATACGTCAATACAAAAGTTATATTGGCCTCCTTTAGTGATGCATAATCTTCACGCCCAATCAGGGCGAGCATTCTGCTCATAAATTTTACCTTCACTGCAACCACAACACATAGCGGGGAATATGAAAAGCATCTTGCTTCACCCCTGAAGACATAAATGTCAATTGTCAATGATTGACGTCGATTGACCGCTGATTAATACCCTTGGAGGGTAATGGATGGCAATGCTGAACCAATGAAGTTTAACTGAGGTTCGGCTGTTGCTGTTAACCCCTTGGGCGATGAGATTCGAGAGTTTTTGAGTTCGCTCCCTCAGGGTTTTTGCCTTAAGGGAGCAATTTGAGTCTCCGGGGAAGGTGTTCTCCGGCACGGCCTGCTGAGGGGCTTTGTCGGTGAATTATTTTCCTCGGAATTTGAGCGGTTCTGCTCAGTGGCCGGGGAGCCCGTCACTGAGTGGAACCAACGCTGAGATATGGACGGTCTTTCGCCCACTATGGAGTGGCCTAGAGATCGTCCGATTTTTTGAGATTTTACCCTTTACTTACTAACCAGGGTAATGGATGGCAATGCTGTACCAATGAAGTTTAACTGAGGTTCGGCTGTTGCTGTTACCCCCTTGGGCGATGAGATTCGAGAGTTTTTGAGTTCGCTCTCTTAAGGTTTTTGCCTTAAGGGAGCAATTTGAGTCTCCGGGGAAGGTGTTCTCCGACACAGCCCGCTGAGGGGCTTTGTCGGTGAATTATATTTTCTTCGGAATTTGAGCGGTTCTGCTCGGTGATTGGGGAGCCCGTCATTGAGTGGAACCAACGCTGAGATATGGACGGTCTTTCGCCCAGTATGGAGTGGCCTAGAGATCATCCGATTTTTTGAGATTTCACCTTTACTTACATAGTCGGTAATGGATGGCAATGCTATAGCCAATGAAGTTTTATAACTGAGGCTCAGCTATTGCTGTTACCCTCCGGCAATGATCAGAGCCTTAATAGCTCAATAACACCTTATCCCTACGCTGCCCTCTACAGATAATGTGGAAGATGAAAAGCATTCTTGCTTCGGCCCTTAAAAGGACGACTGACGTGTTCACTATGTTCCCTATATAGCTATAGCTGCGCTTCTTTAGTTTTTCTATTCCACTATTGGAGGTGTTTCGTGATTCTTGCATTGCACTGGCTAACCCAGCTTAAATTCCTATATTTTCTCCCCTCTACACGAAATGTGTACGAGGTCAGTGGCAGCGTAGGCCCCACCCACGAAGAGGACCAGTGGTGGATATCTGTATTTTAGGGAGGTAGGATATTTGTGCAGAGCCAAGTAGGATCACGGCATCATTCCCCCACACACACACACAAAACTTAAACAGTTATTTTCTTCTGCTAGTAGACTCCCTCAGTCTACAGGATATTGCTGGCAGATCCCTGGACCTACGGGATTTTAATTCGCGAGAAGTTGCGCCGTCATCACCATAAGTGAGGAGGTAGACGACGCTTATATTGAATCGCTCAACAAAGGACGGGCGCTCAGCATTCTCAAAACGATTCTAAGGAAATTTGAACACGAATGGCCCGGCATCCTTGATTTCTACCAGGAGAAGTTGAGGAGGGCGAAGACACTGCCCGAGACTTTGAAGAGGTCCGTGCTCTCCAGAAGCACAAGACAACAATCACAAAGCCACCCAAGGATAACTGAATGAATGAAGATGGCCCCATCACGGATTCCTCTGCCTCTCCCAATGAGAAGGTACCCCCGATCACTCTCCTTGAAATTCGCTCGATGGACGTCTATAAGGACCACCATGTCCTATCTGCAAATATCATACAAAACAGCCAAAAATGTGGACGATAATATGAAGATGCAGCCCGCCACTGTAATGGAGTACGGAAGACCAGAGCGTTAGACTCAAACGGTGCACAATATCACACCTCCCTCAGCTCGGAGAAAAATCTGACGGTGGTTCTTCGAGGTGTTTCTGAGGACATATCTACAGTTGAAATCTCCGCTATCAAAACCTACCAGCCATCAAGGTCAGCAGAATGACCAGAGCTGACAAGAGCCCGATGCCTCTGGTCTTGGTCGAAATCCATCAGGCCTACAAAAACATCTATGACTTGACATCGATCTGTGGACTTAAGATCAGTCCTGAACCTCTTAGGAAATTGGCTTCAACAGGACAGTGGCACCGATGTCAAATATTCGGCCATGCCCAGAAACCGTGTAAGGCCTTAGGTGCGAGAAGTGCCACCCCACTAACACCTGCACCAAGCCGAAAACCACCCCGGCTAAATGTGCCAACTGTGGCAGCCTTCACCCAGCCAACTATAAAATATGTATGCAAAACCCGAAGAACAGGCGTTCGGAGACAGCCAAACAATCTTCCTCCTCTAATACACGAACACCAGAACTTATCTGCTACAATCAGAGATTTTTCAGAAAAGTGATCATCATCGGCTGACAAGAACTTATTCGGTTGTGGTCCGTTCCAACAAGAAAACACATGAACAAAGTCATCCAGTAGCACCTACAAACCTGACCGCTGTTATTAGTGCCTCACTAGCGACCATGCTACAAGATTTCAACATTCTCGGAGTTAAGAAGCCGCTCATCATCTCCGGAGACTTGAATGCAAATCATCCTGCCTGGTTCAATAAATCTGAATTTATTGAACTTATAAATTTATAATAGTTGGAACTACTATAGTTCCAACTGCGCAGTTGTGGTTGGACCCACAGAACCAACCCATCACAGTCCAACTGGCTCCTCCGACGTCTTTGACATAGTAGTCCTCCAGAATATTAAATTACAATACAGCTTGGAATCATTAAACGAATTGACTTCTTACAACAATCCTATTATGCTCCAACTGGGAAATCAAGAGGGATTGTCTCCTCCCCCCCCTCACACCTTCATATCCTGAGAAAAATTATCCAAAGTGCTCCTAGACTACATTGGCCCCTGTTCCTCCTATCAACTCCAAGGAGGAAGTCGATACTATAGTCAATAAACTTACTCAACAAATCAACGCTTCCTTATCATCTATCACATCAATCACAACCGTTTTTAAGCCCAACCGATTACCAGAAGATATTATTAATTTAATCAGGGGAAAACATAAGGAAAGAAAACGATACCATAACACAAAGGTACCCCAAGACAAAAGGTTTCTCAACAAACTAAACAGCGCAGTTAGAGACGCGCTAAAAGATCATAGGGACAAATTATGGGATGACAAGATAGCGTCCATATCACCTGGTGATCAAACTGTTTGAAAACTGTTAAGAAATAGTAAAAACAAAACTAAATCTCTTCCTCCTCTCAAATCAGAACTAGGCATTGTTCACTCAGATGCCGGAAAAGCTGAAGTCATAGCAAATCATTTAGAAAAACAGTGCAGGCCCATCATATGAAAACTTGAACTTCGATCATATTTACAAAATTCATGGCAATTTCAGGTACGCTCTAAAACTGTCTGATACCTGAACCAGCCAGCTCACACCTACCTCCCCAGCTGATATCTATGTCATCACACAGAATTTAAAGAACAAAAAAGCTCCTGGCCCAGACGACAGTCGTAATAAAGTTATTTAATTGTGTCCCAGATTGAAGCACTTTCCTTCCACATGGAAATTAGCAGACGTGGTCTCCCCATTCATAAACCTGGAAAAGATCCACAGCTACCTCAAAGCTACCGTCCCATCAGTCTGATTTCTAATCTAGGCAAAATTGCAAAAAAAAAAGTTATCCTCGCCAGATTTCAGTCCTCTGTAAATAAATTAAATATCTTCCCAAAAGAACAATTTGGCTTCAGGCAGTATCCCAGCACCACTCAACAGATCCACAGGTTGATTGAATTTATTACCACCAGCTATAATTGGCATCAATTCACTGGAGCAGTCTTTCTTGACAGAAAAGGCATTTGACAAATTATGGCACTTTGGCTTGTTATACAAACTGATTTTAGTCGGCATTCCATTGGATCTGGTCCGTCTTATAAAGTCATTTCTTTGTGGCAGGCAAATGCAAGCCAAGTTGAATGGCACAATCGCAACACAGCAACCGATTTTGGCGGAAGTGCCTCAGGGGTCTCTGCTGGCACCAATACTGTTCTCGGTTTACATGGCGGACATCCTGCACAATCCAATGTCGTCCATCATGCCCTCCATGCAGACGATACAGCAATTCTAGCCAGATCTCTTGGACCTCATCTGGTCACTAAAAAAACTTAAAGAAAATGTGCTAAAATTAGAGCACTGGTTCTCTAATTGGCGATTGTAAGTAAATCCTCAAAGAGTACTGCCACGTTTTTCATCAAAAATTCAATTTCTCCTAAAGAAGACATCTTATTTAATACAAAAATTCTTTGGAAATCAAAAGTCAAATATCTCGGTGTACTACTAGACAGAAGATTATCCTTTAGCCCTCATATCAAAGCCTCCTGTGCAAAGGCATCCAGGCTCATCGCACAGCTCTATCCTATGATTAACAGGAACAGCAACATAGACACCAAAATCAAATTGCTTCTCTACCAGTTGAGGATCCGTCCCATAATTACTTATGCCTTTCCCGCCTGGAGCCACACTTCCTACACCAATATTCTTAAACTGCAAAGAGTACAAAACATGTGCTTAAGTATGATCCTGAATCCACCATGGTATGTAAGAGTCGTTCAACTTCACCGGTACACAAATATTCCTTATATCTACTCTTTCCTGCAATCTTTAGCAGCAAAGTTCTTTACAAAATCGTCCTCACACCCAAATGAATTAGTTCAGCAATCAGCAAACTACGATGAATCGGATTTAACCAAATACAAAAGCCATCTTAGTATCAATCAGCAACCTTCACCCAGTCGGGGCAGAACAATTAGCTCATAAATTTTCCTCTTCACACTATCCTTATCAGATAGCAGAGATTATAAAAGCTTTATGTTTCGCCCTTGCAGACAGTAATATTATGCGTTATATTATATCCATGGCTTGCATGTTCATTATAGTGATGATGTAATGGACTGATCAACTCAGGCCTCTTTCTCTCCTCTATCACTAGTTCACTCTATCTTTTTATATACAGTATATCTCTCTCTTTCCCTCTTGTGAATCTCAGCACCACTTTTATATTCAAAAGGCCAATGATGAACTAAAAAAATACATATATTAGGTTGTTAATCACGAAATACCTTCTTGTTCGGTTAGCAACTTATAACAATAGGATAGTAAGTTTTCAATAAATAAAAATATTTGGTCGCATGTCTAGTCACTTCCGGTATTGAGTTTTATAATACCGGAAGCAGATTCTCTGCATTACCGATATGAATAGTGTAGGGAAGCTATTGTCTGTGATTTGTTGGGGGTAGCGAAACGTGCCAACAGTTGTAATAATATCAAGTTGAAAAAAATAT
Source organism: Typopeltis vanoorti (assembly GCF_054136105.1). NCBI lineage: Eukaryota > Metazoa > Arthropoda > Arachnida > Uropygi > Thelyphonidae > Typopeltis > Typopeltis vanoorti. The sequence goes on from NC_143573.1 coordinate 34,098,845, forward strand.
CTTAAATAAATAATTTTCGTACATGAGCTCTCTGTCGTATACCGGTAAGACAGCATATTCAATTAGTAACACTAGTTTTTTTTTTTTTCTATTAAGAACATGTGCACGCTAAAGGAACCATAGTTTAACATTAAGCTAATAAGACGTTTATTCGAATAACATTATATGTTAGCAATATTGCAAACACTGAGGAAATAAAAAAAAACTTTTCTTCTATCCCTACAGTTATCACATAGGATTTCATTTACTTAAAATTGTACCATTTTCACAGAGCAAATAGCCAAAACTTTCGAGACGAAGTAGAATAATGCTAATGGTTGAGACATTCTATTTCGTTGTCTAGTGTAATGGCACACCCAAAGTACCTTGCAGGTAAGCGAATTGCGAGTGGGATGGCGTAAAAGAAACCCAAGCCATTATCACTTGTTATTGCTTGATTCGTATGTAAGTCTATTACGTGTTAGCTCCTAACACACACACACACACACACAGATGGCATCGTGGTGATATAATCTGTTGCACACAAAATCGTTGATTCCACTTTGCTATTTCAATGTTAGCTTTAATCCTATTTGCTAGTTTATGACTTCAAAACGTCCTTTGAATGGTAGCATTAGCAAGCTCAAAACTTAATCTTCAGGATTGTGTTTCTTGTAAGTGTGTAGAAATCGTAATAATGGAAGGCACATTTGATGTTTATTTGAATTTCTAGGTAGGTACCTTTCTCTTTGAACTAAAAAAAAAAAAGTTTCGTCTTTGACGCATGCGATTTATCCAGTTCTATGATCTCACTGTTTGAAACAAATTATTCTTGTTGAGCTTTCAATCAGTTTCGTCTTTGACGCATGCGCTGTATCCAGTTCTATGATCCGATTGTTTGAAACAAATTCTTCTTCTTGAGCTTTCAATCAGTTTCGTCTTTGACGCATGCGCTCTATCCAGTTCTATGACCTGACCCGATTGTTTGAAACAGATTATCCTTGTTGAGCTTTCAATCAGTTTCATTTTTGACGCATGCGCTGTATCCAGTTCTATCATCCGATTGTTTGAATCAGATTATTCCTGTTGATTTTGCAAACAATAAAAATAAAAAAAATACGATTTGGTAAAGAAAAATTAACTTTCAAAGTGCCGCTAGAGTAGTTTTGTTTGCTTTTCGTATCTTAGTGTGTCTATTTGTGTGTTTTTCGTGTTTCAATTATTCATTTGATAAAATACGATAGAAGCGTGCACATGGCTGCGATAAGAAGGAAAATGGCGGCTAGTAATAATGGTTTGCCATCTTTGTTCAATAACTGTAATATAAAGGAGATTATTCAATGTACTATCTGCGATATGTATGCTTTGCGGAGAGCGGTTGGAGTATGGTTAGATGATGATAATGGAGTGAATGTGTGTAGAAAATGTAAGGAAAATGAGGAATTAAAGTGTATTTCAGGTCGTGAGTTTGATATTTTTGTCAAATTTCAGAATGTAGAAAATAGCGATATGATATGAAATTGAGAGGTTGTAGCAGAGAGCTGTGAGGGTGTGAATGTAGAAAGTGTGAATGAAGGTATCAATACAGAGCAAATTAATGGTTTAACAGATAATAAAAAAGATGAGATAGATGCAATGAGTGAGATCGCGCTGTTGAGCGGAGCGATACGTAGAGCAAAGCGGTAGGGGGAGCATATGCACAAATGTCTACCGAGTGTACCAGTCAATAAAAAAGTATGATAGCAAAAATAGGAATATGATTGTGAACGTAAACAAAATGAAGCAGCGAATGCTGTATGGAGATTCGTTAGTACGAGGTGTGATAGAAGAGAATTTTACAAAATCGTACCAACCTGGTGCGACCATTAAGGACGTAAGTGCGTCTATTAGAGAGCAAAAGGAAAGGGTGAGAGAAATGATAGTGGTGACAGGTACGAATGATTTGAAAGGAGAAAAAATGGAAATGATAGAGGACCTGAATGAATTGTTTGAGGTAGCAAAAACCAAGAGTGAGAGAGTTAGGATATTAGTCTTTTGCCGCGGTATGACAGTGAAGAGTTTAGAAGGAGGGCCATAATTGCAAATGACTTTATGCGTGGGTTATTCAGGATGAGTGGTGTGGAATTTGTGGACGTGTGGAGTGAGTTCGATGGCCGAAAGGATCTATATAAGATGGATGGTTTGCATTTGAATGAATTCGGTGTAAGGAGACTTTAAAAAATGTTGTTGAATGAAGGGATGTGCATAATCAGGGAAACTAGATTTATTAAGGGGGGGGAGTAGATATGCAGACCTTAGGGAGGCAGTTGAGTGTATGAATGAGTATAATATGCCCGAGCGAATAACGACAACAAATCAGAATGGGATAGTTAGTATAAGGCATCGAGGTAGGGATGGGGCTGATGGGGGTTTGCAATTCATGTACACTAATGCTAGAAGTATTAGGAACAAGAAGGAAGAGTTTTTGGCCTTGGTTGGCACTTCCAGACCACAGGTTATAGGTATTAGTGAAACATGGCTGACTGTAGATGATATAACTAGTGGGATTGAATGTGATGGGTATAGTGTGTTCAGGAATGACAGGGAGAATAAAAAGGGGGAGGAGTGTTATTGATGATAGCTGCTGAGCTGCAGCCAAGGAGAATAGAAGTTGAATTGCAGGACAGAGAAAAGAGCACATCTGAGGCCATTTGGTGTGAGATTAAGGCTAGTAGAACAAAATATACAATTGGGTGCTGCTATAGACCAGGTGATGGACATAGGCAAATAGAAGAAATGATTGGAGGAGGGTAATTATTATGGGAGATTTCAACTATAGTAGCATTGATTGGAGGGAGGAGAGGACACACGGGAGGAAGGAATTGGGTTTTATGCAGATATTAAGGGATAACTATCTGCGACAGCATGTAATGGAAAATAGTAGCGGTCAGAAAGTGCTTGACCTAGTAATTGCTTCTGAGGATTTGGCTGTAACGAATATGACCACATTGCCACCAATTGGTGAGAGTGATCATAGGGTCTTGACTAGGGAGGTGGCTAAAGGTGTGGAATTTACAATTAAGAGCATTTGGAATTATCGGACTGGTAAGTATGACAAGCTTAGGAGTTTGATTGGTTCAGAGTCATGGCATGTAAAACTGCAAGGACTGGATGTTGGTAGTGCATGGGAGGCGATTAAGAAGTTTTTGCAGGAGGCAATGGCTGACTGTATACCTAGAGTCCGAATAATAAATCAAGTAGGGATTAAATGAATGAATATCACCATTAAGCTTGAGCTGAAAAAAAAAAAAGAAAGAAACAACTGTGGAGAGAATTTAAGGAGAAAGCTGACCTGCAGGCACATATACGGTATAAAGGCCAGGATAGAAGGGTAAGAAGTGTGATAAGAAATGCAAAAGCGGATTATGAAAGAACATTAGCCATGCAGGCTAAAGAGAATCCCAAACAGTTTTTTCGATAGGTTGCAAGTAAAATAAAAAATGTATATGGCAGAATGATTTTAAAGAATGCTGATGGTAGGGAGGTAACTGAATCAGTTGATATAGTTGAATTACCGAGCGAGCACTTTGCAAGAGTATATCATTCATCTGCGGGATTGGATGGCATGCCAACTCGTGTCGTACGAGAGGCGGCTAAAGAACTGTCAGTGCCTTTGACCATTTTGTTGAATTTGAGTGTCGGGTCTGGGTTAGTCCCAAGGGGGTGGAAAGAGGGGAAAATAGTTCCACTGCATAAAGGAGGTTCCAAGACTGCCGTTGAAAATTTCCGGCCGATTAGCATATCAGGAATCGTTGTCAAGGTCTTGGAGAAATTAGTCAAGAGAAGAATACAGGATTGGATAGGTGAAAATGGGATACTCTATAAGGGACACCATGGTTTTATGAAGGGTATATCATGACTCAGTAACTTGCTCACGTTCTACAACACAGTGACGGCTGAACTGGATAAGGGTAAAGGGTTTACGGTGATTCTACGGGACCTTGCTAAAGCCTTTGATAAGATACCACATGGAATTCTAATCAGTAAACTGCAGCATATGAGAATGGATATAGGGTTGGTGAGATGGATAGGAGGGTGGTTGATGGAGAGATATCAGAGAGTGGTTTATTCAGGAGTAGAGTCCAAAAGACGGCCTGTGACTAGCAGTGTGCCGCAGGGTTCTGTTCTTGGACCACTGCTATTTAATTTGTTCATTAACGATATAGGAAAGGATCTGAGAGGAACTGTGCATCTGTTTGCCGATGATGCAAAGTTAGGTGGAGCAATAGTGAATGCTCAGGATGTCAAAATTTTGCAGGATGATTTGGATACTTTGGAGGACTGGGATAAGGAGAATGGATGTCAATTTAATGTGAAAAAATGTAAGGTTTCGCATTTTGGGGTGAAAAGATTAGCAGCAGTATATCACATTAGTGGAAATGTACTCCAGGAGATTGACGAGGCCAGGGATTTGGGAGTGTTGGTGGATAGGGAGTTGAAGTTTAGGGGGTACATTGCAAAAGTGGCTAAAACAGCTCATCAAATCACTTGGTTGCTGAAAAACACTTTAACGACCAGAGACAAACAGGTTATTGTTCCTCTGTATTGAGCCTTTATAAGACCCCATCTAGATTACTGTGCCCAGATCTGGTCACCTAGGTTTCTTCTTGATGGGAAGGAAGTTGAGAGGATCCAGAGGCGAGTGACCAAGATGATAGCAGGTCTGTGGAATGAACCTTATGAAAACAGGTTGAAGATTTGTGGGTTGCAGAAATTGGTTGATAGGCAGAAAAGGGGTGATATGATTGAAACATTCAAATTACTGAAGGGTTTCTATAGTTTTAATTCAGAGGATATTTTTGAGAACAGGACTGGTGGTGGGAGGACTAGGGGCCATCAATGGAAGCTTGGTAAGAGTGTGGTTAGCAAGGGTGTTAGAACTGGGTTTTTTACTTGGAGAGTAGTGAATGAAGGGAATAAGCTGCCAGAGTCTGTTGTGGTGCCATGACTGTGAATGAGTTCAAGAAGAAGTATGATAGATACTGTGCGAATGCAGAATAGTTGTTCTTGATATGATGTTGGGTCTCCCTCGATGAGTCTAAGGACTCCTTGGAGCTGCCCGTAATAATAATAACAATAAAGCTAAAATTGTTCTTTTTAGTCGTGAAGAGCCGTAATTTGAAATGAAGGCTAAATATAAATGAAGATATTTTTAATAAACACATTTTAAATAGTGACCTACATAATAAATCCGTCATTTTAATCCTCATTATTCGGCGTAATAACACAAATAACTTCCGATAAGTCATTCCATCAAGTCGAGCACTCCTCGTGCGTTACCATGGCACCTACCTGTAGCAAGAAAACACCTGTTTTTAGTAGCGTGACTACAAAAATCGTCATTGGAGGCGGAAATGGGGGGGAGAGAAAAACGTGCTTGCAATGGTCAAGTGATTCTCGCTTCACTGCAAGCTTGGTCTGTTCGTCCTATATGCGTATTATTGGGATTTGGGGGTTGCCTTACGCGACTGGGAGAGTGTCGCCTGCACATAAAAATTCCCTCATGGACGCACAAGTGCTATTGGTTGTTGCGTGCGTCGCGCTGAAGCTTGTTCTGTGTAAATACTTTATAATTAAATTATCGGATTTCAAGGAGAAAATAGCACACTCTGCTAGTATTGAAGAAATTCCTTTAAATTGTAAAGAATTCAAAAAAAAAAAAAATATATATATATATATATATTTGAAACATTTTCCACCAGATGTCGCTGATCGGATATGTGTAAACGTACATTTTTACGAGATAACAGGGTTGCAAAGAAAATTTACTTTTTACTTTTTTGAGTAGGGGGAGATTGAAGATGGTTTATTCTGAAGAAGTAAACCCCCCTGGAAAAGTGGAAACTCCTTAGACATGTCCCTTAAATCATAACCAACTCTGTGAAACGAAAGTTGAAGGCTCCCTCGTTTCTAAAAGCGCTGAGTTATGTTAGATAATCATTAAAAGTGTATGCCAGTAATTGACTTCAGTTCGGCCGATGGTAATGTCTAATATTTGTCGAATGTACAAGTAGTTCGTGTGTGAAATGCAAATAGGGATCAAACGGAACATGGAATGATGTGTCGTTTGTATAAATCCAAATTATCTGAGAGCAAAAAAAAAAAAAAATGTTGAATGAACAAAATAATTCACTTATTTAATTGCGTCCACACAGTTTTTACTTGCTGGAAGATAATTTAAAAATTTGTATACAGTGCATCCCCCTCTATTCAAATACAATGATCTATGATGGCTCCAGGACCCTCTTAATATTCATCAAACGATGAAATAAGTGGATGCATAATAATACATCTATTACATTTCACCTCCGGTTTTATTTTATGATCATTTCTAATTTTGATTTCAAATACATTACGATGGAGGAAAATGGGATGTCTTAGTTATGTATATAATTAATCTGGACACTAAAATTCAATTATAGGGAAGCAAGGCAACAATCTGGTTTTAAAGATGCCTCAGAAAATAAATTATTTGAATGTTCGTAACTGACTAATTCAAATCTTGTGAACTTTTTCCCCTTTTTTAAGCGTACAGCTATGATAGCCATACCAAAGATATTAGAAACCCATGGGACAGGTAACATGCTTCCGAACCAAGATTTGAGTCACTTCGATTCCCAGTGGAAGACGATAATCAGATGAAGCACTTCGAAATCCCTCTTATCGGAATGGGCCATTAAATTATGTAAGGTGTAACCGAACTCAGAAATTCATTCTCTTCGATTTTTAATGAGAAAGAGAAAATTGTTGCCATTTTCTGAGAATTGTTAAGAAACCTAGAGCCCAATTAGTTGGTTTTTTAACAGAGGGCCAAATGTGTGTTTGCTTTTCGGAAAAAAACAAAAAAAAATGTTTGGTTTCCGTAAGAAGAAAATATTTTCAGTTACCTGCAATGTTAAAAAAAAACACTTCTGAGATGCTGTGAATAATTTCCTTTTTTTTACAATTTAAAACGACAATTTAAAATTTAAAAAAATTTAAACTTACGAAAATTAGAAATAAAATCGAAATTTCAAAAATTTACAAATTGAGCAATGTAAAAAATTTAAAAGAAATGCATTTTGTAAAATAAATATCAGCAGTTGCAATTTCAAGTATTTGCAAGTTTGCTATGTTTAAAATAAATAATCAAATAAACATTCTTATGCATACACGATTTAAAAGTGCTTACAAGTATTTTTCGTTTGTATATAAGCACCACCGTGTGTTTATGCTTGAAAAGTAGTCTCAAAATAATTTTTGAGTACTACCCTAAAAGTTCATCCACAGTGGGCTAAGAAGTGGGCCACTCTTATCGCAGATTCTGAGTTCAGATACGATCAAAAATGTTTTAATAGAAATACCAGATACGTTAGTTATAGAGAGAGATAACCATCCTATTCAATGATCTTTTGGTCCTCTTCAAATCATTGACATCTTAGTGGGGACTGGCTGGCCTTCCTTGATTCCACTGAGTTAAGTTAGCTTTACAGCAATAATGAGTGGGGGGGGTATACTGTTTTTTCAACCTTCGTATTGCATTTCTTATCCTAACTAATGAAAGCGTGCAGTCCTTACCATGCAAGTAATGTTGAACATAAACCATGCTAGACGCAAAACCAGACGAACAAGAAGCATCTTCGCCATGCTTCAAAAAGAACTAGTTTGGTGATGATTTATTTGTGTTGTTGTCGGATTAACTTCAGTCCGTATGTAGCTTTTCCCTAATGGAAAAGTATTTGAATATAATCAAATATTAATATTTAACGGTAGGGGGGACGGTAGAAGAATTTTTCTTCTACCTTTAATACTCTACTGCAATCCCTATTGACAAAAGTTGGTTTTTTTGATTACATCCAAAGCAATTAAGCTATAAGGAGTGTTAGAGATATCTGTTAACTGCATGTTCTTTAGCCGGCTTGCATGCCTCGAATGAGAAAGACCAAAGTGGCCAACTGAAATGCGAAAAACTTTAAGGGAAACTACATTACAATAGTTCAAACATGATCGATGAAGAGATCAAACTGTTAAGTTCTTTAGGTGAATGTAGAGTTTTTGGTCCATCAATTTCATGCATACTCGAATTAGTTTGCTTGCTAAAGGGGGGGTGGGGGGGGGGGAATATGAGAAAAAATTAACCAGTTACGCTTTTGTTTGAATAATCAAAAGTCTAGAAAAATCTATCATATTTGACAGTTCGCGTAGAACTTTCCAATATAAAAGTGGCATGTGCCGTTCCGACTACGCCACGTTTATGCGTTTATGAATAACCGAATGACTTCTCATGTCTTTTAATATCCATCCGCACACCATTTTCGCCAACTGTTCAAGAAATTTGTTATCACAGATCCTATTTTATCTTTAGCATCTTTCTCATAACGACATTGTTGTGTTATACGTTTCAGGATAGTTCGTATATTGGGACTGCTATTAAAAAGAATAAAGTAAATATAAATAAATAAATGAAAATTAAGTAGAAAAATTATTTCTAAATCTATAAATCGCATACACACTTTCGAGAGGTCCTCTCATTCCGTTGTCACGTGTGCACACACGCGCGCGCGATAGTTAATATTTGCCGCGTTCCTTCTAACGATTGTTTTCCCATCCTTCCCAACCCTCGTCTTGTGGAATTTAACATCAAAACGCTTAACTCGTTCGGAATTAGACACAGTTCGATTTATTGAAGCAACTCCGTCTTTTTTATTTCTTTTTTTTTATTATTATTTCTTGCGGTTTTTTTTTTTTTCCTCTTCTTTCCCGAGAACGAAATTAATTTCATGCATCCATGAACACACCCACTGGTCTCCGGCCTTCGCTTAAGGAATTATGAAAATATATTTCTTAAACAACAAACAGACAGTTTCTTAAAAACCTCGTCGCTATCATTTGTGGCAGATGCATCCACTGAAATTGAATGCGTTTGGAAATTATAAAAAAAAAAAAAAAAAAACAGTAATGATAATTGCATAATATTGTTGTCAAATATTTAAACATCGCATGAAATTCGTGATGGAAAAAAATTAGATGAATAAATAATGAAGAATAGAATTACTAATAGCAGTGAAATTCCACTAAAATGAAATATTCTTTTCCATCTAATGGCTTTCTCTCATCATCATTATCATCATCATCTTCATCATCATCAAGCTTCGATGCCTCGCAATCGACTGAGAGTCCTTGGCTCTCCTAAACTTAATTTATTAGTCTTAAACAATTGGAATATATTTTGCCCGTAATTTAAGTGAATTCTTATGGTCGGTTTGTCCGCACAAAGTGAAAATAAATTCAGGCATTCAACAATTTCTTTGCGTTATCGCGTGAGCAAAATGCGTTCTTTAAAACAACGCTTTTTCATTGAAAATAATCATTTCTACCTTCACCTATTCGCTGCTATGACAAATGGTTATTATTCCTAATGTTATCAGTCCATTACCAGCGTGATATTAAAATGCACTTACTTTAACTGGATCCGTTTTTCTAGTTTAAAAAACAAGTCATTGACTTAATTGCTTTCCTATTTGTTTAACTGCATGCAAACAGTAGTTAGAAGAAGAATCAAGCACGAACAACATCTTAAAAGCAGCTTAGCGATATCTTTTTAAAGTCCTAGACAACGGAAGACAAGTTATTGTACTGCTTCCACCTTAGGAAGCTGTAGGGCAAACGAGGCAAAATGATTTTCCTTTCCATCACTATAGCAACACTACCTACTTATGTTACTGCGAGATATTTGTTTTGAAGGTTTGTGCCATAACTGCCACAAGCGTGCACGCCATAAAAATAAAAAATAAAGGAAAAAAAAACAGGCAAAGATGAGAAGCACAAAGTGCAAAGTGCTGATCTCACAGTTTTTTTTCGCTTGCTGTAATGCATGAATTATTCGATTTAAAAAACAACAAAGGTGTTTAAAATAAACTAATCTTTTTAGATTATGGGAAAGAAAAATAATAATAATAAAATTCTCGTGTATTAAAAAAAGCCCAAGGGACATTTGGAGTTGACCTTTTGAATTAATATGACTGTTTATCCTTGTTGGGAGCTCATCAAAACAGAAAAAGATAACATAATGAAATCGAAAGGTAACCGATCATAAATAGGAAATTTTTACGTTTTGATTTAATAAATACTAAGGTACTATAAATACTATAGTATCCAAAATGATAGATTTTAAAATGGGTACATTTTAAAGCAAGAAAATTACATTTTTGCTGTTCTTGTTTTTTCTGCAATTACTTCAGTTACTGTAATGACTGAAGTCAAGGAGTAGCTTCTAAAATATCATCCTTAACGTTTGCTGGTAAATTTATATTTGAATCTTTTTAGCATTTTAATGGTATAACAAACACAGTTGCTAATATTGTATTACTCTCGCAACTGCTTCGTTTTTGGACTGAGTACGCGTTTCAAGTGAATCTGTTGACATAAATCAATACTTCCAGTTCACTGTCAGACGTATTATGCTCTACTGAAGCAGCTTTTCGTTATCTGAGAAACTCACGTATACACAAATGTTTATACGTGTTCATCCTGCACCAGAGATAGGTGAGAGAAAAAAGAAATTGCCTTAGGATGTGCTTGTGGAAGGCGTTTATCTTACTAAAAAATCAGCGCCTTTTACTACACTACTATAATCTTAGCTAGACATTTACTGCTGTACTAAGTATCACTATCTGTACCCTTCTATTTATTAGTACTGATTTCAAAAAGCGACTTTTAAACATGATTTTATTGTACTTTTAACATTTAAGTGATATATGAAATGTGCTTGTTAGAGTTGAACAGAATATCATTTTTAACTTTGGATTATATAATAAGAAAATATGTTAAATTTTATAAGATATATTATCTTAGATGCATTACTATTTGTTCATCATAAAAGTACTAAAGAAACTTTATGCGTATCACTACTAAGCTTGCGTTAATCTATTTAAATAAAGCAACCACTTGTTCACAGAAATATGAGAAAATACAGAAGTGAAACATTATAAAAATATTCTCTCCATCAGATCGATGCTGTAATTTCCAAATACCATAAAGGATGATCCCTCAGTTCTTTACATTTATTAGCATTTGCAAATGTTCTTTTAGACCATTAAAATATCACGATTGGTTAAACATCTAGTTACGTGAGATAGGCAGAGTGTGAATATGTCAAACATTGCAAGAAACAAACATTTGACAAATTGGATAGGCTTTTAAAGTATCTTCAGAATAGCGTATCATTAATACATTATCCTGAAGAAACATTTAAATCATAAAATTATCTTAAGGATATTTTAGTGTTCTTCGACTGTTTTCAAGACACTAATAATATTCAATATCCTTGAAACGTTAACCATACGCTTCAGGAAGACGACTAAAACATGTAGAAAATTTGTTTTTTTTATTGGAAGATGACTGGACTCGTGTTCGGATGAAACTATCACGTCATAATAATCAGTAACAGGCTACTCGTGATGAATTCATAAACCTTGTTACCTCGTTCGGTTGCTTGTTTTGCTGGTTTATATTTTTCTCATAGAAAATCTTTTCATCTGAGAGTGTGATGATCAACTTGGCTCATCTCCGATTGAAAAGGCGCAGTGATTGCATGGCAGTCTTGAGGAAGTTTTAAAAGATGACTAGAGAAAATATCAAATAATCTTTGATGGATTAGATAATACGGTGTTTTTCTACCAATGATTGAAGATTCTTTCTAACAATCGAGTTTCAGTTGTGGTAATTCAATCCTGTAAGAAACTCAGGCTTTTTTAAGCTTTTGCATCAACCTCCTCTTCTTCTTCCCCCTAACTTCATCGATCAAAGACGTTAAACAGTCCGATCAAAAGATTAAAGAGAGGGGGATAGAGAACGCCGTAACCTTTTTCAATCATTTCACAAATTAGGCACGCAATATTTACCTGCTTAAGCATTATGGCAGGGAGAATAAGGCGAGCATACAAAAATAACGACTTTTGACACCAGAATTTTGTAAAGGAAAGGGATTATAAAGGAATTAAGAAGTCTCTGTGGGTGGTTCCAACCTCCGGATGTTCAGATATAACCAGGAAACGCACGTCATCTGCACAATACTGACGCCACACAAAGAGCAGCTGGTTGCTAGGCAACTAGCAGGGATCAGTGATGCATTCCTTTGAAATTTGGAGATGTGCAAGATTACATAACACGGATTTAAAACTCCGACTGTTTCTATAGGAAAGTTGAACCCAAGGAAGCAATTTCATCGCACAAAAGGGGGATGTAGAATAATTTTTCCTGTTGTTTCTGGAATTGAAAAATATTCTTGGGGACAATGGAAAAAATGCTAATAAAATATTTTCAAAATTCACGAAAAGATAAAAAGAAAAGCTGGTGAAATAATTGAAGAACATCTCAATTTAATTTTGAAGCATTGACAATATCACGCTAGAATTCTTAAATTATTGTATTTGCAATGATTCCTGGGAGATTTTATGATTAATGTCTTAAAATCTGATTTCGGCGAACTGATCTCTTAATATGGTTATGTTTGTTATCTTGTGTAATTAAACTATTTTCTAAAATGGAATGTAAAATCTTCGTTGCTCGTTTGACTTCTTCAGTGCAGTCTGTGCAGCGAAGGGAGGATGCATAAGGCATCGTCTTCGGTAATAGTCCCAACGAACTGTTACCACAGTATGATGCAACACGTGTGTGATGTTGCTGGTTATAGAACTACTGGGATTTATCCGGAATGGTTTATTGTATTATTTTCTTTACTCTTCCCAAAGTACGACACTCGACTAATATTTGATTAATGGAAACCTTGAAGAAATCGGATGTTCCAGAAAATCAGAAACTCCTGAAACATTCAAAACGGGGCAAAATATCACATCCCTCATTTTGTATTCAATATACCTCTTACATTATTGCTCGCGTTTATGCTTTTACAGGATCTTATACCTCTTGCCAATATAATATTCTCACCAAGAATGGTACGTGTCCAGACAGCGATGTTTTCATTAGTTGTGTTTCCAGAATGTAATTGGAAACATCCAGAAACTGGTGATTATATATGCAAATACTTCGCTGTTTGTTATAAGTCAATTAAATTGTTGTTGAAGAAATGAATGGCGGGACTATTCGTTTACTCAAAGCATATGAAGATAACAAATACGCTGATATGGCAGTACTTGAACAGCAGGAAGACAAAACAAAGCGCATTATTTAATAAAAATAAGACAACCTAATGATAAATTCACACTTATGAAGAAGGGGATAGCCAGTGGATTTGATTACAGAAGAGATTTTTCCAAAAAAATATTCTTTAAGAAATCTGAACCCAGGATGAGAACAAAAAGACTACATGTTCCCTTAAAAGTGTTCAACATTTGAAATCAAACCCTAAATGAATTTAAATTAATCTAATAGAAATAACTAACTAATTGGATTCAGTAAAAATGAATAATCTGTGGTTAGAAATGAACATAAAAGAATAATACGTTAAAATGTTCATAATAATCCCTTGTGGAGCGCTTTTCTGGTTGTGTCTTCTTACTCCAATAAGCCGCTAGCACCCATTTCCACAAAGAGACTCGTTTAAAACATTTAAAAAAATTGCACCAATAGGATATCTTAAAGCAAAATTCTAATTATACGTCATGAGGACAAAATCAACAACGGAGGACAAAGAACCGAGAACAAAGGTCAAATTAAAATAGGACATGAATGCGACGAAGTGTTTACTGAATGGACTGCATGGGCAACAGCTAATTTATATTCATTTTAAAGTAATTGCTAAACGGATTACGCTACAAGGAAAGTCTGAATTGTTTCTAAATTGTAACTTATTATATTAAAATTATTTTGAGTAAACCCCCATAAACCCACTTATATGTGGGTTTATGGGGGGGTTTTTTGTTCCAGTAAAGCCAAATTTGTGATGGATTTCTAAAGCGAATCACAAAGTAAGAAACAGTTCATAACTGAAGCTTGTATTTTCCATACGTAACCCCCTCCACACACACACACACACACACAAATAAAAAAAAATTGTGAATCTCAGTTTTGTCTGAGAAACGAAAACATCTTAGTAGACAGTAATCGAACCTTAACGATAACGAACCGCAAAATTCACGGAACCACCCCTCCTTGTGCCGTTCTTATGAAAACACACACACACAAAGGAAAATGGGGTGGGAAATACCCAGGAAGAGTCGATTCGTCGAAGCACCTAGTTAGGTCAGGACAGAGAGTACCGTACCAGTGAACACCTGATTAATATACAAGTCACGAATATATGAACTGCGGTATAATCTGGCCAGATGGACTGACCCCTCCTCCCGCGGTATTGATCTCGCATTCTCACTACCACTGAAACCTCGACAGCAAGATGATTTTTATGAAAACAAAAACGCAAAGCGTGATATTGTTTATTTCATCCAGTGGATGGCGTGTGTTGTCCATGAATAACGTGCTTGCTTTGCTGTGTGGAATTTCCTGTTCGTCGATATTCATTTTAGCTTCCTTTGCTGAGTTCCTTCAAAACATAAAACTGCACTTTACTAATTAGGATACAAGCCCTACTTTGTCCACCTCTTCATGTGCGTTTCTTCCAAGAAACATGATATAATTTAAGTATTATTAAGTTAGTCAACTTCGGGAACTTTCAAAAATTCATAACGTGAAAAGATTGATTGTATAAATAACTCAAAAGCAAATAAGGCAAACGCATTTTATCGCTCTTTGTATTTATATGTTATGTGGAATGAAAACAAACTCCTACCACTCTCGTAGGATATCACCTAACCCACCTTCTGTCTACAATCTTATTACGTTTCTTTGTACCGTAGATGGGACTCGAACCTAGTTCATTCTAGCCACTAGGTGGATTGAGCTACAGAAGTGTTTAGTGGATAATACTCATTCCCATAGACATGTAAAATTGACGAAATTAAAACACACAAACATATTCTGAAAAAGAAACAGTATAACATAAAATGGGTGGAGTATTAAAATGAGGGGTATTCCCGACAAAATAAATGAGAGATAAAATACACGATTTGAAGTGCTTAACTAAGCCGAGAAGTCACTGACGGAATTAATGTTCGTGTCACAATCACTGTGGGTACTCAATGGGTGAAATACAGTGGGTTTCGTGCAGCCAACTCCTCTGTCTAGTTTCACATTCACAAGCATCAAACCATTAGAATAATCATCTTGGTTATACAGGAGTGGATTAATGTTGGCAAGGAAGGAGTGGTGTCCACCAGCACTCCTCAGAGGGAAAACCAATCCTCTGCGGCACACTACAGTGATGGATTACTTTCAACAGCAGGTTTCATGCCATCACCTTGCTTATTTGAGATAGAATTTGTCAGAAATAAAGTTTAGAATCTACAAACAACGAAGATTCGGTTTCATTTTGCTTTTTTTCATTATATCTTTCAGCAAATCGTACGCTTAATGATTTCAGTATTACGTTGGACATCATGTAAAGAAGAGGCGCAGTCGAATCCCATCAAGGATGCATTAGAAATTAGAAGAAATATAATTTCGAGCTTTGAAACGACCGTTATTTCGTAGACAGGTTGGTAGAGTATATTGAACCGAAGCTAATGGTATACCTTTAGATTATTGCAAGGTCCGATAGATAATCTTACTGCCAGATGCGCTCTAAAGTGTTCCATTTACGTGTAAATGCAAACATCCTAAAGCCTTCCATGTTCACTTCACACGTGGTCTTAGTTCCGACCTGAACGATGTCCATTTCCATCTTCAGTCTGCGAAAGCACTTTTCCCAAGCACAAACTCAACGTTTCGCTTCATCTTCAACCACTAACCTAACTTCTTCCTTAACTGTGCACCGTTCAACGCCCTTCTTCTTAAACATGGTATTTGTGCATATGTTCTCTCTCTCATATACTAAGCCATAGGTTTGCAAATTATGATCATCCCTTTTTTATCTTCTTTGGCTGAACTTCTCTAAGGCCTATTCCATCAAATACATTCATTTATTGTCTTTTACTGTCTTAATGCCAGGCAACCATTTTGAACTTTTTAATTACCTTCTCTGCAGTTTCCCTAACAGTGACGTCATCTTACGAAACAGTGAAACCTACAAGGAAGATGCTTTGTACGTTTTTATGTTCTCAACAAGTTTCTTTCCTCTTCCAGCTGTGCAAATCAAGGAAGTATAGATGCTTAGAGATTTGCTATGACTGCTAATCATAGTAGAATACAAGAAAATCCTAACCCTCTGGATCTCATCCTCATTAATGACCTTTCTAAATGCACATCGGATGTTCTTTTCCAGAGAAGCAACACTCACATCGCTCTAATTCAAACCATCCTAAGGATTCACTCCATTCATAAGAAAGGTATCAAAGTTTTACAATCACAGTTAAATTTCTTTCACTGCAGCTCTAAAATAATAGAAAAAAATCATTAACACTCAACTTCCACGCAACCTCCTTGAAGACAATCAACTATAAACGATGGACAACCAGTAAAGATTCCACTTGTCTAATTTCCTGCTCATCCCCACTATTGATCAATGAAAGATCTTTCTGTTTATTCGGCATATTTGTAGCAGCATGTTCAAGCATGCTGCTGCAAATCTGATGCAAAATGTTGCTGATGAAAATACATCGATGTCACTTTCTTCCTTTGCAAACAATGCCCATCAATCATCCAGAAACTTCCAGAATATTGTCGTTTCGAACAGTAAATAATTCTATTCATCAATAGGATCCTGATAATCCTGTGAACCGAATGTGGGTAAAAGGCAATTCAGTTTACTCGCAAAAATGACTTGACTCACCAAAAGAGGGAGTAATTCGATTAACTGATGATCCATCTGCCATAATTCACTCCATTTTCATATAAATGTCCACAGTCCCTGTTCATCATAGCTCGTATCTTTAATTCCCCTACTGAAATTTTTAAAGCTCGTATTGGTTTTTAAATTTATAATATTGGATTAGTTCCTGATGCTTTAGTTCTTTTTAACTTGACATTTTTCTTACTCGAAGGTTTTATTTTGTGGATATTCTAAACTAATTTCCAGTAGAAGGGAGAAGAGAAACATTGACGATAACGCCACCAGTGTCAGCGAGTGTAAGCCGAAACTTACTAAGAAATGACATCAAACAATACCACCGACAAAACGAAGACCAACGTGGCAAAGGTTTTCGATTGTATCACACGAACTCTTACACTACATCAATTGGCTTACAGCACTTCAAGGTCCAATTCAGTGTGTGTGTGTGTGTGTGTGCGCGCTCAGACGGGTATTGATCGGGAGAAATAATGACGGAGCGATATCGTCGGTTGCCGGTGGATTTTGTTGAGTTTCAAACTCTGTTAGACTGTGATCGAAACTAGACAGCAAAAAAGCCACTCTGGAATGTAGATAGAAGCACAATAACGCACGTAAGCAGTAGGGTGAGGCTATCTAGTTTCTTCATTCTATCGAGAGCCTTTCTGTTTCATATCTGAATACAATCAAATAAACAATTATCTTACTTTAAACGTTTATATTCCAAAAAAAATTAAATATTTAAATAAAAAAATAGAAAATATAAATAGTTTAATAATAGTTATAAATACAAATAGATTAAGACGAGTGAAAAAGATTTAATACTTGTTTTATTCATACACCTGTTGATATTATCAATGATAACTAAATATCAGTTCTGCTATAATTGATAGGGTAATTGTCCCATTTCAGATCCCTCTGTTTCCCACAATGAAAAGGTGCCACCGATTATCCTAAGGGAAAAGCAGAGATGGACAACACTCAGAACCATCATGGCAAATTCACAAATTCATTACACGTCTGCTAAAAATGCAGACGAGGGAATACGAATTCAGCCCACCACGGTGGCTGACTATAGAAACCTTACAAAGGAACTGGATACTAGAGGAACCCAATATCACACATTTTCACTTGCCTCTGAAAAAAATCTGAAAGTAGTCTTACGAGGAGTCTCTGAGGATATTGACACAGATGAAATAGTTACTGACCTTAACCTACAGGAACTACCCCCCATAAAGGTCACTAGAATGTTTAGATCAAATAAGACACCTATGCCTTTAGTCTTAGTAGAAATTCATAACATCTACAAAGACATTTATAATTTAAAATCAATCTGTGGACTCAAAATCACCACAGAACCATTGAGAAAGAAATCATCTTCTGGGCAGTGCCACCGGTGCCAAAAATTTGGCCATGCCCAGAAGCTATGCAAAGCTCAGTTCAGATGCGTAAAATGTGGCGAGAATCACCCCACAAACACCTGCGCCAAGCCAAAAACCACCCCGGCTAAGTGCGCTAATTGTGGGGGTCCCCACCCTGCTAATTATAGAGGGTGTATGCATCATCCCAAAAACAGATGGAATGATCCCAGTCATCAATCTACCTCGTCATCTAATGCGAGAGTTCCTGAAGCTCAGGCTACTCAGTTCTCCAAGAGTGAGAACATGACAACTGGTGCTCGCCCATCATTAACTGAGCCCCTTAAGAAAACGAATCTTCAACATCAAGTAAGAACATATGCTGATGTGGCCCGCTCCAAACAGATAGTACAAACCCAGAACCGGAATACTCCACACTCAAATCTATCAGCTGTTATCACCTCTTCTCTTGCAAACATGCTCCAGGATTTCAGCAACTCAAATCCATCCTTAAGTGTCACAAAAAGATTCCTACAGCAAACCCAATCCATATTATCTGCACTCTCTGATGCATAGGAAAAAAATCGTCCCAAACTCTCTTAGGATTATCGGTTGGAATGCCAACGGTATAAAAAACAAACTATTAGAAATCCAGGAATTTAATAATAGATACAACCCAGATATACTGCTAATTAATGAAACTCACCTGAGGCCTGCTGACACCCTGAAAATCAGAGGGTATCAGATTTACAGAAACGACAGGCTTGGGTATAGAGGTGGAGGTACAGCCACTCTTATCAAAAGCTATATCAATCATCACTCAATAACCAACCCTACTACCACCAACCTCGAAATCACAGGAATCAATGTTCTCACAAACTCAATTGGGAACCTCAAAATTTTTTCTGCTTACAACCCTCCATTAAAGACATTATTGACCTCAGATCTGGATGCCATCCTTGGAGTAAAAGGACCGATCATCATCGCTGGAGACCTCAATGCAAAGCATCCTGCTTGGAACAGTAAATCCACTAACAAAAATGGTCGTATCCTTTCTAGCTACACAGGATTAAACCATGCTGTTGTGGCTGGACCTACCGAACCAACTCATCTCAGTACATCTGGCACTGCTGACATCTTGGATATAGCCATCCTGCAAGACATTAAACTACAGTACAGCCTTACATCACTAAACGAGCTGTCGTCGGATCACAACCCAATTCTACTGCAATTGGGAGAACAAGAATGCCTGTCTCCTCCTCATTCAGGCATATCGTGGGAGAGTCTAAAGCACTTCGGGATCAAATAGGACCCGTCCCACACATATGCACACCAGAAGATGTGGATTCTGCAGTGACTAGCCTCACCCAACAGATTAAGTCCGCTATAATGGTTGCAACCTTCCAGAAACCTGTTCCCAAGCCTGATCGTTTGCCTGAGGACATTATGGACCTGATCAGAGAGAAGAACAGAGCTAGGAAGAGATTTCGTAACACTCGCGCTCCTCAGGATAAGACAGTGCTTAATAGATTGAATGGAGCAGTAAGAGATGCACTTAAAACGCATAGAAACGAAGTTTGGGATAAAAAGTTAGCCTCTATCTCACCTATTGATCACTCTATCTGGGGCCTACTGAGAAACATCAAAAACAAAAACAGATCCCTCCCCCCTATAATCTCAAACCAGGGCCTAATCCACACAGATGCAGATAAGGCAGAAGCCATACTTAAAAATCTTGAGGATCAGTGCAAACCATCTTATAACAACATTGATTTCAATCATCTGTATAAAATCCACAGACAGGTTAGACATGCACTAAACCTCCCGGATACCAGTGCTGATCATATTGCACCCGCATCACCTGTTGAATTATATGATATTATTAAAAAACTTAAGAACAATAAAGCTCCTGGACCAGACAGCATCTCAAACAGGGTGATCAAGCTGCTGCCTCGAAAAGCTATAGTGCATCTGACCAGTATAATAAATGCAATCTTAAGACTTCACTATTTTCCTTCCACCTGGAAACTGGCTGATGTGATTCCTATACATAAGCCAGGCAAAGACCCACACTTACCGCAGAATTATCGTCCAATCAGTCTCATCTCCAACCTGGGTAAGATTGCAGAGAAGGTCATCCTCTCACGACTCCAAACCTCAATAAATGACCTAAACATCCTCCCTAAAGAACAGTTTGGTTTTCGGCAACACCATAGTACTACCCAGCAAATCCATAGAATTGTGGAATATATCATCACCAGCTACAACTGGCGCCAGTACACAGGAGCTGTTTTCCTAGACCTATCTAAAGCATTTGATAAAATCTGGCATTTTGGACTCCTGCACAAACTTATCTCAGCCGGCATCTCACTAAAAATGGTTCATCTAATCCGTTCATATCTTCAGAATAGATCAATGCAAGTTAAAATTAACGGTTCTATATCGTCCCAGCGCCATATCTTTGCTGGAGTGCCACAGGGATCTCTACTGGCTCCATTGCTGTTTTCTGTATACATGTCAGACATCCCTCACAATCCGATGACTTCCATTTTAGCGCTGTATGCGGACGATACGGCAATACTAACCAGATCCCTCAGACCCCACTTCGTTACTAGAAAGCTTCAAGAAAACATTCTAAAGCTGGAGGGTTGGTTCTCTAGGTGGAGATTGGAAGTCAACCCCCTGAAAAGCTCAGCGGTTCTTTTCTCAAAAAGGCCAATGTCTCCTGCAGGAGATGTGTTACTATTCAATACTAAAATTCCCTGGCAGACAGAAACAAATTACCTGGGTGTAATTCTCGACAAAAAGCTATCTTTCAACCAACATATCAAGTCTGCATGTGCAAAAGCATCTAAAGCCATAGCTCAGATTTACCCGCTAATTAATAGAAATAGCAAGCTCAGCAACAGAATCAAATTGCAACTTTACCAGATGACGATTCGTCCCATAATCACCTATGCCTCTCCAGCCTGGAGCCACACCTCTAACGCTAACATTATCAAGATTCAGCGTGTGCAGAACAAGTGCTTGAGAATGATTCTGAACGCCCCGTGGTATGTTAGAAACAGCCAGCTCCATAGAGACACAAATATTCCATATATTCTCTCTTATCTACAATCCTTAGCTTCCAAGTTTTTTCTAAAGACGTCCACACACCCCAATGATTTGATTCAACAAGCTGCAGCATATGAGCCAACGGACATATTCAAATATAGAAGACCAAAAACTATATTAGCCTCCTATAACGATGCATAATCTCCATGCCCATTCAGGGCGAGCAAACTGCTCGTAAATTTTACCCTCACTGTAACCACGACAGATAGCGGGGAATATGAAAAGCATCTTGCTTCACCCTTAAAGACATAAATGTCAATTGTCAATTGTCAATAGGGTAATTGTTTCATGCTAAGTCACACGTCGATGAATGTAATTAAACCAGGAAGTTTTTCTGCTACGCTGAGTTCTTGTTAGCGATTAATAAAGGCACGGTCGATATCTGGTGTGCAGAATAATTATCGTATTGAATAGCATTTGTGGTGGTAAAAGACCTCGAGTCGCTTACATCAGACAGACAGTGCTGAAAATGGAATCATTATCTTCGAACTAATCTTGTCTAACAATTATTTGTTTTCGCTTTCTGAAGCAGTTAAGTGCCACTGAAACATAGAAGTTCCCTAATAAGACACGACGTAAGTTTGCAAATGTTTCATAACGATCGCTAAAGAAGTATATTTTGGGAGGAGATAATCGCACGAGCGTTTAGTTGGAAATAAAGGGGGGGGGAATCTTCAAATGCATTAAGATGTTTGGTTTTCGGGTTGGAATCATCTTCAAATCGGTAATTATAGTCTGTTTATGTTAAAGATGTTCTAATTGTCAATTTAGCAGAACTATACGCTTCACAAACCAACCTACATTAATTTTAATTATCTTATTTTATCTGCTGTGCCATGTAATGTAATAAACATAATTGGTGGTTTACCCCATGGTACGATACTACATGTTTACAATAATAATTATTATTATTATAGATGCTGATATGAAATAAGAAAAAATTGGTATTTATTATTTTTTATAATCTATCATGTATTTATTTTAACTATAGGCGACTCCTACTTAAAATTTTTGCCGTTATATATTACAAGTTTCAGGAAGCTGTAATCATAATAGCCTATGTCATAAGGTTCATGACGTCCCACGTATGGAATTATCCGAGATATGTTGGTGTCAGTGTATCTGCAAATACGTCTGTTTTAAGCTGGTTTATTTATATTGTGTCAAAAAATCTGCATTGTCTACGCTGTCTACCAAGGGGGGAAAAATCGCCCGACCCACTTCCACCAAAAACCGGTTAACTGGGATTTAAAAAGTGAAGATTGGAGAGAATTGTGATAAAAAAAAATGTGTTCAAAATGGAATATTCTTTCTTAGCTCCGAGGCTTCTGTTTCCATGGAAACTAAACAAAAGCCTTTTCCTCTCATCCTAGCCCACTGACACAATGAAATCATGCCAGATGGATTCTTCTCTGACTGACCAGGACAAACGACAGTCAACACCACACCGCAAATTAAACTTACAAACTTCAACATTCGCTACGATACTGCAGCTTAAAACGATATCCAGGAGACTCCCAGACACTTTCATCTTAGCGAAATAAAAATATCAGGATGATGTACCAGTCAAAATGTCCAAAACGTTACCACCATCATCGTTCCAAAAAGCTCAGCCAACAACAGGCTCAGTTCTAGCGAGTCACATGCATTTTAACAAGTATGATGTCCTCAGTGGCAAATTATTCATACCCCGCTGCCTTCGGCACACACACACACACACCGATAAGAAAGTTTCCTTGCAAAGATGCCAACAAAGTACGAAGAAGACCGTATAGTGAATTAAACATGAATGTCTGGAGACTGTAAATAACCTCGAAGATCCATAGCTGGCAGACCGTAAAGTAGTGTATGAATCTTGTGGAGACAGATGCTACATGCAGACTCTGTTAATCTTACAACTGTGAGAGAGAAATTGTTGAATTAATAGCGCTATCTACGTCAGAGCTGACGATCTGATGTTGTCATAGAGGGTTGACGGAAGAGCTGGAAGTTGCCTGCTGACACAGTTACGTCATTCAAAAGAAAGATGCCATCAAAGGGAGGATGGAGAACTATACGGAAAAGTTCCGCAGCTGTTCTAACCTCAAAATTCTCGGTTCAGATAAGTAAGGAGACCGCATTGCGTGTCTGTTGAGTTTTCAAAACATTCCTCCAATTTTCTTTTCTCGTCCATAATAACGTCCATTACAAAGTTTCCTTTCAAAGAGGATCTCATTATCTTTATAGAAAATGGAGGACTCAATTCCCAAATACAGAAAAGTGTAACAACTCCGTGTACAACTCATCCCTCTAAAACACCTGCGTATAGAGCTGTGTTCATCGTTCTAAGCAATGAAGTCACATGACTGGCCAGTGCAACAATCGTCTTTGGTTGTTGACGTCACTGGCCATGTGTACCATTTCCCACAATCGGAAATAAGCAAGGATGTGATCGTGACTTAGTAGCAAAATCACAAACCACTTACTTGCAGCTGTGCTTCGCTACTGTTAGAAACTTAATATAAAATGGGTTTTTGGATTGATCAATAATATTCAGACAAAAATTGTTTCCTATAAGAATTCTCTAGGTTATTGCACGGTGAATAACAGCGATCATTTGCAGTAACCCTTCATGAAAGGATACTTAAACGGATATAACACAAATTCATTATTGCGCGGCTTTTCATCAAGAACAGAAGATTAAATAGTTCTACAATAATCTATAAATCTACATCGATAAACTACAGCTGTTAAAGCTAAATCTGGTTTCTGTCTGAAAATAAAAACTGATTTTCTATTTTAGGGCTCAAAATTCTATTTTATATCACAGGAATCTGAAATCTGTTTTTTTAATGACATTATAACACGTGGCATTGTTTACAACTTGTAGCTTTCTACAATGGACGTGTTTTAATGACAAAAGAGAACAATATCATACAATAATCAAATGCTTACATTGGATCAATTCTCACTCGTGTATTGTTTACAACAGCAACAATGAAATATATTTTTCTACCAATAACATTTCTAACAAAACTAGAAAACTGTTTGCATAAATTATTTTTTTATAATGATTGTTATTATTATTATTACGTGTCACCTCCAGGGAGTCCAAAGACTCATCGAGGGAGGGCACCTACTCTATAACTCTGTCTCCACCACTCAATCCACCAACCACGACTACACCAACGTCATCTATCGCCCACCAGCACTACTAGTATTTTCATAGACAATCACAAACATCCAGGCCCACGGTGGGATTCGAACCCGCAGCCTTTTGGCTGGAGAACGGATAGGCTAACCACTCGGGCAACAGGCCGGCCACTTTTCCGACATTTATAATGTTGGAAAGGGAAACTACAAACAGATTAAATCGGGATATCAATCTCATCTCATCTTCCTTTTCCCTCTTTTTACCTTGCAGTGTCGATGGGTTATTAATCATCGGACTTCAAGCCGTTCAGAGGGTAAGGTAGTCAGCCTTATGCCTCGGTGTATCCTATGCCCGTAGTGTTGAGTTCTCAAGGACGGTTTGCCTGTTTGTAGGATGAAAAACCCCAAAATAAACTGAGAGAAAAACCCTGCTGTCCACACGCAAGACAGGCTAACTTGGCTATGGTTGAGGAAGATCCTTCAGCTCCTCACGTCACCCACGGGAATCGAACCTAGGACACTCCTTCCCCAGGCACAGTTCATCTTGCACCAACAGATGGCAATATATATTGCTGTTGTATGAAAAAAAAAAAAAAAAAAAAAAAAAAAAAACGTATTCTTGGAGTAGAAATTTAGGACGTATTTCAAATTTGGTCAATGTTTATTGCTTTTTAACAAAACCAAGCATATTATATCAAAGATTATTTAAACTCCTTTGGACATAATATTCCGATTTGACTATTTGAGACTCGTCCACCAAAAAAAAAAAAAAAAAATCTGAAATTTACCGCCAAGTAAATGAGAAATTCCATTTTAAAATGGAAACAAAATCAATTTTAACCTTGACAGAAAGGTAGTTGCCCACATCTCTTTTGTTTGCTTTTACCTGCTTAATGTTGGCGCCTTGCCAGCTATGGGATTTTGTAGTTGCCAAACCCAACAAAGCGGTCTTGTAAATACGATTATAGAAAAAAAAAAAAGAAAAAGGAAGTCGCGCTATCTGATGTTTCATATCATTATCTAAGACGATACAAGAAGTATTTTATTTTTCTTACGGTTTTCTTTCTTTTATATCTCTAAGTGCTAGTCAAATACTTTCAGTTTTGTACATGCGATGATAAAAGTTGTGAATGAAAGGAATGGGAAAAAATGCATTCTGAATAAAAGTTATGTATGGGGGAAAAGTAGGTCACAGTCATCTATTTATATTCGTACAAAAGGAGGGATTTTGAACCATTCTTAGATAGTCCTTTTTCGTACACCGCGGAGGACATGTCTGTTAAGAAAGATATAAATAAAACCAATGTTAAGCTGTAGAAAGTCGGTGAATGTTAATCAGTTCAGATTTAAAAAAAAAAAAATGTATTTCTCTGATAAAAATAAACTATGAAAATAACCTGCCACGATCTCTCTCTCTCTCTCTCTCTCTCTCTCTCTCTGTCCTTGTAAAAACACACTGAATAATGTGGTCTGGCAATGAAAACAAAGAGAAAAATTAAGTTAAAATGGCAACTTATGAACAGATATTATTAATAAATAAATCTGTTAATGCCATTTATTCTTCAAAGAAATTAAGCGACACCGTTTCAGTCCTATCTAACTTTTCGAGAGTGAAGGGCGGTCACTCTGCTCTTTTAACTAACCTGAGATAGACGGCCCAATTTATCACCGATTTCAAAAGGCATCCACTGAAGAAAGTGCGGCAGACAACTTCTGCCTTCTCGTGGTCCTAACCCTAACGCAGTATATTATTGTCTCACATAGAGCGAGTTCTACGGTCGATTTTCTTGAGGTTCAGAATGAAAAAACGAGTTTTCCGGAAGTGCAATCCCTATTTGCTAGTGCCATAGATTGACCAACTAGGAAACCGGTTCAAGAAAGGCTTAGAAAAATTTCTTTCAGTGCATCATTTACATATGGAAAGAATGATAGTACTGGTTTCACACATTCATTAAATACGCTAAAGAAAAATGTTTAGACGAAAAATGCAAATTATAAGTATTATGAATTCAGACAGCGATAAATCGGAGAGAATCACGTGCTGGGTCGAATATGGCCCGCGGTTATTTTGCTGCCCATTACAACAACACAATTACTATCATAATGCTATTCCAAGAGACAGGTGGTTTTTTTTTTTTTTTGCTCACAGCGTGTTCTCCATTGTTAAACCGAACAATGGTTGCAGTGTGACTCAACAATTAACTATTCACTGAGAAACGCGGCTTAGTAAATTCAAATTCAGCAGTCTTTCGAATTTCCCTTCTATGAAATACATCTGTACTGAAAAATATCGGCATCATTCCTATTCTGCGGGAGATTTTCAAATTAGCCAACAGATCAAGAAACAAATAGAAAGAACAGCTTTTCATTATAATAAAGAATAGATGAAAGACATAAAAGATTTAAATTAAATTGATATCGTATCTCTGCAGGTGTTCGAATTCCTTCAATCCCCTTAACCGTTATGAGATGTTTCTGATTAGCATAACAATACGACACACACACACACACGCACATCGTCTTACCCAACGTCTCTTCTCTTTTCACTTAATTCTACTACTGCAAATAGCGAGTGGAATATAAATCAGGGTTTTGTGAGGGTACAGCAGAGGGTTTTTATCGCTTCGTTCAAGACGACGGCCGAAAACCATGTGGTCGATATTGTCGCTCGTGTAATTCCACTCTTCCCCCACTGTACCCTCCCATCCAACTAAGAACGGGGCATCTAATGAAGCTTGCAATGAGATTCCAATCGGTAGAAAGAGACACTGCGTAAGTATAATTCAAATCAATTGCGTGAAAGGAGAGAGCGGGTAGATGAAGGCTTTCCATCGAGCTAATTACATCCTTTGAGTGAACAGGATGTCAGAGTGCGATATCAAAAGCTAATGACACAGTTGAGATTCGATTCCCGCATCGATACACTGATTGTGACGAACGCTGAACATCAAAGGTGTCAACAGTGCCTGCTCGCTATTCTTTTCGGCCTCCACGTCAACAGATTAACTGATAAATAATGTAAAATCACAACACTTAATTATATTAGGTTAAAATCCGGTTAATTTACGACTCGATTTACCAGGTAAAAATGTAATTAAAACTGTATAATTAACTGCATTATTATTACACCGTTTAGCATTTTAATTTAAAATAACGCAATTTATGGATTTGTTACAAACATTTAAATGCCAAAAAGTTTATGTAAAATTTGACTTTTAATTTAAGTCTAATTACGATAACAGGTTTTAAATATATTATTATTTTTCTTTTTGTAATTATGTCATTAATGAACCTATATTATTGTTCTGTGTATGCGTTTGTAGGAAATATGTTCAAGAGCGTGTCATGAGGGAGGCTGCACCTGACTGATAGAAAGATGGTTTCTTTGGATCTGCGGTGGACTCTGAATGGATGTTGACCAGCTGCTATGGTTTTTAAAACTTAGAAAAAAGTGACGAAGCTAGAAACGTAAAATAACGTTTACATACTTTAAAAAATGGCATTTACTAGGGTATGTCTATGAAATTATCTTTAAGCTTACCTATAAAAAAGGTACAAAATAGGAAAACACAGAACGTATCTATGCGAATGTGAGTCATTGAGATCAGGTCTTATGTTGACTGGATTGCCTTTCTCAGAATAGTCTTAAATGTTTTAGGAAGATCTTTCTTCGGAGAAATAAGGCAGGACTATATTTTAATAGCATTGAAGTTCACTAGATTATTCTCACGCTATTGAAATATGTCAAGTGGATTAATTCTTCTTCTTAAGGCATTGTTTATGGGAAACTCTTGAAGCATTCAGACTTCAAAGTAAAAACGTAATAGTAACTTGAGCACTGCAAGGTTTGTCAAATGAAGAAGAGGAATGGAGTATGATGTCATCAACAAACCCGTGGAAAGGATTTGAGGCTAATAAGGGAAGTGTGGATAAAAGTACAGAGCTGTAAAGTTCTCCACCGTTGTTGGAGAATTATGAAAAGAGATGTCATCTTACATGAAATATATGTGAACAGAAGAAACTAAACAACCAGTAATCAGTTGCAAAGTATGGAAGGTGGGCCACACATCACTATCTTGTAGCCCACCTTCCATCCTTTAGTATACACTTCTGTATCAAACGGATTCAAATACATCAGAAAAGTCAAAGGCAACCACATCAATTTCTGCAAATCTTTCATTGATTAGATTTGGATTTGGAGTGCAGTAATCACATGAATGGTCACTAAATAATTGGTGGGTCTTCAAGTGATAAAGAACCTGATCATTGATGACCTTCTCCGTTATTTTGTATAGGACTAAGATCATGTCATGGGATGATACATTGGTGACACATTTTTAATACTATATTTTGATTGGTTGAAATATAGGAATGCTCTGCATACAACAGATGAGTGTGGACGTGTACACAATTGGGATATGCAATTCGGATCAACAGATCTGGTGGTATTCAACTATTCACTATTTTGTTGATGTCTTGATTTTGATCGGAGGAGACAGATAGTCCCCTATTCTTGGTATAGATGCGATGCTTGTTCTTCTATGCAGGAGTTGAAGGATAAGAATCAGGGCAGGAAACATGCAGTATTCGCGTACTATTTCTGGTGAGAGGTCTTCTGGGCGAATATTGCAATGATACCTTCTTCAGGTGTGAGAGAAAAAGGGTGAGACGATCGTATAATGGTAGAAGTTGGTCACAATTGGCTTAAAAGGGACCAGAAAGCACAACTGTTATCTTCAGAGGACGAAGTTCCGAGTTTGTTCGTCTGAAGACGCTTTTGTGAGACTAATGTCTTTGCTTGGCTGCTTGCGTTTGTTGTAAAACCAGGAAATGGAAAGTGGAGTGACATTTTGGTGGAGACTGAACGCATTTTATTTTAGTAGGACTTTTTAGCTATTCGACAAGAGGAACTGTTTGGATCACAGAGACAGAGAAGAAGAAAAATAATTTTTGGTGCAACAATCAATTACAATGTCAACATATTTCTTCCAGTTTTGTCAGCGAATTTAAAATTGGAATCCAATTCTAGCTCCACACATTGGAAGTCTCCAAAGAAGATGACTTCACTAGTTAGGTTACTGGACTGCAAAAAATCTCGCTACCGGGGAAAAAATAGATCGAATTGGTTGGTTTTCAGAATTTGGAAAGCATCAGACATAGACAATGATTGCAACAGGATGGAATCCTGACATATTAATTTGGTGTCTTGAAAAGATCAAGATGAGGTCATTCCAGGTTTTGGACGGAAGGAGAGATCTCGTAAATGAGCCTTTCTGAGTGAAAAAATCGCTCCGAGTGTAGAAAGGCGAAATTAATATTGGTTATGGTTGCCAGTTGAGGTTTGCAGATTCTATAATGGTGATAGTGGTGCATATACTGAAAGTGTGTGTCTTGGAGTTCTAAAAGCAGTTCGTGCAATGTTTGTGGTAATAGGTCTCCTGGCCCTGTGGTCTGCCATCTCTCACTTCAGCATTCAGACTTCCTCCTGGCACAGTATGGTGGCAATAGGGTGGATTAAGCATTGTCGGGAAGCCTCCTGATGCGACCATCAAGTTCGTTCCCTTTTATTGCTGTATCCTGGACTGGAGAAGGTCTATACGAATAGATTTTCACAGTGTGTTTCACAAGACCTTGAGGAAAATTACTGGAAATGCATAAGAGGAGGATAGAAGCGAGCATCCTTATTTAAGAAACCACTTCTTATTCTGGTTCGGGGTAAATTTGAAGCTGAAATAGTTACAAATCTAATTAGTAGTTTAATTCATTTAAAATGATACTCAGCTTATCTTCATTAAATTTAAAGTTATAAAGTAAACTTTTCCGATAATATAAAGAAATAGTGGAGATAATACAACACGGCTATGTGTTGTATTATCTGAGGAAAATATCGCTGAAGCCAGTTCTATGTTATTCCTGATTTATTTCTATTAGTTTTAGAAGTATTTCTGCCACCTGCAGCTCCTAAAAAATCACACAAGATCCCCCAGCAGATTAAAATTGTGTGCTCGGCGAAGAAAATGACCAACCATCTAATCAAGCAGATGGATCCACACTCTACAAATCCAACTGGTGTCTATTTATTATTTGTTGCTTCTGTCACCTCCTCTTCACCGGGCGCTGTTTACTATCCACTTAGTGACGTCATTGGTTAGAGCAGCCTGTAGTAATCAAGGTATGATGACGTAGTTAGTTGGTAGGTCCCGGGAAGAGAGCGAGAACTGCAATTATCGATTCTGGTAAACCAGAAGTCGGAACAAAATTAACTAGTTGAGTCGAGTTACAGCCAAACACTAACAACCAGCAAAAACTCAGAAAAAAAGAGGAGCAAATATTGATCCTGCTTGCTATAGCCGCAGGACACTTACAGAAAGGGGAAATTTCATGCCGACGGCACCGGAGAAAAATATTTGGTTATTTACAAACTTGTTTGCTCAGCTTTCTGAATAATTGCAATATTCAGAAAGGTGTTGGATGAATGAACGTGCTGAGACAGTCATTTTGATATCATTTAAGTTTCAAAATTGGATTAAAAAAATCTTCTATTAAGGAAACAGCTAAAATTCACTAAAAATCAACTTAAGAAAACTACGTTAACTTTAAAAGAAACAAAAAAGCCGATCTGAACTAAGATAGGCGGATTCGGCTAAATTAACTCAATTCTATAACGTGTAGTGTAATTATTGTCCCTTACCTCTTCGAATATTTTGACTCGAAGAGGTAATCTGACCATAACTTCCACCATTTCAATAACTACACACCTTTAAAGCATAACTTCCATGAGTATTTTTCATCTGGTACCTTTAAATCCGCAATCAATTTCCTCGAAATCTATAGAAATATGGATAACATATACTTGCCTCCATATTGAGCCTTCAAACTCGGAGAACAAGGAAGGTATTCCTTTATTTTATCTTTTCTACGATTCTTTAGAAAAGGCATCCTTTGTGTTCCTTAAACATAACATTTTCAGTTATTCAAGACAAATATTAATAAATTAGTTCTTTCTATCTTTCCGATATGACTGGTGGAGTACATTTTGTGGTATCTTCCAGATTCCTTGGTTGAAATATTGTTTTCAACTATCCAATTGCACCGATTACATCATTGAAGCAATTCGTGTAATTAGACGACACTTCATGTCCATTCTAAATTCCTGTCCTTCCTAAATATTTCGAATTCATCGCCACCTTCAGTTTCCAGCATAAGTGCCAAGGCTAACTCATCCCACCAAATGACTCGCATTCAATATTTTCTACTTCATCGAAATATGATTTTGAAATGGTTAACCGAACGAGAAAGCTTTTCCTCTGACCAAAGAGCAATCCAGTTCGTTAATCACTTGCCAATCATTGAGTTCGTCATTGTTTTCTAATACTAATCCCTGGAAGTCCTCTATAATCAGCTGGAATACTGATGTCTAAGCATAATACTCTCCCCGCAACTTTCGCATTATACAAATATTCAATACTATACAAAAATACACCGTGATTAATATTTTCATTTTGATTGATGCCCAGTTTTGCAACTATAGCGTAGAACCTTCAAAACTTTCCAATGCAAATACTAGTTTAATGGTCTGACGCAGTGAAACACACTCGTTTGCACAGCTTCGAAGAAAGCAATCAGCGTCGCAGTGGTTAAACTACGCATGCGTTCTTTCTTTAATCGCTAGAACTAAGCGGTTTCTTGTCGTGATGACTTGTTTGGTTTGATGCATTATACTCATGCGTTTTGGTGGCTGGCGTACCGATTAGTTTCATAACTTGTACTTTATGAGCACCACTTATTCTTGTACTCATAAAGTACAAGTCCCAAGTATCAATCCCAGTAATGGAAGCCATATTGCGTATTATTTCAATGCACCTACACACTTCACGATGCACCTGCACACTTCCAGTCGACAAAATGGCTATAGTCTGCTCGAGACGTCTGCTATGGTGTCATGAGTCATCGGGTTAACACTTATGTCCTTTCTTCTCCTCTCCCAGATCACATGACAATGTTTTTCATAACAAAATCACTAAGACAGGTCCAATCATCATCACCAATATTGCTCTTCTGAACGACGTGATGAAGTATGAATTTGATATAATAGTTATAATAATATAATAAGCGATAGGCAGCAGGTCTTTATCCTCTTTCATCACCAACAGTTAACTTCATGGCTACCGTGATGTAGAAAACGTCGTGGAAAGAGTACGGCATACTATTACCGCTATTTCCTGTTCTTAAACCATTACTGGTATTGTTTTCTGAAATGATGTTAATTATGCCTCCGAGGTTTCTCCATTTCGGGGTTTTAAGTAAGGGAAAAAACTTACTTAGTTGTGCCAAAGACCGACTAACTCAGGAACGTGCTAAAAAAAGGTCTACAAAAGTTGCTCTGATCAAACACCAGATTTGAATCTACAACGCCTTTCTTCTGAGATCCTAGCATTGTGGACGCAGAAGACTTTACCGTAAACTTATGAAGACGCATCTACTTGCATGAATATAAAAATGTAAATTATCGCACAAAGATGAGAACGCCATCTAGTGATCAAACGTCGAAGCGTGTTACATTTTCTGGTCAACTAAGTGAATTGATTAGATAAATTATGAAAAATATTTTTCCTAATCCTATTTACGGAAATGCTTATTAATTCCCGTGTCAGCTTTCCATACCCATTTCCAACGCTTCCTAGTGTTGTCCCTTTTAGTGCATCTATTCGTTCCATGTTAGAGCAACAAGAATTTTTGTAAAGTCGTCATAATTAAACGGACTACAATGAACATTTCATTCAATTACATGAAGCTTCGATCAGATTTTTTTCTAAGTCACCTTACAAAGTTCTTTTCGATTGGGTGTTCGATGCCTTGATTGTTAGTTGACGTTCTAAAATTTATTTCTTCAAAAGTATCTTTAAATTCTTTTAACAATATCCTCTTAACTGCAAACTAACAGAGATGATCATTCAAGATCTTAATCTGGATCTCATATACTCCCTAGTGAAGCGTGACTAAAGTGGGGGGTTGAGAGAGATGTAATGAGGGAAACACGTCCGACTAAATGCGAGAAGCAAGGGATGTGTTGACCTGTGCACATTACACCGAAGCCGTGTAATCACTGCCTATATAGTAATATTTAGAGTTATACGACCAGGCCAATGTCGTTATTATCAGAGAAGTGTCGTAACACTTTGGGACAGTGACGTGATAAGCTCGGATGGTGGAGATGAAAGCCAGCAGAGTGGAACAAGACCCGTTTGTCCAACAGAGTGTGGAAGTGATGCGGTAACTATTAGATCTGTTTATGTGAATGACATATAATGCAGCAGAATGGCCGCCATCTTTTTGGTAATAAATGGACACAATGACGTGAGCTTAGAAACACGGACACATTAACGAATGTACTGAAAGGCAATGACCATAACTGATGTCCGCCATGTTACCTCGCATTGTCTTCCTTAGGATTGTTATAATAGAGATCCTGACATTAGCAATGTCAGGATCTCTATAACAAAATGGGAAGTTGTGAATCCGAACACTTCAGATACGATCACTTTTTAATCTGTTATTATCCGATGGTATAGGGTGGTTAATCCTTATTCTTATAGTGTCCTATATCTGTATACTGAGTATCTTCTTTTGATCAGTTTGCAGAGCGAAAACCTCGCCTTTTTGGGACAAAATACTCATCGCCTCCGTATGAGACTGATTTACTCACTGTTTGATTGAAAAGATCTAATAAAAGTTCCTTACGTTAGCGACGGGATTAGAACTAGGTTTTTCTAAGGGTTCTTCTAAACCATCTCAGAACGGAGGCCTTATAAGGCTTGTTTTAAGCTTTTCACGTAGCATTGAGGTTTTTTAGCTCTGGACTGCACAACCTCGACCGTCTCGAGGATAAGGTAGTTGGCCTTATGCCTCCCGTGTCTGTAGATGTTGTTCACGGGACTGGTTTGCTTGTTCTGGGGGACGAAAAACCCGAGTTTCCGGGTTAAAAAAAACCTACCGCCGTATGACACTGACTAACTCACCTTTAGTCGAAAGAGACCAGATAACGTTTCCTCACTTTTTAGACGGGAATCGAACCCAGGTCTTTCCGACTAAAGGGCTTCGTCTAAAACAACTGAGCTACGGAAGCTCTCCATTATAAGCCTAGCAACTGTTATTATTAAGAAAAGATAAGCTAACTGTAATTTACTACCTCGATTGTTAGTTTGAACTTAAACCTCCATTTCTCATTATATATATTGCAGGACCATAAAAAGTGAGAACAATTTGTGTGTGTGTGTGTGAGCGCACACACACACACACACACACACACACACACAAATAACGAGCACAATAGTGACGTTAGTGCGTTTCCATGGAGATGGTAACAAATAATTAAAACCAGATTGTTATGCTAATAGCACACGGTAAACTTCGTGCTATTGACACTTTGCAAATGCAACGAACTCATTTGTAAATCGACGGGAATGGGCGACAATTATTCACGAGCGGGCGGGATGGGTGAAAATTTTGACCAATGTCGCAGCTAGCTCCTTAATTATACATATACACCGTAAATTACTGTTTCTCTTCAAACGCCTTGTGAATGGTTTCATAACTCCCCTCCGAAACACACACACACACACATAGTTTATTATGTCTTAATGAAAAAAAAATTTTTTTTTCCCTCCGAAATCCTCTGTTAGCTGACACGACCATTCACCAGAGGGAATCCATAAATCAGATGCTGTTAATCAATCTTCAGAAACTACCGACATCTAGTGTTACAGTCTGTCACTAAAGACATTAAAATCGCAGCAGCTATCAAGAAAACCATCGTAAATTGTTGGTTGGCTGCAGCCATCTTAATACTCAATTTAAAGAGCAATCTTTTGTGTCGAACATACACTAAGCAATGTACGTATGAAATTTTGCTTTCGTATTCGATTTCGACGCACGTAACAGCTTTCAAACGATGTCCCATTTATTCTATTGATTCGTTTTCTTTGTTCTTTTCAAGTACATTCTCAGTCAAACACTTCTTTGCCTGTGAGCGACACTTCCTCGCTCACCTGTCGCCCGACACCGAGAGTGTTACCGTGACGAATAGCGATACGAAGTGAATGCGATTATCGGATAATTGTCTTCGTCTCAAGAGATGTTTAAACGCTGAGATGGTTTTATTATTAATGCGGCTACACAACATCTAAACTTGATTCTTCATTTATAGACGAACGCAAGTTACGGACGTCGTGTCAATCCCTACGAAAACGAGGTGATTGTGATTCGATAATATCACCAAACTAGACAAGAAACGTGCCGATAATACTGCATCTCATAGTCAAGAACTCTCAATAGAAGATGCTTGTATCTCGAATTTCAGACACGGGTTCAAATCCCGACAGTGAAGAGTGGAAGTTGGAAAATCGTGAATGCATAACAAGATGAACAAGCGGATAATGACAAATACATAGACATATAAATAATCACTTGTATTTTAATATTTAAACACAAATGGATGATAGTCGATCTAAATATATGCGAGTATTTACACTCATTGAGCTACAAGTGAGTTTTAATGATTTGCTTGCTAATTAATCGCAGTCTACACGTAGTATATTCTTAATTAAATATAGAGGAACCTCACTGGTGTTCACTAAACACAACAGATTAATTGTATTTTGTTAGCTCACACCATCTTAATTAAGGTAAGCGGCCGGGTACAAAATTTAATCACGTGATGATCGAATTACTATCTCCTAAATAAACATCCGTTACAAGATTGAACTTAATGTCTGCTAAAGTATGGATAAGCGCTACTGTTGCATTAAAAAAAAAATGCTAAAATTTAACAATTACTAGTGGTAATTCGAATGTAAAAAGTAATATGACTATTTTAATATTTTCGATTGGTAGGGAAATTTAAAACAATGTTTGGGAAAATAATTATCGTCTGTATCATACAATAGATTCGTTTGTTTTTTTCATTCGGGATATGGCGTCATGCTTCCATGTTTGGAAAGATATTAAACGTGAACTTTATGAGGTTTATATCCTGGCATCTTTGAATATATTTAAACAATAAATTATTTGTTGTTGTTTTTTTTCTTAAAATCACTTTGACATTTCTATTTCCTGTACATTTTAAAATCTGCACTTCTCGCGGTCCTGAAACGTTCTGCTTCCCTTTTATGCTTCCAAAACTGCCCGGAAATTAAAAGAGCGTGCTTGACACGCCTTCCTGTGGTCGCCTCTATTATTGAATTACAAGAATGACAATAAATGAATTTTTCAGTTAGCGCTTCCAGGACGTATTCACTGCCAAAGTTTTGTTACTGTTTGCCATAATGGAGTTGGGACACGCCCGATATGAACTCTCTTTCTCTGTGTGTGTGTGCGTGTGTGTGTTTGTGGCCTCATTTGGAACTTCACATTGCCATCATGGCTCCAATAGGAGTGCATTTCTCCTACAGTTGACCATTGAAGTAGATAAAATGTGCTTAGTTACGTCCAAAAATATTGTTTACAACAAGATGTATGAAACGTCATTTTTTGTTAATATGAATTTTAAAAACGTTTATTTATTTTAAAATTTGAAGGAAAGACTAAGGAGCATATGTGCTTTTTATTCTTTTTGTAATGCTTTTTGTATATTTTATTTTTCAACAAGACAAAAATGAGTCGTAGAAATAAATGCATTGGGCTTTTTTTTTTCTTGGTTTTGGTACGTTGATGCACACCAACTCATAAGCGCCAACAAACCAAACTATTGTTGAGTTGCAGGCAACATTTAGGTGTAGTATTTCACTTTTTTATCACTCGAAATCAACCTCAAACCTTCTTACAAATAGCCTTATCTCGAATACTTACATTTACTTTATTTTATGAGTTTCACTTTAGGTAGGATTTTCGAATTTTTTTTCATAAAAATTCAAGTTTTTGTTTTCGAAGCCATTCATAATTTTACCTTAAGAAACTAAGTATTTGTTAATGTAATATATTTTTCTACCCAAAAATATCTATTAAGGGAAATATTTGAGACTATGTTGATCGACAACACATTGTATTAGGGATAAACACTGTACTGTAATTCTTTGTTTTATTTCTATATTATTGTTTTTTCCTTCTATTTCTTTTTATTGCTACGAAATCCATTACTGACTTTTATATACAATACTCTGCTATGGAAATGGTTTAATTTTTTATAGATAGTTAACGAATTAATTAAATTTCTTCAAGTGAAAATTTACTACACTTTGAGGACTTAAAAAGGTAATGTTCCTTCAGACGCAACTCTTGCACTTTGTACCACCCAAAGTGTGGTACAAATTTTAAAATTTTAAAATTTTAAAATAGAAGTTTTAAAAATCCTAGAAGTGCAAAGACATTTTGAGAATAGAAAGAGATCTATTCTCAAAATATTTTATTCTTTATGATTAAGTAACAGTTCCTTATCTTCATCCACTTTTTAAAGTCATTTTAAATATTTGATTGTGTTTGCTATTTCTGTTTGTTTACCATTTCATACATCGAACAACAATAATGTCAACACTAACTAGAATGCACCATAGTATCCTAAAAAACAAAACGGCACTTGGCCTGCAAATATCCCATTTGGTGACTGTCTTACGCATTGTGGATTCTTACCTGTTTTCAAGTAACAAGATCGTAGACTTCAAGATAAGTATTTCCTTTACAGGATTAGGAAAGGTCAAAACTCATCCGCTTATGTTTCCTCCAATAAAGAGCACAGAAAACCTGGATCACTAGAGATTAGAGAGGTAGGTCTTCCATTTGTATCTTAAGCTTATCACATTCTCTGTTTAATTAAGATCTCATAGAGTTATGGATTGTTTCTCATTATTGTTTACTCATAAATCTATCTACAGAATCCATAGTTGAACATAATTACAATACATTATTTGTGCTGTTTCGCTTGGGGAAAAGTATAGAATGCAACAAACATATTTTGAAAATTTTTTCGTATTTTATTCTGAATACTTAATAGAAAACTTATGATCGATTATACCCTGAAGCGAGGGTTTAATGACGTTTGCTAATCTAATGATATATTTCCTATACGCCATCACACTACACCATACTTTTTTGAACGAATATCGCTATTAGGGAGTAATAAATTGCCTGAATTATCCTTTCCCCTGGCAACAGATCTAAAAGCTGTATCTGACACCAGATGTATGGCCAACTGTCTCGGTCAATACAAACGACTTGTAGTATAATGGGACTGACGTCCAGGGGTGGTCTGGGCATTATTGGCTGTAATTTGATTACGTGTTGGTTATGTCGTGTGTGTGGCACCATCCTAAGGATGGTGGATGCTGACAAAGTCACTAAATAAAACAAGGCACGCTTTATATCTCGCAAACTAGGAAGTTTTATATTAAGATATTTATATTTTTATGTGAATCTCACTGACGAAACACTGTTAGCCAATAAGTAAAACTTTTTCAAGCCACTTCGGGTCTCCAGTCAGCAGGATGGTCTTACACTGGGTAATCTCCCATCTAAAGACATTCATAAATATTTATACATGAAATGGATTCGAAACTGCAGCCTGCTGATTGTCACGATGTCAAAAATATGCTGCTGTTTTCATGGTTGATTGTTCCTTTCATAGTAACCGTTGCTATGGGCGTGTCACGTGCCTGGCCCAAATTGTTTATTACTGACTGGATGCTACATTACAGTTGGAATTTCACTCTGTATACTTCTGGAAGATTAATTCTATGGCCTATTAATTATTCATTCAAGTCTCTTCTCTTCTTTCATGCACATCAGTGCCTTAAATACTTCTAATGAAACCCATGAACGAAATAAAATTTAATTTAATTTAATGGTCTTAATTTAAAATTGGTAATTTGTCTACGCTTCTTGAATATCTAATATTGCATTTAACTGTTCCACATCATAATTTAAGCAATTTAAACTATTTTCCTTCGCGATCATCGACATACCAAAAGCATCATACCTTTCGATCAATACACACACATTCTCACAGCGCCATCTATTGTCAAACAGACGAACTACAAAGTTTCTCCTATTTAGCGCATAATCTGGATGCCCATTTTCAAAAAAATAAAAAAGAAATATTCGTTGGGAGAAGTTTTATTTTAACATATCGGGATCACACTAGCTTGTATCAGGCTTTTAAGAATGGATAGGAGGGAGTCAAAAACACATAATAAGGAACCTGCGGAGGGATGGCATGAAATGTTTTTTTTTTTTTTTTTTATTAAGAAACAAGACATCGTTGAGAATTCTGTTTATTTCTACAAATACGAAGATACAGGCGACACAACTCAGCAACAAGGCACCAGGACCACTGGTGGGAACAACAGTAAACTGTTAGACAGGTTTATAACTGATATTCCTTATTTTATCGCGACATTAGCACCGTTTCAAGACTGTCGCTTTCTTTCTAAATGACGGTAGATCGCTGGTTGAGTTCCTGGAATAGTTTGGCAATCTTCGTTCGCTACTGTTTCCTCTACAGATTCGTCATCACTCCAGTGCCTTGCATCGGGAGTGTCGCCTGTCTATCTCCGTATCTGTGGAAATAAAAACAGAAATTCCATCATGCACTCGGTAGGCTTTTCAACACCTCCAACACAACAACAACAACATACAGATCTCATTTTAATACTAAAAGAAATATATTCAGGAGAACCCTTAGGAACTTATAAAAGGCATGTTTTACTCTCTCTCTCTCTCTCTCTCTCTCTCTCTCTCTCTCTCTCTCTCTCTTTCTCTATTTTTAAACTTCGAGTATATCTTCTATGCATAATTTATCATTCTTCCAACTAAGGCTTACACTTTGGTATAATATTTAATATTGAAAGTAATTAAATTCTAACGCAATACTAAAACTCGTCAACCTTTTTCTCATAGTTCCTAAGTGACGTCATTGCCAAGCATATTTAAATATGTACCAGCATGTGGTTTGTGCGTGCGAATTACGTAAACAATACTTTAGTAAGCTCTTTAAACGAAATAGCCGTTACTAAAATATTTCGGGTTACATCCCAAAATCCACCTTTCATTAGTCGTTTCAAAAGTGTGCTAGCAATCTCGTTATAAAGTCTCTGACGCAACAATACGTCATGTGGACGAGGCTTGGATTAGTAACTCTAGATTAAGTGGACTCTTGCATTAGCTATTGGGGGAAAAGGGAGATGTTTTTATCTTTTCGCGTATTAATAATACCATTACCGTGCTTGGACTGTAATAGAATAATGAATTCCTATTTTGGAGCGATTTCAAAAAGTAATTTTGGTCGCTCTAACAATGATTATGCAGAGTCGCTTTAATTTTCTCGAGATATCTTTTTCAGAACGTGGAAGAGTACGTTTAGAATAAAAATTAGTAAATCAACGCCGCTGCATCGTGGGTTGATTCCATTCTTTTTTGTAGAGAGGGCAGGTTTATATATATTTGTTGAGAAGAATGCTTTTAGTCAGGTGTCATTTAGAATTATCAGTCCATAAATAGAGAAGGCTATCATTTAAATCTGTGGTTCTCATTTACATATTTGAACAGTCAATAATCTTCATTTTTACATTTTAATCTCCTTCCTAATATTTTATTATGTGTTCAGTTTAAAAGGTTCGCAACGGTTGTCAAATATGAAAATCTCTTTTATTTATTATTATTATTGTTTTGTAATCCAGTATCCATAAATCTCATGAGCTTGGAAAGCTACGCATTCGTTGAGCTAATTGGAAGGCCGATGCGGTAAATGTGTTTTGTCTCCAAAAGCAGGGGTGCATACTAATTTGACAAAGCATACAGTGTTCCGATATCTCAAGCTTCAAAATCATCAATAACCTATGCTTTAAACATCGACCTACATACCATCCTTCAATGGGGCAGGGACAATTAGATCGCTTCAATTAAAAATCCTTACCCTCAGTAATGCAAACATCACCAGACAAAATTAGATCTCTTTGCTTGAACTAACATTCGCCTGCAACCTCTCCTGGCATAAACACATCACATCAACAGCTTCCTCAAAATCCAAAAACCTACGCATTTTCTTGCACTCAAGATGCGATTTTTCACCTGCCAACTTTATGCAAATCCCCAAATCCGCCCATTCTTAAAATCACACATTTAAGATGGTGAACCTGAAAAAATTCGTAAAAAATCTCGTGTTTTGTCCAAAGACCAATTACTATCATAAATAATCCTTCCCTTAAAGACTTATTATAAACACAGTCTCATAGATCTTTGTTTCAAGTGTCTTGTCTTGTCTACGCGAATTATAATAGTTACTGAAATGGCACCATCAATTTTCCACGTTCTGTTGGCTTCTTAAAAACAAAGGCAACATCTGCTCCGCATCCCACGTTCAGTGCAACTACAAATACATCAAACCAGCTTCTCCCTCTTCTCTTTTAACCCCATCTACCTCGGTCTTCTGGAACAGTTCTCCACAGGAGGTATTCCTAAACAAACAACTTGCAGTTCTTGAAGAAAAATGTCAATAAGCTTCATTACCAGTCCTCACCTACCCCCCTCCACACACACACACACACTCACACATACGGCACTGATGGGCTTATAATTTCCTCTACCTGTCCTGCATGGGATCAATACAAATGACTTGCATTAAAGTTTGCCATTGTAAAAACACAGTAACAGAAACGATATTTTATATCAATCATATAATACTTTGGAAATATGAGTATATTCAAGATAAACGCATTCGGATTTAAAACATATTATATTGCATAAATTACAGACATCTCATTTTTACCCGAATATCGTAACAGTGCCAACCAGCAATGTATTAAGGCAAGGAATTTCATGCCAATTGACTGCAGATGTGCACTTTATTGGATGCGTCCCACTTAATGGACTTCCAGCGAGGTGTTATCGTTGGCTGCCACATCACAAGATGCAACTATAGTACAAGTAGGATATCCAGATCAACAGCCAGTAACGTCATTAAAATATGAAAACGTAATGATGAAAAGAAACTAAGCAACATTTAGGCAGACTATATAAAAGGCGAAGAAAAGTGCTGAATGGATGGATTGTACCTCTTCTGTTTCTCACCAGGAGTCCAGTGTATCACTTTTTTCAAAGTGTAACTTAGGATCTGTTAAATATGGTAGCGATAGACACCTCACCCCAATTGTGGCGTCATGTAAAATTAAGTTACTTAACACTACGGGGAGGAACAGACGCCTTGAAACTTCTTTTTGCTCATGAAGTTTAAAAAAAAATGAAACACCTTGGATTAGATGATGTTGACTCCTTACATTATCCTGAAGTACATATTGGGATACGCCCTGTTTTTGAACGAAATACTCTGCTGTGTATATTCTTATCACCACACAGCCTATATTTCTGTGCTACCTTAGATATTGTTCTTCGAACGGCGTGAGTTTATATCAGGTTGGACCAATTAATAAAATATATTTGTTCACATTAATAACTAGAGTTTTATACGGTCTCACTTATAACAAACTCTCTTTATAAATTATCTTAGATGTTTCCTCTCCTGGGCACTTCATTCTGGAAAG
Organism: Typopeltis vanoorti; assembly: GCF_054136105.1. Classification (NCBI taxonomy): domain Eukaryota; kingdom Metazoa; phylum Arthropoda; class Arachnida; order Uropygi; family Thelyphonidae; genus Typopeltis; species Typopeltis vanoorti. Next base: position 34,141,750 of record NC_143573.1, read on the forward strand.
TTAATAGAATGCTCTCACCAAGCCTAACGGATCAGTTTATTCTCAATATCAGAAAAACCTCGGACGAAATAACCAAGTTGCCTAAGAAATATCCGTGATAACTCTAAACATATCCCGGAAGTTTTATTTGGATGATTTCAGCAGTTTTTAGAGATGCCCGAATAAACAACTATCCTTACAAGGCAAAGATTTAGATACTCCTACATATACTACTTACGAGTGTGGTCTGAAAAGTTCTCGGCCTCGACTATAGATGGCAACATTATCGGCAAGATTTTCTTTTTTAAGTTGGAACATCTGTCATAAGTATCCATGTAAAACTGCAAGTTATTCCATCAAGTAGTTTGTTTTATAAGCTGTCTGAAGCAAAAGTGTTGTCTGTATCCCTTGAAATGGATAAAATTGAGTATCGTGCGGTTATAAAATTCTTTGTAAAAGAAGGTTTAACGCCAAAAGAAATTCATTCGAAGTTCATAAAAGTTTATGGGCACTCTTCTCCTTCGTTTTCGACAATTACGAAATGGGTTGCCGAGTTTAAACGTGATCGTGCCAGCCTTGAAGATAATCCACGTGAAGGATGGGCATTTCAAACGAAAACGTCTAAGATATAATTAGTATGAAGAATTGCAAATGAAAAAGCTTTGCGCAAGATGGATGCCGCGCTTACAAATCAAAAACGCACTCGCATGTGAATATCTGAACAGTGTTTGGAGCGTTTTAACAAGAATAAAACTGATTTTGTGCGTCGATT